>NW_024962275.1:4118234-4646343 GCF_019238085.1 Lagopus leucura | reverse complement strand
GGAGAACAGAGCTGGGGAGAACAGAGCTGGGGAGAACAGAGCTGGGGTACGGCGCAGAGCTCTGCTCAGCCGCAGGGCTGCAGGGAGGAAGCAGCGCTCTGCAATGAGGCAGCTCCTGCTCAGCTTCACATCCACAGCTCCAATCACCGATGACTGAGCTGGCGTCAGGAAAGTGCTACAAACACTGCCTTCCGAAGGCTTCTGCTCGAGAGGTCGTGCAGCTATCCCACGCTCTGCTCTTCCACCATTTACATTATTTAACATAAACACATGCACATAAAATAAATACCCCATAAAGCAGTCCATTACCAACAATTTACATACGCTCACACACACTCCCAACTTGTCTCAGGTTGGGGAATCCGTGCACTACCCCCTCGATGCAAATTAAACCACCCTTATCACACAGATACACCACAGGAGCAGCAAGAAACTAACTGAGCATCTCACTTTAACTACATCCAAAGAGGAAAGGCCAGATTCCTGTTAGGATGGGATGCCTTTCAAGGAGATCCTGCCCTTGGAGAGGGCTCAAACAACGCCAAGCACACATGAAGAGCAGGTTCACCTTGGGAAAGCAATCCTGCTGGTGGCTTGTCTAAGCCTGGTACCTTTTAGAACAAAAATCACCAGCAATCCGAAGCTCTTCCACCACCACCCCGACTTCTCTCAAAGCACCATTTAGATGAAGGAATGAAAAAAAAAAACCTGCAGGCTGTTCCAGGCTGCCCACTCGCTCTGCCCTGCAATGCTGTGGATCAATCTGCCAGGCTGCTTCAGTAGCCTCACTTTGTCAGGTCTGGAGAAAGCGAGCTCCATGCTGAGCAGTGCTGAGGTGAAGCCGCAGCAGTGCAGCTGTCAGACGTGCTGACCATGTGAACCTGCTGACTTTCCATTCATAGCCAACAGAGAAACTCGTCCTGCACCGAGTGCTAACCAGAACAACCGTGACCAGATAACCTTTAAGGCCCACCTCTGCTTTCAGGAGCCAAGGCAAAGGTGAAATTTAGCTCCTTTCTGAAGTCTGAACTAAACCTCATTTTCTATCCTTCCAGGTTTGGCCTCAGCATTATTTCAGCAAGCCACCAATGCCACAAGTGATGCCTTATATTGGGGTCATGTATCCCATTTTCAGTTCTTTTCTGTGTTGCCCAAGGATGAAATACAGGCAGCAAAACTGGAAGCACGGGATTCCAAAGGAAAGGCATCCATGTCCTCCTGGCGTCCCCCATCTGCACAGCAAGCTGAAGGCAGGCAACAGCTCTATGCTAAAGCTAATGAAGCACAGGGACAAAAGAGGGTATGCAATATTTTGGTTGTAAAGCTAACTTTCAATTCATGGAATTGCAAAATCTCCAGTAGGTGCAATTGGTACTAAACAAGAATCTGCACAAAGGAGCTTAGAACAAGCTTTTCATAGCAATTAATCCCAGAAAGAAAAAAAAAAGGTATCATGAAGAGGACAATGCTGCAGTACATCAGTTACTACTGTGGTTCACTTGAGCACATTTAGCTTCACGTACTCAGACAGCAAAACCGGATGAGGATCTCTGAACACAAAGCTCAGTAAAGGTGTTCACATCTCAAGGAAGGCTAGGAAGAAGATGGCAGCTGGGGAATCATCTACCTAACAGAGCAAGAGAGGAGCTGGTGAGGACTCGTGTGCCAGGAACAGTCTGAGGAGAGCAGCACTGCCCCTGCCAAAGGCTGGATGGACTTCAGCAGATTCGGCCTGTGCCACAGCTGGGCAGCTTTGGTCATCAGCTATAAGCTGGGCAGGCACCTCAATGAGCTCTGTCTCAGCTTTTCATGTCTTTCTACACATTCTCCTCCATTTTGCAGTCTCCTCACTGTTGCAGTAAGGGAAGGTATTAGAAAACAAATTCCACAAGGCTTTAGCATTCTCTGCAAAAGCAAGAAAACAAGGCAAGGAGCATGATGCAGCATTTGGTGAGGAGGCTCTCACCAGACCGCAGCACAAGGGGACAGGAGCTCAGCACCTGTCTGCTGTGAAGCAGCACCAAAATGCTCTCTAGAAGGATTCACTGCATTCCTCTGACTCAGAGGCCAGCCAACTTACAGACACTGTTGAGCAAAACACTGCAGTAGCAGCTGCTGCACCAACAGCTCCCTGCAAGGAGCAGCAGAGCTTCAACTGATGGTCCAGAAGTGCACGTAATTAAACAGCTCATGGGGCTGCAACTCCTCCATCAGATTCCAGCAGCTCCCACTGACACCACACATACCAGCACAAACACTGCATGTCTCCCCTGAGCACAGGAAGGGCCCAACAGAGAACACGACCCCCCCCAAAGGTCCCACATGGGTGGAACTGCAGAGCTGAACACAAGCTGCATCAGACAAACTGCATCCTCACATCCTTTCATTGCTTAACATACTCTCCAACATGCATACAAAAGCATATGCTCAAAAGAGGAGAGAGCATCACTAGCTGCATGGGAACCAGCAGAGTGCCCGAAGGCAAAGTGTTTCTGACTTCTTTTCCATTTCCATTAATTCTCTCCCTGTATTTTTATTGCTGCCCAAAGAACTTCATGCTCATGCATTCTTTCTGAAACTCAGCTGCAAGCTTTTTACACCAACAATGCTTAAAATGGAAATAGTTCTGTCTATTTGCTTTTCCTTGCTTTAACTGCTTCTTTAAGCTGTCAAATTCCCTCACTTCTCAGCTATTCTCCTGATGTTCCACCCCCAAACAATGCAAAGTCTCTTGGGAAGAAGAAAAATAGCCATTAAAAAAAAAAAACAAAAAGGAAATAAAGGAAGCAAAGAAAAGCTCTCTTTCCATTCCTAAGCCACATAACATGGAGTACAACCAATTATTGAGCAATAACACAAATGTTATTCCTGTGGTCTCTTGAAGGGAGTATCTTACTAACCTGATCTCTAGAGAGCTTTCATCTATTGTGAAATCCTTCAGCTCAGGACTCTTTCAAATCCAGTGATGGCAATAATTTGTCACCAGTGGGCTCCAGCTATAGCAGAAATTAAGGGATGCCCCTGAGCTCTAACTCAGGCCTCTGCAGCAAGGCTACACACGTGTGCGTGCTCCCAGTGCCTGGTAAGCACTTCTCAAACAGAACAGCTAATGCCATGGAGTCCAACTCTACGCACAGCAGAAGCTCTGGGCCGTCAGTTTGGTTTCTTGTGCAAACATCTTTAGGTCGGCTGTTCAGATCTGCTGCGATCAGATCTGGGTGGCAGTGTTTGATGCACCCATAAGCAGGCGATGCTGTCACTCTGCCCATTGCTCCCACAGGTAGCAGCAGTGCCAGGAGTGAGAGCTAACAGCCAAAACAAAGACAAGCAGTGAATGCATATGCTGCAAATTTGGAGCTACCAACAGCAGAACAAAGCCTCCGTATTTAGCATAATCCTCCTATGTTTCTAATCCAGCAACATAAGAAGAGACACATGATTATTAAAAATTAAAAATACTTAGTAAGAGTTTTCACTGCCCCGTTCTCTGGGGAATTACATTTCATTTCCTCCAGAATTACTTGTTTATCCACCCTCCTAAAAAGTACCTAAGAACAGGGGAATTGAATGCTATTCTTTACCTCTGATTTACACTTTCTCCTCCGCCATCCTTATTCACTAAAATCATCTTACACATTTATTTAGGAAGAACTGAAAATCAAGAACACAGCACGTTATTCCAATTGACTTTCTTTTTTAAAGTGCATTTGAACAACTTTAAGGAAAAAAAAAAGAAGTTGCTGGGATGTTCACAGGCTCAGTTCAGTCCCACGTAGCAGCACAGCAAAGCACAGCAGAGCTCAAATGCACAGATCCACACAGACCTACGAGGAAGTCACATGTAAATGTTGCAGCCTTCAGGCAAATGAATAACGAAAGGAATACGCGAAGCACAGTCTGCTCCTGCAAGAGAAAGCAGAGAGGTGCAGAAATGGGAAAGCAGCAGTATTTGTTAACTCAGCCACTGCTGAGGAGAGAGAACTTCCCCCAGTGGTCTTGTCAGCTGTGGTCAGTGACCAACAAGTGAAGGTGACACACAAAGGAGCACAGGACACCAACCCTGTGCTCCATGCAGCTCAGCTGAGGAAGGCTGGCAGCACCACACAGCAACAGGAAGAGGAGAGCATCTCCTTTTGGTTTGTGCTCGAACCATGCTGTGCTTTTGTTGGATGTTTTGCACGGGTGATGGGAGAATTAGCTCAGAGCATCCGGTTCTCCTTCACAAAACTGTTTATGATCACATTTTGCCTTCCAATTTTCTGTCCACCCATATTTCATTTCAACCCTCAAGTATTGAATTCTTACGGATCTTTCACCTTAAGCAGGCAGATTTCCACCTCATGTAAGTAATAAATGCCTCAGAAAAATTAGAGATTTACTCCCTCACCTCCATTTCTTCTTTATCTCCATCCCTTAAACTCATTTTCCATACAGACCTGATCCAGATGAGAAAGAACCAATATTTCTTGCTGTATTTTCAGGCAACTGAGTGCAATCCAACCAGGTGGGAAAAAAAGCCACAACCAGGATTGGAAACAGACCATGTTTTATGTTGAAATATCTTTTATGTTGCTAAATAACTCACCTCTAATAGTCCTACTTGTTCCAATATACACTGGCAATTAAGCAATCTGCATTTCAGGCTTAAAAGGCTTTGTTTTCTGCACTCTGCTGAAGCTGCAAAACAACCCAAGTTCCAGGTGTAGAACAACCCAAACTTACACCAGGTTTATTTGGGCTTTCAAATAACGTTGCCCCACTTGATGAGTCTGGCTGTGCGCAAAGGGTGGCACTGGGGAGAAACCTTGTGAAGGAGACCAACCTCTCCATCCCCACCCAACCACCACCTTCCACAAACTCAAGAGTGACCCCTCCTGCCAACGAAGCAGAAGTGCTGTCTCACAGCAGGTTTCGGTCGTGCCCTCCCTGACCTGTCTGGATGGAAACTCGGCTACAGACAAACAGGTACTGAAAGCAAAGGCACTGAACGCACAGCGCAGGGGCAGCGCATGGAGAGCACCACGAAAACTGCAGTCACACGGAGGGCAGGCCAGTTCTTGGGAGCATGAGATCATCAGGGCTGATGGGGAACAAGGTGAACTGCAACGCTGGACAAGATGACCCGAAGCTCCACAGGTGCAACTCCAATTACAACACCAGCCTGCTGTACCAGCACAGCTCACCTGCTATTAGGGGAAGAGATTCAACACCGTGCCCAGAGCTCTGCAGCACGGATCCTGACAGCAAACCTCAGTGCAAAACACAGCTTACCAAGGTCTGCAAGCAGGGAAAGGGCAGAGAGCAGCTCCTCGAGAAGCAGCGTGGGGATCGGTTGGCACTGGGACACCTCCACCTACCAGGTTGCTGGGAGCACAGCCTGGCTGCTCACATTGGTGACCCACTTTGACACTCATTATGGAAGCTTTGCAAAACCCAACGTGGTTCACAGCAGGAACCTCCCAGTGCAGGTTCAGCTGCTGCTGCTGCTGGCAAAGTTCTCATAAGCTGAATGCCCAACTCCCTGCTGAAGTTCAAGCCATGAGCTGGAAGCACTGCTTTGTGTGAGCTGAGCTGGTGCTGGCTTGCAGCTGCCCGGCAGTGGGTGCTGCTGGTAGGACCAGAAACCAGCTGCCTGAGCCCCAGGGGGCTGTTCCTGCCACTCCGCAACCTTCCCCAGCAAAGCCCACATCAGACAGATCCCATACGCTGCACCTCACCATCCTGGTGTCAAACTGAGCCTTCTCCTCCCCCTCGTCCTGCCATACCCTGCAAAGGATGTGGTGAGGCAGAGCTCGTGGTGCCTTGCTAGCAACGGGGCAAGATGCACGAGTATGCAGGCAGGAAGGAAGGTGAGGATATGCCACCCGAGAGGATGTGGCTGCTGCAGTGGCTGTGAGATGAGACAGCACAGAGCAACGGTGCTGGAGAGGGGACAGGAGATGTGAAGAGCCGAGCTGATGAGTAAAAACAGCAAGTGAACCAAAGGGAGCCAGAGAGGGACAGCGAGGCTGTCTGTGTGCATGCAGGTGGCTAACAGAAAGCCTGGCTTTCTTAGAACAGATTGTGATCTGCAGGCCCACCTGACACACAAGGATGAGCATAACTCCATCTAATACAGATAAAAATACAGGGGGAGTTTCACTTTAATTCACTGCCTATGAAGGTTGTACTGTGATGGTACACGCTTGACACAACTCATCTGTTACCAGTGGGAGTTGCTTCAAATTAAGTTGCACACATCTCTTAGAAGAGGAAATGCTCACCTTACGATGCATCAGAACGTCACATTCTTGGAAATGAACGTTCTAGTTTTCTTCGAATACAGAAAACCAAAGGCTCAAAAACATTTGCATCGTTTGTCCACGGTGCTTTTCATAGATGCCCATGCTGCTACAGCAATTCATTTCCTTCAAATAAGTTTATACATTTTGAGGTTTGAGGCACTGCATGAGTTCGCCACAATGAGAACCATCTGTCACAAAGAGACCACTTGGCAATGAACACTTCTCTTCAAGCATACAATTCCACTTATAAAACACACAGAAGAAATCCCAGAATGGGACAGAGTTTTGTTTCAAAATACATTATAATGTGCAAATTACAACCCAGAATATAAGAGAGCTCTTAAAGATCAAAATAATAATACCTCAACCATTGCAAGAAGTAAGCTCAGAAACACCAACTATATTTAAAGACCGTAGTTCAACTTTCTCTGTATGTGTTCAGCTACTTGCACTGCAGATAAGCACACATGTGCTGCTTCTCCTTGTGGTGGTTCCAACTTAAGTCGGCTTATTTCTCATAAATATGGGAGAAAAACAGCAGAATTAAGACCTTAAAACCCAAATAGGTTTCTTCACTCATTAGCTAAGCAAAGCCTAAGTAAAGGCTGATTACAATTAAGTCTTACTGAGACCCAGAGAGATGATGCATCTCTATCATTAGCATTAATGATACCCACAGAACTCATTTGAAAAGCAGAGAGACAAAACAAACAACGCTAACCTCTTCCTTCTGCTTGTCCTGAGGGAAGAGAACTGGGACAAGGACTGCGTTTTTGCTGACAGTATCCAGAGCAGCAGACTGAGAGCTGCGCCGCCCCACGGGGATCCGTCCCTCTGTGCATGTTATAAATAAGAGCTTGGAAAACAGGCAGATTCTGGTGTGCATCCCTTGCTGCTGGGCCGGCATAAATCACGGGCTGCAGACCCGAGCTGCCTCCCTCAGGAGTTGCAGCATGGTAACAAAGCTAAATACACGTTGCTGTTGTTCTGGGAAGGTTTTTCGGTTGACAGTGTTGCAACTTCTCACTCTTCCCCAGCACTTCCCCGATTTAACGCAGTCATTCTTTTATTCCGAAGTCATTTGAGCAAAGGCACTTCTAGAAAGAACTCCCAGTAAATCTCAGTGCCTGCCTGTATCTCTGGATTAACTGTTGACTGATTTTCATCCTCTTTTTTTCTCCATTCCACGAATCCCTCCCTCAATAATACCAGCTGTTAAAATAAAGGCCAACGAGGTCTCCTGCCCACACAGCTTTCCCTTTGGGCAGTGGTGTGCTAATTATGAAGAACAAACCACACAGCACTGCTGCCCATTGCAGGGGGACTGCAATAGAAAAGCAGACAAGGAGGCTGATGCACTTAAAACACAAAAAAAAAATCACACACAGAGGCCACCGTGCCCTGCAACAGCAAATTACACTGTTACAAAATTAGGATCTTATCCACAGGAACAACTTTGACTTGGAGAGGTATTTTAGGGAAAATAACCAACTTTTGGAAGCCAATGGCACACTGGGCTCATCGCATGCAATATCCAAGCAGCTCCACGGATCCCCAAAGCAGGAGACTTGGTGTTACCCAGCCAGCAGTGCCTGCGTAAGGATAAAGCTGGAACCCTGAGCTTCAACCCCGTTCCGTTTGTTGTC
This sequence comes from Lagopus leucura, assembly GCF_019238085.1. Taxonomy (NCBI): domain Eukaryota; kingdom Metazoa; phylum Chordata; class Aves; order Galliformes; family Phasianidae; genus Lagopus; species Lagopus leucura. The sequence continues at coordinate 4,638,413 of NW_024962275.1, read as the reverse complement.
TTTGGAACAGTTACATTTGGGTGGTGTGTTTTTGTTTTGTTTTAATAAAACAACCGCTTCAAACAACATGAGTAAATTTTAAGCTTTGAAAATTAAAAGCCCTGGATCTCTCTACCTAAATATGGCCCACATGGGCTATGTATAAAGAAGAGCCCAATGTCTGGTACATCCCATCTCTGATCATCTCATCTCCATTAAGTAATTCAGCTGTCAGGTGGAGAACTGAGCATCTGTCTTAAGTCCCTTTTTTACACAGTTTCTAATGTACCAAAGATATTGTCACTATCTATCTGTACTTTTAATGGAACAGAAGGGCCCTTTCCCCTCTTTGCCTCCTCCACTGGCTGCAGAGCACTGAGAGCTGACCATGTGTCTCACTGTAAGCACAGTCCTTATGGGATGTGTGCGTTGCAGCTCAGAAAAGAAGGATGTTGTAAAGGTGCTGGCATTTTGCACTGCTGGAGGTTGCCACCTCGAATCATTAAATCCCTTCTATGATGTTTCTTCTGTTTAAATTGGAGCAGTGGAGATAAGCGAGGTCAAAAAAATAAGGGCTCTTTAAATCACACCCACAGCCCTTCTCTACTGCTGTAATCAAAAGGGAAAATCTCAAAATGAACTGCTTCCTCCTCTCTTTTCCAATTAAATGGACCTAACAGCTGACACAGACTAAAGTACTCCTTTTCAGATGAGGTTCAAAAAGCATTTAATATCTTAAATACCACAACGTCACAAATACAGTCCTCGATCCATCACGGGCCACTTCACGCTCAGGACCAAATAAGATTACTGCTCTGCCTGTATTCCTATCTGCCCCTGCATTCCACTGACAACCCAGAAATGAGGTCTGCTGCGTCTGTTCTGACCCAAGGAATAGTTTGCATCCAGAGCAGAAGACTTCTCTATTTGCTTATTTCAGAAATTCATATGACTCAGGAAATCTAATGCACTAAGTAGAATGACTCTTCCCCTTTTTGCAGGAAATTCTGAGTAGATAGCATTTTTAATGTCTGCAAAGCTACACGTAAAGCCAACTTAAATCTTACACACAAAGTTGATCACTTCAAAATTGGAGTTTGCTACACAGTTTTTCTTAAATACAATAAGATCCAATGCTTTCTGCAACTGTGAAAATTGGCAACCAAGGCATTCAGCTAACATCCTGCCTATTATCTATTACTTATCTCAGTCTCTGGGTGATGAACTCTTCAGATCAGGGACGAACCCCTGCTGGATGTGCAAACCCATGCTTCCTTTTGTTTGTATTTCAACACCAGCATCGGTGCAGGCTGATCCTACCTGCATAAAATACCCAAGCTCAGCTGAATACTGAGGTGTCTCTCCTTCACTCCCCTGCAAAAGATGAGACCACAGAATCCATCCGAGTCTGACAGACTAAATGATGGCCAAACACACTCATGTGGCAGCTGTACTGCTCACGTATCTCAGCAGGAATCAAACACTGGTCTGTGCATCACAACATCCACCACAACCAAGAAACAAATATCCTCTGGAAGCGACAGCACCTTTTCCTTTGCAGAGAGAGACCACACGCTCATTCTCACATGCTCACCTCTATTCTGCTTCCTTTACAGAACCCTCAGACACTGCAATGAAAGCGAGTTGTACCACAACGTGAGCTCCTGTCAAAGTCTGAACCCGAAGAAAAGTAAATCACTTGAGACAGTGATTTACATATGACATATATGACAGCCTCTCTGAGCTGCACAGGGTCCCCCTGGGCCCCCAGCAGAAGGCTCTCTCAGTAACAAGATCCCAGCAAAAAGTAAATGAACGCACCAAAGTAGGTGGAATAAAGAGGGGGAAACATGGTGTAAAACGTCGACCTACCGAAAGCACACGAGGCATTTGTTCAGTAGTGAAAATGAATAACTGAACGAGGCCAATTGCCAAACCAGCACCAATGAAACTGCGTGCTGCAATACAAAGGCAAGATCTCCCGCATGCATTTCAGGCTCACAGGCAATAGGGCAGCATGCACATGGCCGAGCTGCAGCCATACCAGGAGCAGGCCTGAGCCGCTGAGCCACCCCAGGATGTCCCAGAGGCACATCACAGACATCTGACAAGGTAAAAGCAACTCCGTCACACAGACACTCAAAAAACCCCTGTTGGAACAGAGAGCTTGTTTTTTGTTAGATAGGAAAATATAAATGTCCCCTGTCCTTAAAGCATGACGCTGATAAAACACACACAGCCCTAACACAATCATCTCTCTCATCCATACGTGGGAAACGCTCAGTGAGCTGGCATGAAAGAAGCAGTAGCAGCGGCAGCAAAGTTCCCACAGCTCTGGCAGCAGCTCCTGCACACCAAGGGGCCGGCAAAGGGGCATGGGGACAAACCAGAGGCACGCGGGGAGCCGCAGCGCAGCCAGCATGGCTGCAGTGTGTGTGCAGCAGGGCCAGGCTGGGAGCCCTGGTGGACAAAGCTCCAGTTCAGCACACCAACCAACAGAAACTAAAATTACAGTTTCTAGAAAGTAAGTAGGGCAGCTGGTGTCTGTACAAACCTAGCCTGGCTTTCTACAAAACCTCCAAAACCTCCAAGCCAGACAGAACACTTTATGGAAACAAACCAACAATTAGGTTCTCTTTTGACCAAGACGACCTGGAAGCCTAAGCATCACAGATAACATTTCATTTCAAGTAAAACAGCATTTTCTGATCCTTTAAATGCAAACTGCTTCCCTCAGCAGGGCCACTCCATTCACATCCTGGACAGGCAAGTCTGGCTGTGCTAAAGAGGGGCATTGAATTTGCTTGACAACAATCTCATGTCCTTGGGTTCAACAAAAAGAGGTGGATATTTTAGAATACATGCTATAGCAATGATGATGACACCACGATTGAGGTTTTGAACCTTTATAACGCTTCATTAAGCCCACATCCTCACAACCCTAATGGGAATTTCATCAGGAAGAACCTCTCTGTTAATCTAGCTTCTAAGACAGACATGAAACAAAAGCACCAGCCAAATTACAACAATGCTTATTGGAGCACAGATTAAAAGCCACTGGCTGTCACACCAGCCTGACTGCTTCCTGTCCCCCACAGCCCATCCAGCATCACCCATCTGCCTCCATCTATTAGCACTGAAAGAATGGGCAGCAGCGACTGCTTTAACCCCACTCTCAGACAGACAGCTGTGACAGCTCCACCATTTTGGGGTGAGAAGGGGGGTGTTGGTAAATCACACAAAGGAAAGATGAGATAACAGTTCAGTTTCCTACCAGTTCCACTCCAGCATTAAATACCAACTCACCAACCTCAAATGGCACAATGGAAAGTACACATCAAAGCAGCAGGCTGACTGCATCCAGCTCATTAACATCACCTAAACGTAAAGACAACTGCTTTGTCTACATCAATCCTAGAACTACCTACTGAGATTAAATGCTTATTAAACAATGCAATAAATGTATCCCTGGCCATTTACATAAAAGCATTAATATGAGCCTTGTATAATAAAGAGCTAAACCAGAGCAGAATGAAACTCCAAGGCCATTAATGCCACCAGGAAAAGGTTCTTACTAACTCTGCTAAGCTCAGAATGCAAAACATTTTTCAAATACAGATCTTGACATTCTTTATAAAGCTGGTAAGGCTACAGCAGGCAGCAAAGAATGCAAAACTCTCTTTTAAGTAGTTTAGAACCAACAAAGCTCCTGGTATTTTAGTGACACTGCAGACTCTTATAACACTGAGGGCATTTAGAAGTGCTAGCAAATTAATATGCTGCACCAATTCATTTGGTGAACAATCTCATTCAGATCTTAAGCTGCTTGTCCTGTGTTCTGAATGTGTTAGCAGGCTGAAAAATCTGAGGTGCCAAAGATATTTTCTGAAAGAGTGCTACAGTTTTTCCAGCAGGCAGCAGCTTGCTGTGCTTGGAGCCGATCACTGGGACGATGATACAAAGCATTCTGTCTAAAGATGAACACAGAGCCCCCCACATAACAGTGATGTTATTAGTCAAATGAGTGACACAAACGTTATTAAAACTGTCATAATTGAAGTAACAGAAAGCTGCCAAGTGCCAGTAGGACAGCACAGCATGTTGTACAGGAGAAGGCCTTCCTAAAGGACTTTGCTGAGGTCATGTCACACAAAGGCGTGCTGTGCACAGAGCACACGTAGGGAAGTTCTGTCCATAGAAGTACGCTGTCACATCATCCTGCTTCCACTCTTCTGATGTTCTTGGAGGATCAACTACAAGGCTGCCACAACAAAAAAACAAACAGAGGGAATGCTTACATTATAACATGCCGGCTGGGCTGTCCTATGATAGCAAAAACAAACAGTGGAGTATCCAAAAGGATGGCGAGCACAGCGCTGTTCTTTTCTGCCTCTGTTGTGGGAGGAAATTAACTGCCTGTTTCATATCAAAGTAAAGGATTCTTCAGTAAGAGTCCACATGGAGCAAAAAGAAAAAGCCCTACAAATTGTACACAAGCCTTACAGCCATGCAGGACACAAAGCAGCGTTCTGGTGACGTCCGCATGTGGGTTTACAGCATAACTGCCTACAAAGAGGGATGAAGCTGTTTCCTGCTGCCCGCTGTTTTGGAGGCATCTCAATTAATTCTTTAAGGAATAATTAGCACCATAAAAGAAAACATAAATTCTGTTCTTTTTTAACAGGGATATGTGAATGACACCCACGCTCAACTGCATAAGCCTAGACTAGGAGACTATCAAGCAGATTCCATTAAATATTTTTATATATATATATATATATATATATATATATATATATATATATATATATATATATTTAAATGACTATTTATTTGAAGGCAATTAATCAGCCTATTGGAAAAGTAATTCTTTGAAACACAACTGAGATGCACAGATTTTTTTTGAGCATTCAGTGAACACAGCCATTCTAGCAAAGCTCATCTATTTTGGGTACCTATCAGCACACCATATTGATTTTCAATACAAGACACAATAAAAATAGCTAGCTTTAATTTTCATCTAAGAACAATAACTAATTTGCAGTGTGAAAACAAAAGAAGCCTCTTTTAACAAAAGTAGGTGCAAGAGAAATGATTCTTTGCTCCCCAGGCAGGGAGAGACAGGAGGTGGGACGGAGTGCAGACCTGTGTGCCAGCTCCACGTCCTTCCACGCCACATGCTGCATCCTTCCAACCCTGCTCACCTTTAATGCACATCACACGCCTGCAGGCAGGGCCCACAGATGCTTGCATTGCACAGCAGGGCTGGGATCTCCAGTCACAATGGCTACAGCATCAGCTGCCTTGTTCATCAAATTAAGTGGACTTCTGGAACAGCACAGCACTTCAAGCAATCACTCATTCAAACAGAAGGCAGCAGATGACAGCGATACAGTGGGTGTGCATTTGTGATTTCTGTTGCACATCAAACAAGGACATCAGCAGTTTCTGCATAAGTCTCCCCATATTGATCCTACAGCACCTGGTAGCAACTTAGGATCAGCAACTCTCCTCCCAGTGCTTCCGAGTCTGTGACTCAAACTTCTGTGACAGTTGGTGTATTCCCTTCACCTCTCGATGCCTTCCTTTGCTAAGCATGGTGCTTTGTGACCCTGACTTTCAAACCTGCAATGTTATCACACTACACTTCTGTCAACATTCTTGGAAACATACCTTCCATATTCTGAAGTACACAGTTACTTGAGTTAATCTTATGAGTAATGCAAGAGAAACACAGAAAAAATAGCATCTATCAGAAGAAATAATCTGCTCACAGAAAGTAAAATGCACAGGGAGACAACAGAACACAATGAGGTAGGAACAGAACAACCAGTACTGCTCCAGAACATCAGAAAAAACTGACTTTACCAGAGCTCAAGACTGAAATGTTACACAACTGCACGTAGAACTGGACAACAGTTGCAGAGGGGATACTAGAAACAAAAATGCCTCAGAAAAACATGCCTGAAATGAGACCTGGGGTTCTGAACATTGCCCTGCCTTGCACAGGCACTGATGCAAACAGTGACAGATGTTCAGAGAACAGAGTCAGCGATACTAAACTAAGCATGATGAGCTGCATTTCTTATTAACCTCCAAAAAAAGGCACTGACCAATAATGCAAACAGACAACGGGTGCATAAATAAAAAGACCAGGCATTTAGCTCCTATCCGTGCTCAAATAATTGAAGTTATAGGAGTAACTTCTCTGTCTGGGCTGAAGGAAATCCTCATAGGCATGCTTTCCTTACTTCAGCTTTCATCCCCTACCTTTCGAAGCCATTTTGTCTGTTGAACTGAAAAGCACAAGAGCACAGAAGGAACGCCCTTGGCTGCAGAAGAACAACAGGAACCTCCTGCCCAGCCTTTCCCTGCATGGATCAGAGCAACAGGTCTTCCTACAGCAACTGGAGCTTCTGGGCACAATTCCCTGAACATCCCATGATTCTCCACCTATTTTGTAACACAGATAGGCCATTTGCTTGATAAACAATTGAATCATGTAAAAAAAAAATCTGAGTAGATATCAACTTGAATCTATGAGATGTTTTATCTGCCAAGCAGGGAAAGAAAGCTTGGCCTCTGAACCAGACTGATTCAGGAATGGTTGGGGAGAGGAGGAAAACAAATCCATGCTAACCTATGTACAGAGGGGATGAGGGAAAGAAAGATCTCATGATTTGAGAAGAACAGCCCCTCCTACAGGGAGGGCAAGGAGGCCATTCAGACACCACATTGCATTACAGCTCTGGTTCACCTGAAACTGTTAAGTGCTCATTTTCCCCACAGATTTCAGCATTTAAACCTAAACAGTGGAGTACTGGCTGCTAAATGCAACCCGTTGGGCATTGAACCATAGAGCCAAAGAAGTTGACATTACAGTAGAATACTTTCACAGAGCATCTCCAAACCTGCAGCTCAATGGAAGACCCATACACATCTATAAGAAAAGAGCATCTGCCACTTCCACTGCGAGCTTCCTGCTGCATCCACAGGCAGGATTCACAGAGTCAATGAAAATAGTGGAATCTTTGTCAATTCAGCACCTCTGCATGCATTTGTTCTTTTATGGAAAAGATCTCAATATGCTGTAGGATGGAAAATTACTGTTTACCTAATTTGGTGTGCAGACAGAGACAGAATGAGACAAAGTCAGTAAGAAAAGAGGAAGACAGAAGAAATGTCGTGTGGTCGATTCCCACCGCCCTCCTTTTATTGTTGTTTGAGCCCTCATGTATAGAAATGACACTCATAATTATTAGTTTGTTCATTCAACAAGGTTACTCATGCATTATAGTTAATTCTTACTTACGAACACTTAATATACAGAACAAAACTCAGTCATATTATTTTATTCCTCCTCCAAGCTAGTGACAGCATTTCCAGAAAAGCTGAACGCACTCGTGACATTTTTATCCTCAAGAGACTTGTGTAATTGTACAGTCTGTAAACGCACACAAAACATCTTCCAGTGCTGCAAAATTAAGACAAATACAACGTGGATAGGAACAGATAGGAATAAGTAGCGACTGTTGCAAAATAAGCAAAGAAAGAAATCCCAGCACAGTATTTCCTTGCTTTAAGATGCTTAATTCTATTAATTTAAGATTTGTTTGTGACCACATCTATTTCTGGAAGACATACAAAAAGGAGACAATGAATAGAGCTATGTAGTTCATGCATTTTTTTTTTTCCCCCTTTTCTTCCCTAAGAGAATCCGAGCATTAAGCACAGCACCGCACAAAGGAAGCTATCAGTTCTCTTCTTTAAGGGTGATCTGTGCCTGCGGCTTTTTTGTTTTGGGTTCATTTTCTGATTATTTTCAAAATTCTCCTTATCCCAGAAAGCTTCTCGAAGTGCATTAGGGCTTACACATGAGGCCCAGACTGTTTAATTTAGCCCTAATACCTTGAGGAAGCTTCAGAATGGATTGTTGCTATTCTGATTAAGGAATCAATCTCACCCCCTGCTGGGAAGGTTGGACGAACGCCTTGCCCCCAGAGGGAAATCAATATTGCTCCACTGGCCAGCAGCTTCCAAACACTGCATGCTCCAATGTGTTCTGAAGAAAGAAGAATTCTAATTTTAAAGCAGCATTCTGAATTTCCACTGTTTTGACACTTGAAAAAACAAGAACCAAAGCTCTTGGCTCTCTGAGAAGCAGGGGTTGGAGCTCTTTACTGCCTCATCAATATTCCAGGTTTGTTTTGTTCCTAGAGCTTAACCCACAAACCACAAAAGATAACTACACCAAGCCAACAACAGACCTGATGCTTCAGTCAACGTGAACATCTGTACCTTTCGTGTGGTTCCCATGCATATAAAGGAAAAGTCTGCTGACCTTGTGTGAATGCAGTGCACAGCTCTGACATGTCCTTCCCAACCATCAAGCGTTTCAAATAACTGCTAATAACCAGGAGAAGCATATTTGTATTGTTTAGCCTAGAAAAGGGCTTTGTTGGCTGCAACAATTCAACACACTCCCACAGCCACTAATGGCTGGCACTATTATACACAAGCTTTCTACTCCAGACTAAGCATTCTCAAAGAGCATCAATAATCCAGCCTCCAAAATTCCCTAAATTAGGTGTATGCGTTTCACATCAGCACATTTCTTGCAAAAATTGTCTCCTTATAATAATTACAGCTTTCCTATTTCAAGATAATTCCATGCCAGTCACGCTGAAGCTCTGGGAAAGGAGCTTTCAACAATTTCATATATAATAGTGCTATTAGGGTGACGCAGACAAGGATCAGAGCAGAAGCCAAAGTGGGAAAAGGGGAGCAGCCCACAGCTATGCAGGAGGTGCAGAGGCGCTCAGTGCTGCACCAGCAATGCATTCACACTTCCAGGCTCGTTTGCTGGGCTGCTTCACCGCGTCTCAGAAGCATTATTTTGTCTTTAAATAGCTAGGTTTCAACCCTATACCCCCCATTCCAAAAATAAGGCTGTAAATCCCCAGGGTGCTGATTTAAATAGGAGCCGAGTCACACGTATCATGTGATACACGCTCACACTACCTAAAGGACAGGCCGGCGTGTTTGCCCAGCACAGTTCTGGTGTTCAGGTAAAGCACACACCTGTACCTCGGTGTCTGTCCTCCAACAGAACCCTCCATAGCCTTTATGATCAGCTGCTGGCATGAAAAGTAGCACTGAAATTGCTAGCGCATACATACACTGCTGAAATAAGGGTTGGTTGGTGGTTTGGTGGTTTTTTTTTTTTTTTTTGCATATGAAAAACTGAAGTAAAGCTTTGCTACACAATTTTGCAATGTTTCTGTGTTAAGGGCACATGCCAGAAAGCATCTGCTGTGAAAAATGGATGTTTCACACGTTGTAAGGAAACCGAGGCTCCTGACCAGCACACAAATCTCTGCCCTCACCCTTCTTGTTATGCCTTTCTGTGACAGCACACGGACAAAATACCTCCGACTGCTACACTGGGGAGGCAGGGAGGTGAAAAGGCATTTGTGCAGCACTCTGTCACCAGTCAGTTTGTCCACTACCAGTTTTCCTTTTCCTTCACCAAAATCTCAGTTGCACACTCTTAATGAATGCCACTCCTATAAGCCCCCACATTTGAGAGATCAGCAGTCCTCAGGAGGGCAAGAAGTATTTCCCCTCCTCATTTCACTTTTGTCTCTGAAAACACACACACATTCACTCACTGCTGCGTGTCAATCATTTTTTCTTTTTGTAAATACAGCAGAAGTGCATTCAAGCAGAATTTTCTGCATAAGAGAAAAACATCACGCAGTGAAAAACGTTATCCGAAAGTATTATAAACCAATTTGCCAGACAATTCCTCAGAGCTTCCTGCACAGAAATGGATGAAAACCAGCAGCGCACAGGGCTCTGGTTACAGCTCTCACTCAGGTATTCCTCCACAGCGAGTGAAGATGCAAAATGCAACCACAGAAAGCAGTGTGCAGACGTTCAAACCAGTACATCAACTCCTCTGAAACACGACATGGAAAAAGCCACATGAAAGGATAATGCTGCGAAACCAAACATGCAAGAACAGCCGCTAGGTTTCTTCACTATTCTTTCTTATTTCTCATCTTCTGTTTATCCTTTGCCCCATTCCTTCCTTCCCATCCCTTTATCCAGATTCCAACATATTCTTGATTTGCCATTCCGCTCTCATCGCTCTCATTGCTGGCAGACAGGGTGTGCAATCTCAGCCAGCATTTCAGGTCCCACCCAGAGTCCAACCCTACTATCCCCACATGCTCATTAGGTAAATTATCTCCTGATTTGTCTTCTGGCTAAAATTCCCTTTCTCCTCCTGACCTCGTTCCTGCTATTTCTTTTTATCTGTCAGCCTCAGCTCTCTCATCCTCCCCAAGCTCACAATCAGAACCAAGCATATCACCAATTCAAATTGCCTCTCCTCAACCAACCCCACTCTCACCATCCTTGGCACATTACTTCGCTGACCCAAACAGCCCCTAAGCAAGCAGCTGCAGGTTCCTGTGATTAGTTCTCATGCAGAGCTCCACACCTTCTTCCCCACCACCTACAGACCCAAACATTGAGGAGCTTCCCCTCTGTTCACAGCACCTCTTCCTCTATTCCTCACCCTTGGGTGAACATAGCAAGACACACACACTCCCGTTCTGCTCAGCTCCCACACTGCTGTGATGGCTGTTATGAGGAAGCTCTACCTGCCAGATGGAGCCTTGCTGTGACACAGCGCAGCCACGCTTTTGGTTCCCTTTTGCTCCTTGCTGCAGCCCACCATCTCCCAACTCACTGATGCAGACTGTTCTCCCACAGCTGCCTTTGCTCTGGGAGGAGAGGACAGAGGCACACTCAGCTGTTTATCAGGCTGTGGCATTGCCTTGTCCTGCACAGAGCACTCCCAAACAAACGTGCTCAGGCACACCACAACTTCTGATGCCTTCAGCACTGATTCCTTCACCCAGCACTTGCAAGGTGGCATTCTCCTTGACTTGCATGTTTACCTAACTCAGGCAGATTTTCTCAACATCAGAAGGCACATCTCTGTTCAAGAGCTATTACCTGCCAAATTTCTAATCCTTCCTCCAATACAGCTTTCCAGTACTGAAGAGGTCTATGGGCCACTATGGGCCCTATTAACAGCTGAAAAATCCTGGCTAATCTAGATACAAGAAATGCGAGGCAGGCATAGAGCAAACTACAGTCTGAGCATGCCAGCTTTGCACAGAATAGAAAATAGCAAAGCAGAAAATAGAAGACCTCAACAGAAAATAAAACAAAAAGAGCTACCAACTGTAAACCCCAACGTGGGCTGAGAGAAAACTCCTCTGCAAGATGAACATCCTCCTATCACCTAGATAATAATCCCTCACTGCACATCCACAGTGCAATGAAAGTAAAATTCTCCTCTCCAAAATGAATAATTCATGAGACAAATTGTAGCTGCTGTTCCAAGGGGTAATGGCAAACACTACCCATGTCCCTTCCCTTCGGACACAGAGCAGCACCCACAGAATCACCAAGGTTGGAAAAGACCTTCAAGATCATCCAGTCCAACTATGCACCTATCACTAATAGCACCCACCCACCTCACCAAGAAGGAAGAATTTAAGGACTTTATTTTTGGCTTTTGGGGAAGAAACATTTCAATACTTAACACCAACTGGCCAGACAACGTGTACTTGCAATAAGAAGTTATTTCCATGACAGCAACGACAATAAACCACTACAGCACTTCTTCAGGACAGCAGGCTGTGTGCAGCACTCACAGGGGATCACTGTTACACCAGGCATTAGTGGCCATGACTCCATTTCAACATTCATTCCTGCCCTCGGTTTCTAAGGGTGGCTGGGAGATTGCTCCTGTTCTCTTGGCTATTTCTGCAACAGGTTGTGTCTTCCCCACCTGAAAGAGGACAGCACTGCAATAAAACTGCTTCATGTTCACAACATACATGGCTGCTTCAGCAGTGAACCCTGAATAATCAGCATTTCCTTCCTACACCTTAACTGCACTGCTCTATACTACAAGTAATCTAGAAACCCCATCTAGACACGCACACTACTTCTTCTCCATTTTCTATTTCAAAGCCAAAGCCATCGCTTGCAAAGAACAAAGACTGCAGTACGTCAAGAGACAACAGTGTTTTTCCTCTCACCAACCTAACAAACTCAGTGCTAAAATAAAAAGCGTGAAAAAGAAAAGCAGGGTTGCCAAGGATGGAAGGAAGTAGAGATGTTTCATCTGAGAAACGTAAGGTTACGTTGAAGGGGGAAGTTATTTTAAAATATTTATATGAAGGCTAAGGAAACTTAACAGAGCATTGCATTTGGGTAGCTGGATCAGATTCAATGCATAACTGATGTCAGAAGCATTATTTCAGACAGGTTAAAAGTGAGTTTCCAAAAATTCATTAGCAGGTTACCTTTCCAGCAATCAACAACAAAGGCAATAAAGTGCATTATTACATTATTACATTACAGTCCAGCAGTGGCTCCTACTCTCATGTGGAGCATGGCTTTTGAAATCCTGCTTTAAAGGAATGTTTCACAACATGAGTAACACTAATGAGCTGCAAGGAGTCCAGAAAAACATTGCCTCATCTTTGCCTGCCTTCCCACATGGTTGAAGGGAGCTGGGGTGGCTGTGCTGCAAATGGGAAGATTCAGTGACTAGAAGGGGAAAGAAGGAGCAACAAAAAGACATTTGCAGCTTTGACTCATGCTGAAGGATTGCAAATCTGTTCCTTAATGAATGGGTAGAAAATACAAGAGGAGGCCGTGACAGAATTGTAGCAATCCTTTCTTAAAGCAAAGCAGAATTGTAAATGAAATTACTCAGATATTCACACACCCAAGACCCAGTAGGTTCCTCAGAAACCCAAACAGAGCTGCTCTACTCGCAGTGCCTGGAAGCCCAAATTATAAACATGATGATTTTGCACTGACCTCATTTTTATTTTCCAACCTATTTACTTTCAGGGTGCCCTATGCTGTCACCCAGCCGCTTCTACAGGTGAAATTCAGCCTCTTCCAACTGTAAGATGTTTTAATTAACAAGTTGCTAAATAGGAAAAAAAATGTCTACTGAAATACAAAGAGAGCAAGGAGACACGAAATTTCTGCCTCTGGTTGTCTGAATGATGTCAAATACGTTGGAACAGTCAGCTCACAATAAAACTCACTGCTCAGGAAAACGTTTGCCATCGCCACAGATTTTCCACCCCGCATCCAGCAGCCTTCCAAGGGAAGCTCCACGACCTTATGAAGAAAACTCTCAGATGTCAGAGATAATCAGTGATTTAGCAGGCAGTACGACTCCTTGTCCTGTCACTAAGGATGCTTTTCCTTTCACTCAGAGAGTATAATGGGTTAACAGCCAAACCCAAGAGCTCTGGTAGCCAGGGAACCACGAGACAGATTTTCATTTCCTGCACCCAACTCTATGGGTGTTTGCAACGAAACTGGATTGAGGGGGAAAAAAAGTTAACAGCTCAAACATAGATGCAGCCCTGCAGAGCCTCTTACAGGGAACATGCTGACAAGAGCAGAGCCTTCACTTAAAATTTAAGATGACGTTTGACTGCAGTGCCCAGATAACTGCTTTGTGATGCCATCGAGGTCACAACCCTGAGAACTCCAGACAGATTCAGACTGTGACTCATCACTTTAAGCATCACCTACGTGCCATAAATATTACAATGCCACTAGAGAACAATACTACATTCAATGAAAATGCAGGATCACAGCTGCTGGAACACAAATGCTGCCGGTGAATTAGGCATGCAAGGACTGAGAGTGGAAAGATCCATCAGTTCCACGCAGGAAGCATTGAGTTCTCAGAGCTGCACCTCTGTTCCATTGTCTGACAAGGAAGAACAGCTCACAGAAACAGGGTTTGCAGGAATCCACTTATTTCCATACCATGAATGAAGATGTTACTATTAATGTGGAAAAGAACATCATCTTCTAAATCGTATGACTTTAGACAGCAAAAGTAGCCAAGCTGTAATTTTTTTCCATACTGAAGCATACTGGAACAGTGCAAACAAAAGGACATTCCCCAAAGTACCCATCATGTGAGGAGTTGGCCAACACTGCTCCTTGCACAAGGGCAGCAAGTTCAGCCCTTTGCAAACAGAAATACTCACCTTCTCTGGACTGAAAGGACAGTGACAGCTGTTAGCAGACACCCAGCCACACAAAGGTCAAAGAAAACCAATTCAATCACATCCCCCCCACTTCATCTTTTTTTATTATTATTAACTTTATATTGGACAGAGAGGGAAGGGGGAGAGGAACCCATCACCTTACAGCACCTGCATCTCTGAAACGCTCATAACAAGGATAAACCTTCTCACGTTTAATGACATCACTGCCTGCACTTGCTGTGCTGTGACAGCACTCGAAGGAGCCACAGGTTCTCCTGGACCACTTCAGCACAAGTTTACACATACCTCCTCTACATTGCAAACTGTATCAAAACTTATCATCAGGAAACTTAATTCCCTTCAACTCACAGCCACATCACTTCCCACTGAAGGAGTGAAGCACTAAGGTTAGTTTTAACTTGCTACGTATTTCCTACCACTCACTTCATCCCACAGGAAAGAACCCTGCTGGGAAGCCCAGGAGAATACAGTAGCACTTTACTAGCTAAAGCACCCTCCAGAGTAGCTGTGTGTGACACTCTGGTATCCCTGTTCTTAGTACCTAAAAAGAGGGAGAAAGATCTGAGAATGCTTTCAGAGCCTGCAGACCCCAAAGTGCGGCTAACTGAAGCTACAAGTTGCACCTATGTACCCACCCATACATAATCTTTACTTGCCATGTTAACATAAACATCTAGAAAACACTGCAAATTACAAGAATCAAACACAAAACCAGTCTTCCAACCCCCAGCTGCCAGCCCTTACAGCTACTCTTGAACTGGAGCAGAAAACAAAAGGTTTCAGTCCTATGACCATACTTCGCCCTTCACCCACCACTCCTCCCCCTGGATTCCATATGTTTTCAGTGCAATGGGCAGAAAGCTGTGCAGGCTGTGGGCACACTGAGCAGCACAGCAGCTCCAGCCACTGCCACACACACAGACAACTCATGCTGTTATATGAGACCTTCAGGCTTTGCTCTGTGACACCCGACTGCTGGGAGGCCACAGATGATCTCATCATCCTGAGCATTTATCCTCACACTGGATCCAAATGCTGCCCTGGTACCTCTAATAATTCTGCTGGTTATGGGTGAAGCTCATAAATGAAATTCAGAACAGAAGTCTAGAGTCGAATGAAATAGGATTAGGAATTTTGCAATACAATTTGCAACCCGGAGAAACAAAATATCCTCACAACACAGCACAGGGCTACAGCACTCTCTTGGGAGTCACTTACATTTTGCCAAATGGATTTCATTGCTTCTGAGGCTTCTTTCTGCAAGCCTCAGAAGGAAGCTTCCCCCCATAGGAACAAACAGAAATCCATGCACGTTAACATTCTACTTTCTCTAAAGAGCAACTCTGATTTTGCTTCTCCTTTGTTACACTGCAGGAGTGACCGGTGAGCACGCACTCAGCCCGGCAGATGGGCACCTCACCCTGCAACACAACCCTGGTGAAACAACAGACATTAAGTTCCTAAACGACAATTAGAAACACCTGTTAACACCCCAACTTCCACTCCATCCAACAAAGGCCACAGCCAATCCTACACCAGTCACACCCTACAACGGGCATTTTTAATTCATGACACCTGTTTGTACAGCCAACACATGACTACCTAAAACAAATACTAAGTTTTAAGGCTAATAGAAATCCAATTTTGTTTAAGAAACACCGGGATCAACCAAAGGTGGTGGCACGCATTAAATCCAAGCTGGTTGTGTGGTTCTTTTCCTCAGTAAAGGGAGGGGGACTCAGAGAGGGATGCCAGCATTCTGTCCCAGATACCCACAGCACTGGAAAGCAATTCATCGACAAAGCTGTGCCCAACGTAGCACACAACGAGTCCTACCAGTGTGGTATCCAGCCTCACTGCACCTGGTTGCTGTGTTTTCTCCTCATTAACCTGCTACACTTCTCAAGCTATACTGAGGACACAAGAGATGTTGGTGCCTCAGATAGCAAAGACAAGATTTCACCAGTTAAACTTTAGGGAAAAAAAATCGTTACAGACACACAACTGCACACACCTGCAGAGATTACAACGAACCACGGATAAGCACTTCTTCCCTCGATCTTGTGCAGAAACATCTCAGCATCGCCTATACCGCTAAGAAGGCAAAAGCAGACGCTCAGCCCACCTCGAGAATTCCACATTTATTCTTCTGCATCAGAACGATTTACAGCGAGTCGTTCAGACTGCTTAACCTCCCCACAGAGCATGCAGGGTGCAGAAAGCAATGCCAGCTGCAGATCTCCCCGTGCAGCAGAGCTGTTTGAATAAACGAATCAAAGCAGCACCGCTACGGCACTCCATCATTCTGTAGCACCGCGGACAAACGCAGGATGACCCTCAGCAAGCATCCCGTGCTCAGGTCGCCGTGTATTTCTAACTATAACACCACTACGACGTCACAGCCAAGCGGGACGCTCGTTCAACTGTCTACCCGAGCGGGCAGGGCTGCGATTAGCACAGATAACACGGCCGTGCCTACAGACAGCCCAAAACCGGGTCCCGCAGCGCCATGGCGGTTCGCCCCGCTGCCAAACATGGCTGCACCGCGTCCTCTTTGTGACCGAGCCCGTGTTTCCCTTCTGCCTCTCTCAACTCCGCACCCAGCCCAGCACCCAGTCCGGCAACACCGCCCGCTCCGCTCCGCTCCCCGCGGTCCGCCCCGCACCGCCGCTCCCTCCTGAAATCGGACCCACCTGCGAACCGCTCACACGCCGAAAAAATAAAGCAGCAGCCCGACATTCCTTCGTTCCGCGGGGCGGCTGCGCGCCCGGGGCTCGTTCGTTTTATCGGTAATTTCCGCGCGGTCCCGGCACGCTCCCCACCCCTCTCCCCCCGGCTCACCCACAGCTCCGTGCCCCAGCTCATGGCTCCGCCGGCGCCGAGCGGAGGGCGGGCGGGGGTCGCTGCCCCTCGGTGAGGCTTCCTTCCCTTTCTCTCCCCGCACGCGAAGAACCGGCTCGGATCCCGGCGCCGAGGCGAGGGCGAAGAGCGGGACGCGCGAAGAGCGGGACGGGCGCTGCTCACCACCGCTCCCACCTCATCGCGCCGCAAAATGGCCCGAGCGGCGCCGCGCGGAGAGGCGGCGGCGGAGCGGGGTGGGAGGGGGAGCGCTTGACAGCTCTGGCGCACTGCGCACGCGCGCCCCGCGGCCGTTAAAAGGGGGGCGAAGAGCGCACTGCGCATGCGCGGCCGCCGGCTGCGCGCCCCCCACGTCCTCTGGGAGCGGCGGGAGCGCGCCGCCCCCCGCTGGGCACCGCGAGGCGATGGGCGCTCCTCGCCCCGGAGCGGCGTGCCCGCCCTGCTCCCTTTCTTCCCGCTTCCTCACAGTACGAAGCGCGGATTTTGTTATTTGATTTCCAAGCAAACGTTCCTGCTTTGGAGATTTGTACGGGGGCAGCCGCCCCGATGAATAAGGAAGCCCACACCCTGCAGGGAGGAGCTGCCTCCGTCACCTCGCGCCCCAAACACGCGCACCCCAACACAGCCGCGTTCAGAAACATCGATCCTGCCATCCGTCAGCAGCACGCGGGCAGGAAAATAATCGAGTTACCTGCCTGCAGCCGACGTGGGGCACAGCAGCAGTCACGCAGGCCTTGCAGAAATCAGCTTGTTTCCTCGCTGGAGAAATAAGATTTATTTTGTGCTCGTCTTCCTTTGCAACAGCATTTATTTGAGCTGCGTCACCTAATCTGATTTTATACTTCTGCTTTTCAGCTACAAGAAAGGCAAAAAGCCCTTCAGATTCCTGTCTTTGCTGCATCTGTAAACCCTAACCCCTCCACATATGTGTAGAAAGGGGAAAGCACATTTATTCACCTGAGGAGGACAGAATGTGCTCAGAGAGGGCTGGGATCTTTCTGATAACTGCACAGCTGCTGCATGCATTACCTCCCCTGGACTCATGCACTTACACTGGACAGCATGTGGATATCAATCTGCATGAGGAGAAAAAAAAACAATAGAAGGATAACTGAAGTGATTCCAACATTTATAACAACAGTGAAGACGAGCACGATGCTAATAACGCACTGCATTTCATTTTATCCGCATTGGTTTGAATATGGGAGCAGAGTGCTACTACCCTTGAAGCGAGGCACAGAGCAGGCACCGCTTTTGCTCACCATTAAACGTTAATATCTTTAAAGACTGCATCACAACTAAGAGACGCTGATCAACTCATTGCACAGAATACTTCCTGCTGTTGCCAACGTATTTGAATATCTGAGCCTGCCTGAAGCACAACTGCAGCGTCCCAAGGGCTTCTACCTCCACAGGCTCTCAGCAGAGGGACACCAGGAGCCTCTTAGCCTTATGTCCACCCGGAATGCATTACAAAACCAGTGAACATAATTGCATCACAACTGTTTGAGACCTTAATTCATAAATACTTGAACAAAAAGAACGCACAGAGTCCAAGCGAAAGCAGCACTGGTATCATCTGAGGTGAATTTGCAGTGGAATTTCCTTTTGCACAAAGACCTGGGAGGGGAACAAGGCAAACCTGTTACACCAGCACGGGCAGGGAAACCTGTCCCCAGAGAAAGACAAGAAACACATAACTGGTTATTGAACGGTACAGGCCAGAAATGCAAGTTCTGTATTAGGATGGCACATCAGAACCAACAACACCAAAAACCTGTGAATAAATTAAGATTCGTGTGGATTGAGCTCAAGGGAAAAGCCAAGTAAATTGCATTCCAGATATTTCTGGTAGATTTTTTTCCCCTCCCGTTTTTGTTATTTAGTCTGAAGGTCTCCAAGACACAGACTGCCACTTACAGCACTGCTCTGTTTGTGCAGTGCTCAAAACAGCAGAGCCTGCAGCTTGATTCGTCCTTAATTACTGATGTAATTAACAACGATGGGAGCATTAAGAGCCCTTTATGCTACAGCATGATGTGAGAAGGCTTAGCAGGTTCCAGCCTCAAAAGAACAGTTCAAAATAACACTTAGAAAACCGATTATTTACTCCCCATTACCTAATTTACACAATGCAAAGCAGAGCAATACAGAAACCAGTAGGAGTTTTCCCCTGGCTGCACTAGGAACAAAACCATTCAGATCTGTTATCTGAATACAGGCATATTCCTGTAAATTCTATGTTTATATCTGTTACTGCGATTCGGAGCATTGCTCACACTACATCCCAAGCCCAAGCAATTCCTTTAAACAAAAACCCAATAAGAAAAACAACTTCAAAACAGCTACCTTCCAAATCATTAAGCAACCAAGAAAGCTAAAACAAACCCCTCAACTACAGTTTAACGTAAATCCCCAATCTTCGTGTTTCCTCATGCAAATCAAGGAAAATCACAGCTTGCAAAGTAAGTATAAGTATTTCTAACTTCTGGAACATAAAAGGAAGAGGACCCACCTTTCCCCCCCATGGTTATCATCCCTACAGCTGCTTCCCTTCTATTTTTACAATTCTACTCAGATTATCCACATCCAAAACATGGAAGGTAGGTGTTGCTTACAACCTCTATACGCTGGAACTGAAACAGCACCAGGAAAGGAAGAGGACACGCCTTTCCCTCAGGCCATCACCATTACAGCTGTTTCCTTTCTACAGTCACAACGTACCAGCTCATTCAGACACACAGCAGGGGACCTCGGTTCTCTTTAGTGCCCTATCAGGGCCCACAGGGGTCTGATTAACACCTGATGAAGAGCTGATAAACCTGAATGGCCCTGACCATCCTCGCCTGCGACCTCCACCCCCCACCCTGCACACATCCTCTGCCCACAGACACAGGAGCCTTATTTAAACGTCAGTTTGAGGCATTATTTTGTACTTCAGCTATGAATTGACTTCTAATTTCAGTATTTAAACTGTAAAATGATTTCTTGGATCATCTCTGCTTTTCTGTTATGAGCTTGCCTGGCTTGCAGTTTCTATCCCCAGGTTTACTTTGCTTAGTAGCTGTAGAACCACAACCTGAAAGGTGAGGTTACTGCCCTTATGACTGTGCTTTTGTGCTCTGTGTTTTTTTTTTTTTTGTTTGTTTGTTTTTGTTTTTAGAGAAAAAACAAGTTTTGCTATTCTGCAATATCCCCATAGCACATTCACAGAGCACATCAATAACGAATACTTAGCCCGCTTTTACTCTGTACTAAAGGTGTACTTACATGCTACCCATATGCCAGGAGTTTCTTGATGCTGCTGATGGTTTCCATCCAATCTCAACAGTTGCTCATCAGATACTTCCAAAAAACTCCGTGAAGAATCCTAACTATGTTCAGGTACACGTGGGGAAAAACAATGAAAAGGAATCTAAAGAAACTAAGCATGTATGAACACAGTTCAGAATAACTGCTAGAACGCTCCATTTACAGCCAGGTAATTTATCTTGTCTGGTGGCTACAGTAAAACATCAATGTAAAGACATTTGTTCCTACAGCGTATATATTACAATTTGTGTGTGTAGGAATGTAAATTTAAGTGTAGAATCTTTTGATGTGTACATCCTTTGAAAAATGTAACGTGTTTACTTTCTGTGTTATACAAGTTCTAACTTCCACAGATCACTTAGTCTGGGTCAGTTGTGATTTAGTCACTGCAATATCCTGAGAGCTGGCAGAGTTACGAGGAGAAATATTCAGGCAATTTAAGTTTGTGACATAAAATTCCCTGATTGTTATTGGGAAATACCTTCTGATTAGGAGAGGTTGATGGGATGAACAGTGCCTGCAAGTATACAGGACAGTTTCATGCCGTTTGGCTACTGAAG
This sequence comes from Lagopus leucura, assembly GCF_019238085.1. Classification (NCBI taxonomy): domain Eukaryota; kingdom Metazoa; phylum Chordata; class Aves; order Galliformes; family Phasianidae; genus Lagopus; species Lagopus leucura. Next base: position 4,617,565 of record NW_024962275.1, on the reverse strand, counting down.
TAGTCACTGAGAACAGAGCGAGCCACAAAGCCTGTGCTGCAGCTGTGGCTGCAAACAACCATTTTTCATGAGTCTCTAGGCTTCCTAGGCAGGTCTGAGCACAGGAATGATAGTAAATACAACATTAAAAATATGAATTTGGAGAAAAAGAGGTTGACCAGAACCATGCTTTGATTCTCCGATGCTGTCCCATAGCTTTCCCGTAGCTGGCACCACGAAGCCTGATGCTGAGGGGACATCTAGCGGCTCGCTCGGTTACTACCTAGAAAAAGAACAATCCAAGTTTGTTTGTCAGACTTCCAGGTATTTTCTGGTATCTTTGGTGGTGTTGAGAGATCTGCGTTTATTCTATTACCTAAGAGAATGAGAGAAAGAAGGGAAGATTAAATAGGAGGTAACGTGTAGAGTGACATCTGAATCGCTGCTGAACAAAGATGGGACTTTCCATGTAAGTGTTATAACAAGGGTCAGGATTTTTTCTCTGCCCATGCACCCTGATGTACACTTCACTGCTCGGCTGTTCCGTTGCACACCTGGCTCAGGAAAGCTGCACAGCTGCCACTGCTTGCTCTGGAAGGAAAAACGTCGGAGTGATGAGAGCTGACAGAACACAGAAGCTGCGTTTTATCACGTTGCTAAGCGGATCACATCTTTCAGAAATGGTTTCAGCAGTGGGTAAGTCTGTCTGAAGGCTGCCTTCATTGTCCCTTGGCAGGCTGCCTGCTGCTCGTGTAACTGAGCAACGCAGACCTGACTGAAGCCAAGTCTGGGCTGCATGTAGCTTCAAGTAGGACCACGGAGATCAAATAGCTCAGTAGTTCCTAAGCTACCCCACTAAGGAAGCAGAAAACCTTCTGTTACATATAGAGAGATGTTTAAAACGAACCACGGAGCCCAGCGCTCAGCAGAAACGCTCAGCGGGTCGGACTGCTCGCCATCAGCGCCGCTCCCCAGGACGGGCTGCAGGCACGACGCCCGAGCCCAGCTCAGCGCAGGGCGGGCCGGGGGACGTCACGTGGTCAGCAGGCACGGCTGGGACACGTGCGGGCATCTCGGGCAGGGCGCGGGAAGGCCGCGAGGCGGGGCCGCCTGCAGGGTGTGTCCCAAGCAGCCCCGCCCACTGCTGATCACGTGACCTTCCCAGCGCACCCCGCTCCCGGAAGTGCCGCGGGAACAGGATGCTGATGTTGGAGTAAAGATGGCGGCCTGCGGCCTTCCCGCCGCTCTTACTGTGGTGGTGCTGGGGCTGGTGTTGCTCTGTGCGGGTCCGGCCGGAGCCCGCGTCCATCACCTCACCCTCAAAGTAAGGTCTGCGCCGTAGCATCCTTTGGGCTCGGTTCCGAGTGGGGTGAGGGGAGTGGTGGGTCTGATCCCGTTCTTCTCAGGCTGGGGCTCTTCTCCTCGTCCTGGCCCTGTCCCGCTGCCTGTCCCGGCTCTGCTGCTGTGTTTTGGCCTGCTGGGGCCCCGGTTGGCTTTGCTTTTGTTCCTCGTCCGTGCTGTGGGGAAGTGCGGGCTGTGGGTCGGGCTGTGTCTGCGGGCCCAGTGTGCGCTGGGAGCTCCTTCGGGCTCGCTGTTAGCCCGCGTTCTGATTGCTCTTCCCATCCCGTCTTCTGTCGTTCTACTCTGAAGGCTGTGGTGCTGCTTTATTCCTCTTACCGATGTGCGTTCTTCGCATTTATCAAGTGGGTGATTGAGGCAGGAGAAGGAATCGGTGCTGACCGCTCTCTGCTGCAGCTTATTAGACTTAAGGTTGTGCTTTTTGAAAGGTCCTGTTGTGGCTTTGTACCCATATTTGAGGACAGCTCATTACTAGTGGGCTGTTGTGGGAGCTGTGGCCCCAGCAGTGCTGCTGGGCTTGTGAGAAGGCTGTCCTGGGGTTTTGCTGCAGGAGAACAGCAGTGTGGGGAGCATACCAGAATATTAAAGCAACATCCCCTATGTCCTTAATTGAGAGATCCAGCATTCCTGACTCATTCATAGGGAGTTTTCCTGTCTTTGTAGTAGACTAAAATGCAATGGAATGAACGTTGTTCTGTCTCAGGAAAAGTTAACTTTCTCTTCAAACAACAAATTACAGAACTTTTATTGGTTACTTTGCTGTTTGGAAGACTTCTTGTCCAGTAGTAGTTGGGTGCTGGAAATTTGTACTGAGCTGCTATTTCTGTTATGTAGTAAACTTTTGCGCTGGTTTCAAGCAAACCTTTTCAGCAGCAAACATTGCTATTTATAGTTCCTCTTTCAGGCTGAGGGAGCTGGGCTTGTTCAGCCTGGAGAAAAGAAGGCTGCAGGGTGACCTCATTACAGCCTTTCAGTACCTAAAGGGAGTTTACAAACAGAAGGGGAATCAACTCTTTGAAAGGGTAGATAACAGCAGGACAAGGGGAAATGGTTTGAAGTTGAGGGAGGGCATTTAGACTGAGGTTGGATGTCAGGGGGAAGTTCTTTGCTTACAAGAGTGGTGAGGTGCTGGAACAGCTGCCCAGAGAGGCTGTGGATGCCCTGTCCATCCCTGGAGGTATTCAGGGCCAGGTTGGATGGGGGCCTGGGCAGCCTGGTCTAGTATTGAATGTAGAGGTTGGTGGCTCTGCCTGTGGCAGAGGGTTGGAGATTCGTGATCCTTGAGGTCCCTTCCAACCCTGGCCATTCTGTGATTCCTATTCAGACATTTCTAAACTGCAAGGATATAAAACGCTTGATTTTAAAATATATTTCATTATTACAATCAATACGATCATAGTTGAGTAGTATGACTTTCATGTAAGTTGCAACACTGACCAAACAAACACCAAGGGAAACAGAAGTGCTTTCGTGCCTTTGTGCACCTGTGTAAACGTGAGCAGGCTCCTCATCTGTGACTTTACAGCACTTTATGTAAACATCCGGTTCTCTAATGGCTGCCCTTCACAATGACCAGCCCTTCTGCTGTTGGTGCTGTTGGCAACGTGTGCTCTGAGGCTGTGCCAAATTAAAGGTATGGGCTTCCCCAAACAAGCTGCTGTTGCCTAAGTTAGAAAAGCTTTTTTCTGGCTTGGTAACTAATGTGCTGAAGTGAAGCTTTTCTGTTTTTCTGTGTCTTGAGTAAAAATAGCTTTTTATCTTTATGGAAATGTACAAAGTGAGGTATTTCTCTTGTTTCTGAAGATGAATTTGTTTGAATCTTTCTGCTAGGATAATGTCACTGAGGATGACTTTCTTCCTTGGTAACACTCGTTATTAGCATTGTTAAATTAATATGGTAATTTATTTAAACAAAAAAGCAGAAAACACTTGGAAAAGATTTAGAAAATGTATGGAAACAATTCTTCAAGATTTCCATGATGAGGTTGGAATGTTTCTGGTTACCAAAACTATGGTGTGTGTTAGGGTTGCTTTTGGAAGGTGTGTTTTGTTTTGTTTCCCCCAGTCTCAGCAAATGGAAGCTGTGTTACTGCAGCCTTATGCTTTGCACAATGCAGTGGCAAACTGCTTCAGAGAATGGGGAAGTTTGTGTAGCTGAGGCCTTTGTTGTGCACACAGTTAAGCTTAATGCTGGTAAGCTGCTGAAATTAAGCAGTTTCTGGAGACCTAACAAGGGGAGCCATCCAGCCAACGGTGCTACGTAGCCAGTCGTGGTGTTGCTTTCTGATTAGTTATCTTTGCCATGCAGTGGTTTCCAAAAGGGAAGCAAAACCCCCTCCTATGTAATGACATTGTCTTTCAACTTCATGTTAAACTTTGTGTGGGAGATGTTTATTTCCAGTGGTTGTTTCTGTCCGTGAATCTTGTGGCCTTTTTATCTTGTTAAGTTTTGGAGTTCAGTTGCACAAGTTGAGAAGACCTTCCAGAACAACTTAATCTTGTATTATCTGTGTAAGCCCAGTAACTTGTACAAGTCATTCCATGTAAGGGTCAACGCCCTCAGTTAACATTTTCTCTGTGCTAATAGCATCATGCCAGTGAGTTCTGAGTAAATTGTTAAATGGTAATTTGTGGATTCTGAGCTGCAGGATCTTGGATGACACTTCTTTTAGTCCAGAAGGTGCAGGGTGTTTATTAGTGCAGCATTTCTTTGTACTGGTTCACACCTTTGTTATAAGGACACAGTCTTAGGTTTCTGCAGTCAGAAGTTGCAAGATTATGAACAAAAGCTGTATTTTTCCAACCCGTTAAAGCTCTAGTGAAAGGTGAGACAGCTATTGGTAAGCCTGCAACTTTAAGCTGTCAATATGTGGAGCAGGCGATGCTCCTGGGGGATGTGCTGTTGCTTCTTCAGGATTGTGTAAAGCTGAAGGATTTGTGAACTAAATCTGTAAACTCTAAGCACTCAAAGCTGATGTAAAACCAGGGAGGAAAGTGCGTGTTATGTGTCAATTATCATTTGTTGATGGGCAGCATATTGGTGAACTGCTGAGCAAATGAACTTAAATTGAACTGCTTGCAAGAAGTTTGAATTAAGCAGCTGCTTCTCATTGTATTTACAGCATGCAGAAAGCCTTGTGGCTGGGTGATGCTCTGTTTCCCTCCTTGCCCTGCCCCTGACACCCACACAAATGGTTATCCCTCCAGAAGTGGTTCATACCATCCCAGGTGTGCAGCTGAAAAAGCTGGCTGAGAAATTACACTGAAAGCTCTGTGAAATTAACCAGATGGACTGTTGCCTCAAGCATGTAAGTGACCTGCAGCATGGAGATGGCACAGCTACAGCACTGTTAAACAGGGCATCTGCTGCAGGCCACGTGTTGCTGACTTTTTTTCCCTCTTCTGAGCACTGGAGGAACCATCTGGTTATTTGCCAGGTTAACCTGATTCTCTTAGGGTGATCTCTTAGCTAGATTGCAGGTTGGCTGTGTCAGGATGTATGTCCTGCTGTTAAGCTGAGTGATATTTGTGTAAGGGAAGTTTTATGCAGCGATATCTAATTAATATTTGGTGTCAAGGGGGAGAGCCAACTACACTTTAAATTTGCTACTTAATTTTAGTTGTTCTGTTCTTGTTTTCCTTCCAGCTAAAGATTCTGTAGGATTTGAGGCTCTGATTCCTTACCTACTCTATGATTTTTGAATGCAAAGTTTTAGGGATATGACCTTTCCTTGATATGACGTTGGTATGTAATTTTTACTGCTTTTTGTTTGTCCTTCATGATCTCCTTATGGGGAGGACAATAAAAAAGCCAAGTGTACTTGAGCCGTTCTCAACTGAGCCAGTGATGAGAAGGTATCCATTCATGCAGTTTCTTTGCCACTCTGAGAGGAGATGAGTTATTCTGCAACTAAGATGAGGGACAGAAGACAGGACTGGAATTCTTGGTAGGAAACCCAAGTGATTCTGTTTGACCTCCCTGTTCCTTTGGACATTAATCATTCTTAAGTCTTGAGGCCTTGTGTCTCAGGTAAGAGCACCATAACTAGCTATTTCCTCTTCAGCCTCCTGCAGTGGTAGGGGCTTTTTTTTAATAGCAATACTTCATTTAATCAGCAGTCCCAGAAATTTAATTTCCTCCAGGCTTTTTTCTTGCATCTTTCTCAGGAGTACAGTCAAGTGATAAGCACTGACACATTTGAAGCTCATGTTGAGGTTGTTGGAAGAGTTGATTGATTCCAGTGAAATCATTGGCTATATCTGAAGGTGTCCTGAAGAAATTTGCTGTTGGTATGATCATGTTCTGCGTGAACACTGGTCACCCTGCTTCCTCCTTTATTGCTGCTGCAGGTGGCTGTGTTTAACTCAGCCAAAACAGTGACACTGTGTGACATTTGTAAACTTTCCTTTCTCATAGGATGATGTGAGGCAGAAAGTGCACCTGAATACATTTGGCTTCTTCAAGAATGGTTTCATGAAAGTCAATGTGAGCAACCTTTCATTGAAGCCACCTGTGGATGCTGATGACAAGAGCAGCTCATCAGTAAGTTACTTTGCATCCATTAAGCTTCCTGGGAAATTACCCTTGCAGTGGACTTTTTTAACCTGTTTGAAGTGTCGTATCATAACGAGTAGTGCTGGTTGCATCCTTCCCTGTGTGAGCAACTTGTGGGGATACGTGGCCTACCAGACTTATCCTCAAGTGCTGTTCATTCTGCTTTAAGAACTCATTTTAACTTACCAGATCCTCCACTGAACTTATGTGTCTGCATGTATCTATTTTGTGTGTACAATAGAATAGTTGAGTTGGAAGAGACCTACAGAGATCCTCCATATATTATATCTGAATGATTTGCTCCATAACTGGGTAATACCAGGAGAAAATCTGGATTCAGCCTTAAATACAGCACAGTTTATTTCAGAAATGCCAGTTTTGACTCATTTCATCGTGACTTGGCTCCTCATCCTGGGGTGGCTGAGCTGTTCTAATTTGACAGATTCTCCTTAATTGTCTCATAGGTGGGGTTCAGTCTGGATCGAACAAGGAATGATGGGTTCTCCACTTATCTGGTAAGAGATGAGGGATTTCTTTTCTATGCTGGGGATGCATCGTAGTCTGTGTAATTCCAGGAGGAGCTGGAAGGAAGAGAGAACCATTAGATACAGGCAGGTTGTTGGGGGTAATCCAGTTTTGCATCTTAGTGGACTAAAAATAGTTACCTCCACCTGGGGGAGAACATGCCCAGTTCTTGTTAACAGGAAGGTGCTTTGAAGTTGTTTTGCTTTCATTGCCAGGATGAAGAAGTGGATTACTGTATTTTGAATAAGAAACCTGAGCAAGGTGTTTCTGTTGTAATCTTACTTCTGGACTTCAAAAATGATGTGTGAGTAAATAGAATTCTTTTGAAATGGCTGTTGGCATATTTTGATAAGTTAATTTTTCTTTTATGATCATACGTAAATCATGACAGTCTCTTTAGGAATATCAGTTGGCTTAATTTTGTACTAAAAAAAAATGCTTCCTCAGTGTGAAGGTACAGTTCTCTGCAGAAGCTTCTCACCTGCTGCCTAAGATTTCATTTGTGTCTGAGGAAAATGCCACTGCTTTGATTACCAAGCCACCAAAATCTTCTGAAGATAAAATTGATTCCGATAAAAGTCTGGCTGAGACTAACGAAAATACAGATGGCACAGGTAAGTCTTGCTAAACCTGACTGTATCTGCTTTCCCTGCTGATTTCTGGTCAGTGTGCATCCAACAGTGTGTTGTGGCCACATTCCAGGCATCCCCTTGGGCTAGAATTTACACAGCCTTGTAAAAATGGAGCACGCTGTCTTTACTTTACTCAGTTGTTTGAACAAGTCAGGGTATGAGGCTGGATAACACCAGCATTCATCAGCAAGTCTAGTTTTGCTATTTCCTGCAGTAGCATTGCATGAATGTTGACAACGTGCTGACGTGCCAAAGCTAAAAACATAATCTAAGTTTTGAACTTTTACTATCTTAACATTTGATGATGCATTCAGAATGAACGGATGTGGAGGGAAGAGTCCTGGGATGGTAGGGAGGGGCTGGGGAGAAATCTGTTAATGATTATCTTGGAAACTGCCACGTGGATTAGTGTAAGAACACTTGAGGAAGGTACAGGCAGTGTGTAAAAGGTGCTGGTCTATGAGGATGTCTGTGTGTAAGCACTCTAAATATACCATGAATATTTCTGTCTCTAGATACGAAGTCCAAACGAAGTACAACATCCTCACAGGTAAGAAACTGTCTGCTGATCTCATTCAGAAAGCATGTGGGGGAGAACTCCAGGACAGGCATGGCCGGAAAGTTGAGAGATGTGTTTCATTGCTCTTAGCCTCCCCGTAAACTTACAAAATCAGTTCTCATTGTTTGGATGATGTAACCAGATGTGGGTACCTGCTTTGCAATCTGTGTTTATTTTCTTTTTCCCAGAGCATAGTAGAACAAGAGCATCCTGTTCGCAACGACAGAGGAACTATCTCATTCCAGGTAGGGCTTCTGCCGTTGTCTAGTCCTGATATGTTCAGACAATTCCTTCGTTTCAGCACACTGATTCACTTGCGGATGTTGGTTCCTATAAAATGCTTGAAGTTGTCATGTGATATAATACAGATTTATATAGCTATGAAAATGTGTGTTTGGGATAGGAGCAGAGCAGCTGCTTTGTATTCGGGCAAGTATGATCGAAATTCTGTGGTTGGTCACATTAGATAGAGGACAGTTGTTGCTATCTTCTCTCTGCGGTGAAGTAGCTTTAGCACTGAAGCCTGAAGGTCTTGGGTTCTTAGAGTGCACAGTCATAGTGTTTCTATCTGGTATGTTGTTGAGATTTGCACGTGTGCAGGTATCCTCAAAACAAGCTATTTGCTGAGAGGAACCAGCTGACCTGACTATTCTAGCTCCAGTGGGGATAGCTTCTTTACAGTGCAGCCCAGTTGTTGAATGAAAATGATGTTGACTTACCTGTTCCTTGTTTTCAGTTTTTCTTTAACATCAGTTCTGATAACCAAGAAGGTCTCTACAGCCTGTATTTCCATAAATGTATTGACAGTAATGGGAAACCTCGTGATCAGCAGCTGTTTAGTCTTGATGTGAGTATAGCTCCTTAAGTGCAGTTAACTCATTTGCTTTATCTAAAATATACAACTTTCAGTTGTAGTTTATATACCACATGTGCTTGGTGTACAAGTGTATATGTGGGGTGGGAAGTGATTCAGAGCTGTGCATTTAATCTCTGCAGTGCCATTTCTGAAGGCAGCACTACAGTAAGAAGAATTAAAATACAACTTTTAGAGAAATGTTTGGAGATATGAAGGATACATGTGGGCTTCAGTGTACACAGTTGTGACTGGCACTGTAACCAAGTGAGAGCTTAAACAGCTCATGGCTGGCTGCTGTCAAAAATCTTTTCTCTTTATATGATTACAGATATTAAGACTTGTTGCAATTTAAATTGTTGGCATTTATGAATTTTCAGGGCTTTTTTTTTTTTTTCTGGCCTGAATGGGATGCATTTTTACACTGCTCAGTGAATGTTTGAGGGTAATATTGTATAGCACACTTCCTATCTCTTTTAACATCCAGGGGTTCAGTTCTGTGCTGTTGAGCCAGAGTGTAATAGAACAGCTCAGGCTGTGGATGTAGTTCTGAAAATGTTTTGAAACTCTTGAGGATGAAGAGCTGATTCTGTATAGGTCACTCAGGTCACTCTGAAAGTGTTGCCTCCTATTTGTTTCCATGGAAATGACAACAGGTACGAGGAGCACAGTAACACTGTTTGATAAAGCAATTTCTTAACTACAAAATGCTGTTTCTCAACATATTCACCACCATTAGCTATACATTCTTGCCAGCACTCACCACCTCCCTGTGCTAATATCCACTGTTTGGTATCCATAAACGTTCAGCAGGTGTTGATGAACATCACTGGTGCAATGTTTTCCATATCAAGGAATTCAGTGGCACACCTTTGCTTCATATGCACTTCTGTGTCAGACACCATTTGTCAGACTGCTCCTTGTGCTGCCATCTGGCACACAGCAGCAAAATGTAATGAATACTGGTGGGAAGCTTCATCCTTTACTGCTACATGACCAGCATTCACCTCATGTCATGGACCAACGTAATAAAATAGGAGGCATCGCTTTTTTGTTTGAGTCTTGTGATATTACCTCTCCTGAAAGTCTAATTGTAAATGGAAGTTTGCACGAGTGCTTCAGCCACGTGTTTTTTCAACTGTCTGCATAACTTACCATTCATATTCAGATAGAAATTACGGAGAAGAACCCTGAAAGCTACCTCTCAGCAGGTGAGATCCCACTGCCAAAACTTTACATTTCCATGGCATTCTTCTTTTTCCTGTCTGGGACTGTGTGGATCCACATCCTTCGTAAACGCCGGTAAGCAAACAAGTTTTGTTTCAGTGACAAGTATGGACTTAGTTTGTTTGATGTGTTTTTTCCACTTATTATGCCCAATTCAGATTTTATCACTCAAAACTCTGGCACAATGCTATGTGCTTAATGTATACATCTTCCAGTTTAAAACCAGGTACTTTCATCAGTGCCACAGTTGCAGACCATTGTTGTAAGGTTGTTAAGGGACTGTGTGTAGTGTATGTCTTATAGATACGTTGTGGCAGAAATTAAACCAGTTCCTGTAGTTGAAAAAAGGAGAATGCTGTTTGAAAGTAAATTAAAAGAGCAAGTGGTTCAATTTTCTTTGTGTGGGGAATGGCAGCCAATAATTTCGATTATAATCAAAAGCGGCAGGAATTACTAATTAAAAGCCATGCTTCTTGGTAGTTAATGTGGCATCAGAAGCCAGGAGCAGCTTAAGCCCTTGTGCTTAGTTTGAAGTTCACGTGGTGATCTGATTGTTTGGTAATCTGGAGTTCTTTTGGTGGACTCATTACTTAGTGAAGTTCATCTGGTGATGTGATGCAGTGACTTGGGTTGGGATGGGTGCTATCTGTTTGAGTAGAGGTTAGTAATTATCTGACTGCTCTGATCTGTGCATGCTGGATGTTCCTGTGAATTGCGATCTTCCAACCCAAGGATTAAAAAAGTAGGAGAATGCAGTTAAAATATTGTTCAGGATGCTGTAAAAGTTTGGACTGCAGCATTAAGAGAATGGCTTTATGCTGACAGTCAGCTCTATCTGGGAGATAATGTTTGACATTTATAGATGATGAAGAAATATCCTTGCAGAAACAAAAATTTACTGCTGGCTTTTAACTGACACGTTTTTCTTCCCAGAAATGACGTCTTTAAGATTCACTGGCTGATGGCAGCCCTCCCTTTCACAAAATCACTGTCCTTAGTCTTCCATGCAGTACGTATGGCTTCCCTGCTTTAAGCTGTTCAGCTGGGAATTAGAAATATGAGATCCAGGGTATGCTGTTAGAGGAATTTGTGTGGAGGGGGGAGAAGAGTAGGAGGGAAGGGGGAGAGAAGTGTCTTTCAAATTGAAATGTTGGTACTGAGCTGCTGCTGTGTGGTGGAGGAGATTCAGTTTTCATCAGCAAATTGTGACTTTAAATACAATTGGGATCGTGGCCTGATGTGGGGAAGCAGCAAGCATGTATGTGAGGCTTGAATCAGTTCCATGAGTTCTGATGTTACAGCCATCTGAGGCTGGCCTGGAAGCTTGAGCAATGGCACTACTCAAGCAATACAGCAGTACGGCTTACAATAAATGTCGATGAATGGGAACCTTGATGTTTGTAGAATTGAGAGGTGCTGCTTTAGCTGGCAGAGTGTGCTGTGCCATAGCAAGCAATATTATAAGCATTAACACCTTCATTACATGAAGTCTCTATTATATTGTCTTGACTTTGACTTTCCACTGAAAGATATCATTAATGAAGGTAATGACAAACGTTTAATCCTCCTGTTTGTGCCAGTTTTGATCTTCTCCATCAAGTTCAGACTAGGATAACACCTACAAAATCCTGGGATCAGCAGGTTTGAGTCTGATTTCCAACGGAAATGAAACTAAAAGGTGCCTAATTCCCTAATGCAACTGAACTTGAACAATGAAGGCAGAAATGCAGTTGTTTAACTGTAGTTAGACATGGAAGCTGTGTAGGAAGACTGTAGGTTGTGTAAAGAATATTCACTAATGCTTAGGAAGCAGAGTGAATGGGGATGACCTTGATGACACTAAACAATGCTAGAATGTTGGGAGCAAGCTTTATCTAAATTATAAGTTTGTATACACTGACAGTGCAACTTGAGATGCCTGCTAAAGCAGACCTGTTTAACTGCCATGGGTGGGGTGCTGATGAAAATCTTATAAAGTATCTTATTATGTTTTCTGCTTTCAGATCGACTACCACTACATTTCTTCTCAGGGATTTCCTATTGAAGGCTGGGCTGTTGTCTATTACATCACTCACCTGTAAGTGTATCAGAAGATTTGGTAAATTAAATGGTGAAACTGAATTCCCCTTCTCTCCCAGGGAACCTGGGAATTGCTAATTCTTGATGCTGAGCTCTGAGTGACAAGACAGCAGTGAGCCCAGTGTAAAGGGGAAAACTGCTTGCAGAGGACAGCTGCAGAGAATTGGTGCTTATGTGGGTGGAGGAGTAAAAGGAGAAGAGATGCTTTGCTCTTCTTTGTTCATGTTAATATTCAAGTATCTAATTTGCTCTTGGTGTGAATAGTAAGAGGATGCAGCTGCCAGTGTTTTCTCCTGTTCACCATGGTAAATGGATGATTCCCCCAGGAAAAGATTGCATATATTGGTGGTTGTGAATGGAGGGTAATGTTGCTGTGTAATGCATGGTTGTGAGCAAGGCATCTGTTTGCTGATGTAGGATAAGCATTTGCTAGAGTTATGAATAGCAAGGCTATTTATTTGGGTTTGTGGCTTTACTGACTGTAGAAAAGATAACCTGGGCTGAAGAGGAAGTATAAAATATCTCCTTGCATTATCTGCTTCTCTTTCAGATTTAAGGGTGCTCTTCTGTTCATCACTATTGCCCTCATTGGAACAGGCTGGGCTTTCATTAAACACATCCTTTCAGATAAAGACAAAAAAATCTTCATGATTGTCATCCCACTTCAGGTGAGGACTGAGCTGTGTCAATACTTACTGTGTTGTGGGAGAGCAGCTTGTGGAAACTGTAACAGGCTGTGAATCCTACACAGAATATAAATTACTGCTTGTGTAAGCCTGTGAGCTGAGTTATAATTTTTTTGAAGCTGTTAAAGGGCCAGAAGTTATATAATTTTCCCAACTTTTCTCTTTATGTTGAGTATTAGATAATGGTTATCAAATAATATCAGCAAGCAAACAAGTAGCTGTAATGTAGGTTTAGTCATGCTGGGACAAAACTTGGGCTGCAAAGCAGTATTAAATTACCAAACACAGAAATTAGGTGAAAGTTATCACTTCTGAGAAGTTTGCTGAAATGGGCGTAAGGAATGGGGAGCACTGAAATTTGTGAGGTCCCTTGGGTCTCATCTCTCCAGTATGTTCAAAGCAATCGGTGTTTGTCTCCTGAAGGAGATGGGAAGGCAGCATTTCTATTTGCTGTTGTAGATAGGATGGCCTTTCAGCTTTTGGGGATGTGATCTGTTGCCCAGCTGCAAAATCGCATGTATTTACTGTCTGAGTTCTTTTAGAACTTGGCTATGCAGTACAAAATGTACTCGTATGACCAGTTTGATTTACTGGCTAGATTTAGAATAATGTGGTTAGACTGCTATCTGTGTGCAGAGTGCTGTTCTGTGCTTGCAATCCATTTTTATTCTGTTGTCTTTACTGAAACCATGGGTTCAGCATAGCATGCAACAAAAAGGGTTACCTTCTGAATGTCAGCAGAAATGCATTCCAATCGATTATATCTCTGTAGATGCTGTGTGTGATTTTTGACATAGATCTGCAGTAGAAAAACTGAAGTTACTGAATGGGCTCTTTCTGCAACTGTGGGATAGCTTTTGCTGAATTTGCAGCCCACATCTAATCTATCCTTGGAAAGCTTCTGAAACCATTACCCACTTCTCGTCCTGCAGGTGCTAGCAAACGTGGCATACATTATTATAGAGTCAACAGAAGAGGGAACAACTGAATATGGACTGTGGAAAGAAATCCTTTTCCTGGTAGACTTGCTGTGTTGTGGTGCCATCTTATTTCCAGTGGTATGGTGAGTTGTTGTGTGCGATCACTTCTGAGTGCTGATGCCCTGAGCTGTTCTCACTAATGGATATTGATGTTAGAGGTTAAGAGGCTGCTGAAGCAGAGAAGTAAATGTCTGTCCTTTAAGTCCAGTCTTCTGTTAGTTTCTTAAACTTATCAGTCTCAGCACTTCAGCATTGTGGAAGATGCTTGCTTTAGAAATGTTCAAGGGGGGGCGTTTTAAAAGCATGGTCAGAGCAGTGCAAACAGACTGCAGATGCCTTTGGAACTTGAAATGTTTCAGAAGCGCTGATTCTCTCATGTTGAAAAATGGGCTTTTGGTAGTGACTGGGGATGGAAAGCAGGCTGCTAAATTCAAAACCAGTGGTGGTGTTTGAGGTCAGAGCTTCTTTCAGCCAGAGTAGCACTGCATATTTACTTGACTGTTTAGAAGAAATAATCCCACAGGGAGCATTTCCCTGCCCTTCCTTCCACTCTACTTGGCATTGAAAAATGTTGGTTATGTAAAACTCAACGAAAACACAGATAATTCAGATAAATGCTATTGTTGCTGCTTGCCAGTTAGGCAGAACATTTATATTCTAAATTCATTTTAGTCTTAATTGAAAAAGCAGCTGCATCCAAAGGAGGATTTGAAGGAGCTTCTGGCTTCTCGGTTTTAAACACAGAATATTCTAATTTTTCTCAATTATCTCCAGCATTTTTCCTGAAGTGCACGAGTATGTCTGTCTAGTAAACATGTCTTCACTCCCTAGCGTGCAGCTCCTGAGTGTTTTGGGGAACTATTTCATAACGTGTTACTTTGTAGATGTGAGTAAGCTCCACTGTGGTTTGCTAGGGTGTGTTTCTGCTGCACTAACCTTCCCGGTTCTGTGTAAGGACCAAACCCAGCAGTCTTGTGGCCTTGTGCCAACACAAGTGAAGGTCTTCCAAGAAATTTGCACAGCCCACTTGACGCTCCCCCACTCCACTCAAAATGCTGCAGCTCCTCTGAGGATGACAGCATTTGGGTGTGGTAAATAAAACTACAGGAAACTAACTTTCGTTACAGAGAGATTCGGATTACCTATGGTTAAGGAAACGTTTTCAGTCACAGCTCTTGCTATATAATGCCAGAATCTGTAGTTCTGCATAGCGACACACTAGTACAAAACTTGCAATTGTTGTTCAGATGTGGTTTTGTTGTGGAAAGTGTTTGAATGAACTGTCCTATAACTGTTTATATAGGGTACAGCCTGTGTTCCTCCATTGTCATGGTACCAACATAAACTGGCAGTGAAACCTAGGGCATAATTCTGCCCCTTTTTCATCTGTGTAGTCTCACTGCCTCTGGTGGGATGAATCATGCCAGTAAGGTGACTAAGCCTTGGCCATTGAATTTCCATTCCTGTAGGGTAGCTTCTGTTACGTAAGGAGCCTGTGTAGCCATGTAAGCTGTAATCAAGTATTTAAATGAAAAGAGCTTAAAAGAGCAGTGAGGTGCCAAATGCTTGGCAGTACTCTGAATAGTAGCTCAGCTTACTTGTACAAGTGGTAAGCATTATGCTGGGAAATGCCCTGGTTTCTCACTCTGCTCTGTCCCAGCTTTCTGTGGGCTGAAGCAGGCTCTAGCAGTTCAGATTTCTTAATCATAAGGAGATGCAGATATCTGAACTGCTTGGGAGATGGGGATGAAATATATGCGGTGCCACCCGTGCTAAGGCACAGTTAATTATGAGCATAGCCCAGCCATAAAGAGCTAATGGAACTGTTGGAGTTCTGGAGGGCTGCAGTGAAAAGAGCTTATTCTACCTCTTAATTTTTCAGGTCAATAAGACATTTACAGGAGGCTTCAGCAACAGATGGAAAAGGCAAGTAGCAGTAATTTTCTTACTGTTCTGTGCTACATACCAGAAGATCTTTCCAAACATGATGCTGATTTTTAAATATATAAACTAGAGCTGTAAGCCTATTCTGTTGTTGCTACGTAGCTACTTTTCCTTTGTGGTCTTCTAGGTTATTCCTTTTGGGAAATGCCCTTTTTCATGCATTGCTTCAACAATTCGTATCTGAAATTCATTTGCAGGTGCCTGCACAGCCCCAAATGCTCAGGTTAGACACTGTATCGAAGGAAATAATCTGACAGCTTTACCTTGTTCTTAGACTCAAGTTCAGAAGCAATCTAGAAGTGTGTTCTAGAATTTGTGTATATCTTGACTGATAGCCTGACCATCAGAAGTCTGTTCCTACCTGGACAGAAGGAAATAACCTTAGTAGGAAACAAAACATAAATTGGCATTGGATGTAACACAGTTTTCATCTTGCCTGTGTTTGTACAGCAGTTCCAAGGGCTGCTTGTGTAAAGTCAAGTTATGTTTATTGTAGCAGTGAAAGTGAGATGATGGATGGAAAGTCAACCTAAATATGGCTTTTGTAATGTTTGCTTTTCCTGCTTTGTCCTCTCACTTCTTCCAAATAAGTTTTTCAGTTGGCTGTAGATTCAAGCCATGGAATATAACACTGGCTTCCTTGGAAGCAGGCAGGCATTTGAGTTTTCATTTGATCATTTCATTTGTCATTTGATGCTCACTGAGTATATATGTCTTCTGGAATCTTTCTGCATTTACAAGTCTGCTTCAGTTTAGACCATCTTTGAGGCAATGACTTGGTCAGTTGAGGACTTTCTGTAAATAAGGCCAGGTTCTTAGCTGGTGTGGATCAGTGTTCCTGGAAAGAAGGCAGAGTTCTTGCACACGATGGAGTCAGCAGCTG
Organism: Lagopus leucura; assembly: GCF_019238085.1. Lineage (NCBI taxonomy): Eukaryota > Metazoa > Chordata > Aves > Galliformes > Phasianidae > Lagopus > Lagopus leucura. Next base: position 4,601,304 of record NW_024962275.1, on the reverse strand, counting down.
CTGCAGTGCTGAGAGCTCAGGGGCTTTTGCATAGAGCTGAGATGGAAGGCCATTAGATCTACCCGAAGGTGATTAGCCTGTGCTTACCTTGCACTTGGTGGTTGGTATCACAAGATGGTGCTATGGAGTTGGATTGATTAACCTTAAAACACTGAATGAAGGATGAAAATAAGGTAGCGAACGTCGAAGGTGTTCAACATAAGGACTTTTGACCTGTCTGTCCATCGTAGTGACAGGTGGAATCCTGATCTGAGTAATAACATTGTTGCTGGCTTTTTATTCTGAAAGATTTGTCGTAGTGCATAATGGAAGTGAGGGTGTAGTGATCTGAGAAGTGCTCACAGCCTTGTGTACGGTGATGTACACAGCAGCCCCTCGGACTGTCCCTTAGGCCTCTGTCTTGTATCACTGGTACACGTGCAGCAGTGCTCTTCACAATGAGTGCTGTGTGTGAGCCGCCCGCTGCTGTGACCACATTTCATTGCAGGGATTCTGCAAATCCAGTAATTGTGTGCTGAGATTGCACAGCAAAAGGCAGCGGTGAGTCGTGTGATAAGGGAAGAGTTAAGAAAAATTATCAGGGAAAACATTGCATAGGCTTGTGCCAGATTGTACCCAGCACCCCCACAGGGACGGAGCTCTCATCAGATGTTAGATATTTAGAGGTGGTTGACAGAAGCCCATGGGGAGTGTTACCTGATGGTGTCATGCTGCTAATGTGCCTGATAAGGAAACTAAAGCTGATTTGGTTGCACTGTAAGTAAAACAGAATCATTCACAGGCTTATAAGTGAACCATCATGACTGGAACCACTCGCTCTTTACTCTGCAGGCTTCCCTTGGAGACAGTGTTCTGCAGGGGTGCTGCTCAGTCTCTTGCCTTCTCAAGAAACATATCACCAGCACCAACTCTGAATTTACCAAATGAAGGCAGTTTTCTGCTTAACTGGTGAAAGCTACTGAATCCTTTCATATGCAGTCTAGCTGTCTGTCTGTGCTGAGAGCTATCTGAATCTTGTGCAGAGTTCTGGTCAGGCTGCCTATTGCTGGCTGAGATTTATTGTCTGGCGTTACCTCAAAGGCTGTTTTCCCTGTTTCTCTTGCACAGACTTCATTATCTCAGAGGGTGTCTTGGGAAATTATATCCTATAAATTCAATAGTTGTTTTTTCTGTCTCTGGGTCTTCTGGTGACCTTTTTGCTGGTGAGAAGGTCCTAAGGAAAATTATTTTCACTTCCTGTGTCCTTTAGAACTAACTACTGCAGGACTTTATGGCTCAGGCTCCTGCTAATGTTTCTGACTGTTTGTCTGTCTTGTTGTCCTCTTCTAGCTACTTCACAACCTGTTATTAGGTAGTGCTCCCTTGGGTCGGGTGCAGTCGTGACTGCAGTCTGACTAGAATAGAAATAAAGTAGAAAGCTGGCCTGACTACGAGTCTTCAATCTGCTAGAGCCGTGCCTGCTGTAGGGTTTTATTTTAACAATCTGCAGTTATATAAAAGGCTTGTTAAACTGCTGGTGATTTGAAGTCTCTGGCTAATGTTCACTTCAACTTTTAAAAAAATGATTTTTTGGAGTGGAAAAGCTAGAGAAATATGTCTAAAGCTATGACTTAGCAAGAAGGCCTTGCAAGCACAGATGTTATGGATTGCTGGTGAGGAGTAGGCATGGCGCAGTCATTCAGCTGGCTCTGAGCTGCCTTGGTGTGGTGGTGTCTTTTTTTTCCTTTGCAGGTGATCTTTAACTCTGAAGCAAAATACTTGGTGTACACAGGCTTCTTATCCTGCATGGTGGTGGGTATTAAAAAAAAAAAAGTACAACCCCTTTTTTTTTTTTTTTTTTTTGGAGTTTTTTCTTCCTCATTTAAAATCACCACCTTAAGCCAGTGCCTAGCTGCAGCCCTTCTGGTCTGTCACTGCATTTTTCAGAGGGAGCTTGCTGTCTGTCCACTACAATCCATCTACATTGTGGATGTCTTCTTGCAGGTGTGAGGAAGTGAGCCTTGCTGACTGAGTTACGGTTGTTTGGGCTGGAAGTCTGCTCAGCTATCGTTACCTTGTTCAGAGGCATTATTAGAGGAGGAGGAGAAAGGACTGTGCTGTTGGAAGAGTCCTTATTTTTGTTCAGAACTCAAAGATCTCACTGGGCCTCTCAGGTCTCATAACCCTCTCTTACCTGATGTCTGTTGTTTGAGAATGGAGTGGAGGGCTGGAAACACCACTGCAGCTTTTGTTCTGCCAGTACTTCTGTGTGTTAAGAGATGTGAAGCTCGGTGCAGTCTGATCACAAACAGTCAGCTATTTTCCAGAAGCACTGCAGCATGTCACGGTTGGCAGCAGTACTAGGGGAAATACATTGCAATGTATAGCTCCCAGGCAACATTCCCTGTGTGCTGTGCAGTGGGCAAATGATTAATGCTTCCATGCTTGTTCCCATGTCAAGAAGTACCTTTTGCCATATTCAGCATCATTCTGCTTCTGTACCATGAAAAAGCTGTGAGCAAAGCGCTCTGTCCTGAGCGGTGCAGAACATCCTGGCTTAGCTGAGCTCAGCAGGTGTTGGAAGCAATGACTCCAGAGACCTGAGCTTGAAAACACCTCTGCAGCCCTCTAGAGAGAAGAGCCTAGTGGCTGGGTAAACATGCTCCAGGCAGTACACAGACATATCAAAACCCTGAGATAAAGTGTAGTGATATCAGTCTTGAGACCTCAGTGGATAGCACAGAAGAGCTGAAAAATGCTGAGAAATGAAATAAGCCTGTTGTGTTCCAGGGTTGAAATAGCAGTTACGTGCTGCAGACGTTGCTTATCCTGTAGGGTGGAATCTCTTCTGAGTGTGATGGGGAACTTCTGTGCCAAATGGCTAATGTGTTTCAGAATATTCAAGATTAACTAGTCTGTGCCACCTTCACTGGTATGACACTGAGAGTTACTGTATCTGTGTGCTTCACCTCTTCTTTCTGATGTAGGAATGCTTTTAAGCAGAGTGCCATAGAGATTATAAGGCCATACTTCTCAGAGTTACTCCTGGAGTAGCTTTTTGAGGTCTAAATCTGCCTGTGTGACTTCATTCACGGGGAGCAGGAGGGGATAGAAAACCTCCATTTAGTATTTGGCAACGACATGGCATCTCAGATACTACTATACCATGCAGTGCACTGTGGAAATATTCTTATCTGTACTTTGTGTTTGCTCTAGATGCTTTGTATTTTGTCCTTGCATTCTGTATTGTCTGAATTTGGGCTTCCTATTCTCTCATCTGCAGTCCTCTTGCTGTTCTTACATACGCATTCTGAGAAGTTGCTTATTACTCTTCAAAAAGCTATTGTCTACTGTGCAGGGCTGTAGTGGTCTGACTTCCATCTTCCCCCCATCTTACAGGCTGCTTCAGCATTTGAAATTAGCATAGAGAGCAATCTGAAACAGTGACTGGCTTCCAAAATTCGGTAGCGTGTTGGTTTTTGGTTTTTTGAAAATGCAGATCAGGCTATTGCAGGCACAAGCTGTTAAAGTAAATGGTGATGAAGAGGGGAAACTGAGAGAAAAGCAGGGTATAGGTGTTATAAACCTTTCTTGGAAGATTGCTTTTATCTTAATTAGTCTGTGAAAGCAGTGGAACACAAGTATGAATTTATTTGTAAAACCTTTGGTAGAGAGTCTCTTTTATTCTTTTTCTACTCTGCAGTTAAGTACTGTTCCTTGAAGAATGGTTATCGTACTTGAAACATAAATTTACCCAGCCTTTACTGCATGCTGTGATTGCTGCTGCTTTATCACAGCTTCACAGGTTGGGGCTGCAAGTGATTAAAGTTGTAAGTGACAGCTGCTGGCCTAACCTCTCTCCTGTGTGTTGCTGTTGATGTCTGTACTGCCAGGCTAGGTGAGCCTAAGTCTCAAAGTGTCCAGCATAGCAAGACACGAGTGCTACTGCTTGGAGCACCTTCAGCCTGTGGAAAAGCTATTTGCAGGCTGCTGATGCCAAGCAGTGATGATTTTAGACTTCTTTCAGAACAGTGTGTGCTGTGACTTGGAGCTGTTCAGATAAAATGGCATAGATGTGCATTAATACTGACTCCAGTGTCTGACAGTGGAGAGGAGTATTTCTGAAGTTGAGACAACTTCTGGAGAGCACCTAGCTGTGGTAAAAGCAAGCTGGCTTCCACAGGTGGCTTTTCAGTGTTTTTACTGGGTGTTTTTTGTCTATTTTTTTTCTCTTGCCCCTTTTTTCCCCATGCTTAGCTGCTCCAGTTATCTAGTTGTAATGCTGATTATTATGATGTTGATTATCATGATACATAGGTGAGATCTTGAGCTGTGTTTTATCTGCTGAGAGAGAGGTGCTTCCAGTGACTTCAGCTGGCAGCCAGATTTTTGGCATCACTGCCCTTTCCTCCTATGCACTGCCTGAACAGAAATGACTCCCCAGCTCACTCAGTTGTTGACTGTAAAGCACTGATGGACTGGCAGTTTGAATCACAGCTGTTGAGTTGGTGTTCCTGTAACTACAAAGCCTGGGAATTCTTGTGGCCTGTCACTGCACCAGTTGGTAGCAGTTCTTGAAGATGGATATGTTGAGTTGAAAATAGATCTTCCTGCACAAAGCAATACGTGGTGAATCACAAGATCTTCATGATCACACTTAATGTAGTTCTTTAAATAGGACAGCATTACTTCATGATTTAATCCGTTTGTCCTGCAAATTTCCACGTTTTAATCTTTCTCCAAGTATGTTATGGAAAGCTTTTAACGTTAAGCTGTCTAATCAACAGCTATACCCATGAAAATCCATACTTTTTTGCTATTTAATTGTGCTTTTGTGAGGAGATGTTCTGGGGCAGTGGCAGGTCTGTGCACCTACTGCACAGTGAAGTGCTCTTTGTACTTACTCTGCAGGATGTAAGTCTGGAGTTTGAGCACTGCTTTCTGCAGTCCAGAGCTCTGTATTGCAGAGCTGATGCTATTCTATGGTGTTTCATATGCAGCCCACAAAGGAGTGCATAGCAGTATTTTCCAGTTAGCAACATGTCTTCATTGGCTCTAAATTGCATCTCTGTATGCTGTCAGCATATCTTGGGCTCCTTGCCTCTCCTGTTGTCACAAAAGCACCAGAAGTCTGCATCTGTTATCCTGCTGCACCTATAAAACCTGACTCTCAAACTGGAGCTGACAGCTGTTCCATCTGTTGTTGACCTCTGCTCATTCACGTGAATACGTGCCGTGTTCCTCAAGAGCTGATGTGTCAGTCCAATAAATGCAGGTTAGCCTGGGGCCTTCACTTACATGGTTTGTGATTGAAACACATGCATTTGCAATGAGAAGTGATTAGTGTGACTTTCCATTTCACTTATAAATTATGACTGAGCCATGAGTGACAGAGAATACGGCTTAGCTGTTGAACAGCAGCGGAAGTGTTTTAACAAAATGCAGTGATTCTGAAGTTCAGGACTGCCTCCTAGAAAATTCATCCTCTGTGAGTACTTTCTGACATGATCCATGCCTTCAGCTGATCTGAGCGACTTTGAGGCAGTGTCAGGTGGCACTGCCCTTGTGGCAGGACTAAAGCAGCAGTATGTAGTTGGCTACGGACAGGTGAGCACTAGAGGGAGGCTCTATACTCTGGAGTGTGTACGTGTGACACTTAGTGATCTCGTTGAATTGCCTCTGTAAGAGGTTGGCTGCCCCAGCCTAGGGATTACCCAATACGTAGCCTAGACAGAATAGCACTCCTTAGAGCAACCAGCAGGCTGTGGGGATAAAGCTTTAAATCTGGAAGTCCCCGAGTCCTGCTTTTGATTGCTTACCTACCTTGTGAACAAGCATTAGGAAAAACACTCTCAATCAACCTTTTGATGGATTTTTGTGTTCTCTTGACAGCTGCCATTAACCTAGCAAAGCTGAAGCTTTTCAGGCATTACTACGTTATGGTAAGTTTAAAACAGAACAACCAAAAAAACATACAGGCAAAACCCAAACAAATCCAGCAGCTGTGTACCTATGCATACAGGGCACTTGGAAGCCATTCCAGCTTTTTGCTGGATTACTTGTTTGAAGCTGCTATAACTCATGAATGGGGTGGAAATGTTGACAGTTCTGTGGCAGTGCTGTGCTTTGGCATCTTAGCCAACTGGGTTACAGACCTCAAAGCAACTTCCCTTCTTTTCCAAGTAGTTGCATCCTTCTATCTTTTAAATTGGTTCCAGCTATCTGTAATGCTTACTAATTTCCTCTGGAGACAGCTCGAGCTGCCAGTTGAATTGATGGGCTTGAATAAAGTACAATAAACTTGGTAAAAACCAAACTTGGGAGCAAATGGTGCCTTGAGATGCATGCATACAGCTTCTTATTAAGTCAGTGGGAGCCTTGAGCATACCTCCCGAGGGAGTATATCCTCCTTAATGATTTCCAGTGGTCTCATTTCAGACTCTTAAGAAGCATTAAGAGTAATACTTTACAGCACTGATTCTTGAATTCTACAAAATCCAAATGCTTAAAGCATTTTCCCAATGTAACTTCAACATGTTAGTAGCAGCTTGAGTCATTTGGATGTTCAGCAGCCTGCAGAGCCTTCAGCCTCTATCTTCCTTGTTTATCGAAGGAGCATAATGGGGCTAATCTGACATAATGAGGTGTCTGGGAACTGCTTAAGCTATTTCTCTGGAAAAATAGGTTCAGTCAGGATGATGCTATTGTTCTCACTCACAGATTGTGTGTTTCCTTCCCACAGATTGTGTGTTACATTTACTTCACACAAATCATTGCAATTCTCATAAAGATTGCTGTTCCGTTCCAGTGGAAATGGCTGTACCAGGTATTTGTCAATAACGGAAAACACATCCATGCCTTTATTTTATTTTTTTCTTATTAATCTGTAAAAATAACCACACCAAACCAAGTTCTTAATTTGTTCTTCATGTTGTGGTAGGACGTGTCAGAGCTCCACGATGCATTCTGCTTCTCCTCATTAATATCACCGATCATTCCTGGTGGCAGGAGTGGATTTTTTTTAGTTCTGTTTGACCAGCAAGACTGCTGGATTATACATGAGATGTCTGAAAGTAATTGCTTTATTGATTTTAGTCTTTCAATTTAAAAATGTCTGAAGGAAATTAATCAAGAACATAGAAGAGGGGGAAAAAAAGTACTCAGGTTTGCCCTGTGTAATTGAGGCCCTGGGGAGCCAGTGAAATAGACTTTCGCTTTTCCATTTACAGGCTTTATTTGCCTACTGACTTTTAAATACTTGGTTTCTTAACATATAATCCAAGTAACTGTGCAGGTAGTCTTTGGAATATATTAACTGTTGAAAATACCAAACAACTTCAGGGTTTTTTTTCTTGGCTTTTAAGTCTTGCTGAACTTCACTGGAGTGATGTCTGGGGTTGTAACTGGATTTGAAGTGATGGGGAAATTTAAAAGAAAGAGCTTGACAGCCTTTAGCCTGGGATTAATGATAACAGAATGAAAATTGCTTTTTTATTTCTGCTATGACACAGGCTTCTTGGCCATTCAATCTTGAACCTTATGAGCGAGGAGAAATGTTTTATGACCATGAAGGATTGCTGAATTTCAATCTTGTGTCTTACTTGCAGCTGCTGAATGAAATGGCCACGCTGGTGTTCTTTGTCCTCACTGGGTACAAGTTCCGTCCAGCGTCAGATAACCCTTACCTGCAGCTTTCTCAAGATGATGAGGATGATTTGGAGATGGAAGCTGTGTAAGAACCTCCTTTTGCTACCTCCTCCTTTTACTGCTGAATGTAGATGAGCATGATGTAAGGCCACTTCGGCTTTGAAGTTCAATCTAAAGATCTGCAAAAACTTATTTTAAGTAACACTGTGCTGAGAAGATGGAGATTTTTAGCAATGCTCCTCAGTGTTCCATTCCATGCTACAAACCATGGGGCACCACAGATGCAGTAGGACTGAGTTAGTGAGGATAAAGTACAAAGGGGGACTCAATCCCTGTCGTTTGCAGTCATTTTCTGAGGACTTATTCAAAAACTTCTCTTTTTTTTTTTTTATATAATAGAAACTGCCCTAAGAAATGCAGTGTGCTGAAAGTGTTGAGTATAGTTATAATTGCCACACCATTACCTCAATAGGAACAGAACCAGCCTGATCTCATAGTAGCTATGCATCTCATGCATAATTGCAATTCACATTCAGCCTCAGAGGTCTGTTCTTGAGAGTTTCATTGCTACTATCCTCTACCTGATTTTGAGTAGAACATCTCAACGCTCCTCTTAGTTTTATTCCAGGGGCAAAAAAGTCAGAATGTGTTTGCTGCCCTCATAGTTAGGTCAGCAAGAAGTGGAGCTTACTGGGGAATTGCTGAAGGTCTGTGAGGTGGGATCTGCTTGCAGTGTCATACAGGGACTTTTAATTCTCTGCAATGTCTCTAGTAACAGATCTTACTGCCAAATGCTGAGGTTTTTTTTGTATTGGGTCTGTAAAAATCTGTCTTTGTTAAAACCCGAATCCAGATAGTAGGCAGTGACTGTAAAATTATTTAATGCTTAAAGGTGTTTAAATGGTTTCAGTTTGGGTGCTGGTAAGCAAACATCCGCGTTAGGAAGTCTCAATCTGAACTGAAAGATGTACAGGATTTCTTATTGTCCAGAAATGAGCTCCCCCAAGATTGCCTGTTAAACTGAAATCAAACTTTACATTGTGTACTTAATGGATTTTTACTTGTTTGGGTATTTTTTTAGTCCTAATAATAAGCAACCTTGCACATACAGTGGTTTCATTGGATTGGAGACATTATCCAGTGTCAGAGAGACTGCCAGGAGCAAGCCTGAAGAAGTTCTGTGAACGAATGGAGTGATTGATTTCTTGCAGTAGGGCTACTGATGTTACTTGAGGATAGAATTCTCTGTGAGCCTCTTCCTAGTAAGGCGTTCTGTGCTTTTACATTCGGAGTTTCCACTGTTGTGCCTGGTGGGTTGTTCCTTAGCCTTGCTGGAATTGTTCTCATCTGATTCACTGGGAGTTTTATTCCATGTGGGCTCTTGGCAGAGGATGATCTCTGTGTCTTGTGCTCTCTCCCCTGGCTGCATCAGGGAGGTGAAGTTTGCACGTGTTTGAAAAGCGTGGTTTACACACCTGCTCTAATAAATGAAGCACTGCAGTGTGAGTGTATTAAATTTCTTGTTGATTTGATCCTGCTGGTCTTATTTTTGCTTTTATAAATATTAAATGTTGTTTCTGTGGGGAAAAAACATCAAGGCTTTATTTGAGCAAGTGACTAAGTGCCTGACTGCATCCTGAGTAACCACTGCATGAGTGTTTTGTCTTTCATGTGATAAATACTGACTTGTCCTCATGGTGTTCTGCCATGTCTTCTTTCCAGACATTATAGTGGTGGGTTTTTTCTAACTTAATTTTTTAATCCTTTTTTTAAACACTTGCTGCAGAAGCATTTAGCTCCTTGAGACTCAATATAAGCAGCAGAGGGGAGAGCTCAAAGGTCACCGTGCCTGATTTCCACACTTGCTTTTCTTCCAACAAGAAGAAAGATCCTTTTAAGTGCAGCTCTTCAGTTTAATGCCAGTTTTCGTGCAATGCAAACTATACAAAGCTCTGTCTGGCAGGAAATGTAAATATTGCAAAGGACAGTGTTGCAATCTGCAGGGTTTAAAAAAAAATAAAAGATCTGAGGACTAAGTGCCTGTGTCAGATGTAATGTGGGGCAAAATCTTCCCTCTGTGGTGGTATTTGAAAGTATTTTATAAATAGCAGTGAAGGTGACTTGCAAAAGATTTCAAAGTCAGTTTCTTTTTTCCCCCTCCAACTCACGTTCTCTGTCTTGGGAGAAAGCATCCATAACCGTTACAGGACTTTCCTTTCAATTATACCAGACTCAATACAAGCTGCCCTGGTGGAGGGGAGAGGATGACTAAACCTGAACTAAGGACCAGTCTGTTCTTTTTCAAGTAGGGTCAATAGCCATTCATCATCAACAAAGTGCCTTTCTGTGTATTCTGTGTTGGGCAGCCTCTCGAGCCTGTTCTGTCAGTATGTGGGCTTGTTGCTGACAGTTTGTTAGACTAAAGTAGCCTGTCTGAAAAGGTGCAGCCACACTTGGCAGAAACGCTTGTCAGGCTTCCAGTCCTAATGCCATTTCTGGGGCATGGACACACAAAAAATTAACCGTACAACAGATGAAGTGGGGTGAGGAAGGGGAGAGGAAGCAGTTCTGCGGTTCTGTTTTCACTCGTGCAGTAAGCTATTTCATTAGCTTAATAATCCCTGCTTTAGATGTTAGGTCCCAAAGAGCTCTCCTGCAGTCTGAGTTGAGATCATGTTCGTAAATCTGTGTGGAGTTAAAATATTTCCACTGAATGAGGGATTGCAGGGATAACTGTTGATGCTCTGCTGAGCAAATCCATTTTGCTGAGTGCATGGAGACTGACTTTGTATTTTCTTAACACCCCAAACAGCCTCAGCATAGTGAACCATTGTGGTAATGCTGACCTACCTTTGCTTGCGCCCTGGGATCTGGAGTTTCTCCCTGTGTCATGAGACAGCCTGTTCTGTGCGGAGACTTGAAGTCCTGATGGGTTGCTTTGCTCTGCCTTCTCTCTGTTTGTGCTTCATGGCAGACTGATTCATGATGTTCTTTGTTACAAGTGATTTTCCTTCCCTCTGACAGCTACAAAAGTTCTCTCTGGAGAGATGGTTTAGTGGGAAGGGTTTGTTGCGTTTTAGCAATGACTGAAATGCAGTTCAGCAAAGTGTTCAGCTGGGGAGTGTTTCCTTGCAGTATTGCAGGTCAGAGCAGAAGTTAGAATGAGAATTGCAGTGATCTTGACCATCGTGCTGTTACCTTTATTTCATGGGCTTTGGAACACATTGCCTGGACTGATTTTGAGAGGGAGGAGAATTTCCCATTGTACGTGAGCAGTCAGACAAAATCAGGCCTTAAGATCTGCACTGCTCACTTGTCATAAGACAAGAGCAGCACTTCCAGGTGAGCAACATTTAACTGCTGAGGGATCCACCCAGCTCCCAAAATCTCATTATGTATCTGTCTGTCTCATCCCTCCATGAACATAGGAAATGGCTCATTCCCTTTTGACTTTAACCTCTGTCATCTTCTTGATACATCGCTTTGTAACTGTTTTAAAATACAGTGCTGAAATCTAGACAGTGTGCCTGGTGGAATCTTACTTGTGAGTCAGGTGTTAGCTCTGCTTTGGTGTCATGCATGAGCAAAACATCTATTCATGCATCCCAGTATGATGCTGTTGGATTGTTCTGGCAGTGGCTCATTTCTTGGTTTGTAGTCCATTGTAATCTTAAGAAGATTCAACACTGAAGAATCAACACTTAGTTCCTTATTCTGTGTTTATGAAGTCAGTTGTTTCTGAAGAGTAAAGTTCATAGTTGTTTTTCTGCATTGTCCTGTCATTTTTAGACCATTACTTCAATTTGCCAGAACCTTTCAGCGTTCTAGTCCTGTTCTCAAATATGTGGCTCTCAGTGTCTTCTGCAGATTTAATAAGCAAGTGCTCTATTCCATTACCCAGGCAATTACTGAAAATATTGAGTAGAAGTGAACCCAGGACAGATCTCTCTGGAACCACACTCAGTGTTCTTTCATTTTTGACAGGAAACCATTCAGTACATCTCAATGCATGTTTTTCCAATTAGTTATGCCTCCATGTTGATAGTTTTGTCTAGCTCATGTTTCCCAAGATTTTTCCTATGTCACTGTGGGAAAGCTATTGTAATTGAGGACTTATGAGACTGTTCTCTGCTCTGAAAAGCTTGATGTGATCTCTTCTAGGCAAATGTTCACTAATTCCATCTTCTTTAAGCAGCCTGTTTTTCTCCCTTTTTTTTATTTGGGTAGGGAATAAAATTGGTATTCGATCCATGCTCTTCTGGCCCTTCTTATTCCCTTAAATGCAGGCTTATCTAGAGCCACTCTGAAGTGTCTTAACCACCGCTGGTCCCAGTCGTGTCACCACTAAGAATCACAGGATGTACTGGCTGTTGTTTGGGTAAATTATTCTTAGAGTACATAAACAAAAGCTGATATCTAATGTGGGACTAAGGGTGATATCAGAAGAGTGTTTCTGAAGATTACTTCCCCTCCAGGGTAATGCTGCGAAGATGCTGTTAGCTGTTTTGTTCAGATATTCTTACATGGTAAACAGCAGGTGAAAGCACGTAAATACTGACAGCAGCAGAGTCAAACAGGGTGGTTTTATGTATGCTTCCAGGCATCCCTTGTGAATGCACTGTGCTGTTGGCACTGTTAGCCCAGCATCCACAACAACCTCTGCAGAACATCTGGAGGAAAAAATATGCGGAATGAGAATCATGCTGTGCAAAATAATGGAGCAAACGTCTGGTGTGCATGAATAGCTGTTTTGTGTGCTCAGGGAGGAAGATACGGAGTTGAAGAGCTTGTTGGATAGCCAGGGTAGTTCTGAGAGTAATGGTGTTGTTCTAGCTGGATAAAGAGATGAGTTTGCTTGGTGTCAGTATTACATGGCTTTGTAGTTCACTTGTCAGATTGCCATGACAAATACAGACTTAAAATGGTCTGGGTTGATAAAGGACCACAATGACCATCTAGCTTCAACCCCCTGCTGTGTGCAGGGTCACCAACCAGAGCCACATCCAGCCTGGCCTTGAATGCCTGCAGGGATGGGGCATCCACAGCCTCCTTGGGCAGCCTGTTCCAGTGCCTCACCATCCTGTGTGAGAAACTTCCTCCTAATATCCAACCTACACCTCCTGTCTCAGTTTAAAACCGATCCCCCTTGTCCTATCACTATCCTTCACTTGGATTGTATAACTGTAATGACCTCTGATGTTTTGTTGCTGTTCATTAAGTGGTTTTGCTATGAAAGGAGCTGGTGTGCATTAAGGTAGTGATGATTACTTGCGGCAGCATCTGTGATGTGTGAACTTGTAGAAACATTGTTCCTGTTTAAAAAAACATGTCAAATGCACAAGCAAGTCTAGTGCACAGAGTTAAGGGTGTTCAGCTATATAGTAAAAGTTTCTAGGCAAGCTGCTCAAGCTTTAGCATGTAAACAGCTGGTGTCAGGGTAACAGCCCCATACATCTTCAAATACTGTAATGCTTATTCCATTGCAGTGTCTCTAATACTGTCTCAATAGGGTATTCCCTAGCATGAGAGAAATAATTGGATGATGCTGTGGGGCCATATAAAGAAACTTGCAAGCTGAGTGCTGAATAGATCTTGTCTATTACTAGCCCATCATCATTTCATCTGCTCCACCATAAGAAGAAGCTTTTTAAGTATGGAGCTGCACTCATTCTACTGGTACAAATGTGCTAAATGCTTGCTTCTGATGCTACATCTAGACACCTAGTCTGTATGGGAAGCTGTGAGTCAGCCTACATTTGTCTGTTCTATTTTAATGGCAGATGGGGAGTCATGAGACTCACCTCCCATCAGTGCTGTGTCCAGGATGATACCTGGTCTGCAAAATGGTATCAGTAAGAAATAGAGAACATCCAGACTGGTAAATCTGGGTAAAGAGACATTTAGGAGAAGTGTTATTTGATATGCACAGGAAAAGCATGGGCTGTTGGTGAAATTGATGTTACAGCTCAAGTTCTCTGCTGACATTTCTTCCTTCTCTTCCAGGGTGACGACTTCTGGAGTAATGGAGGGCATGAAGAAGGTCAAGAAAGTGGTGAATGGTTCAGCAGAGCCACGGGGCGAGTGGGAAAGCACAGCATGATGAACTGGACTGAGGCAGCACTTTCACAGAAACTTTTTTTATTTATTAATATTACTTTCAGTGGAAAGGGAGCATTTAGCACTTCCCAACACTGAAACTGCAGAGTGAGGTGTGTCAAGGGGGAGCAAAGCAGTGCAGAAATCTAACTATTCCTCTGATCATAAAAAAAAAAAAGACATCTCTTGGTACCTGCAAGGAGTGTGAAGCTTTCTTAGGGGTTTTGGGCAGCTTATTCTTTTTTCCCCTTTCTGGATCAGTTTGGTATTCTGAATTATTTGCAGTTACATTCTTCAGAATGTGCAAATCTAATGTGAGGAGAGACCTTTAGTGAGTATGTAAAGTATATATTTTATATAATGCTTATAGATGTATACACACACCTGCTAAGTAACACGTATGCTGGGAAATGCAAAGTGTCTCAGGAGGTGGGGAAGAGGAGATGTAAGTATTCTTTTTATATAAACTCTCCTCCTGGCTTGGACAGAATATCGCAAAGCAAACGAGTTGAAACGACTGCAGTTATTTAAGGCTAAGTGGGTTATTGGATCAGGTGGCTTCCTCCAGCCTTCACATCAGTTGGAACGTTGATAAGTGTCTTGTCTAATTTGTGCAGGCTTTTACTTGAATATGTCAGGTTTTCAAATGTATTGCTACGTAGGAAGCAAGCGACTGTTTTCCATTAAAAGCACTAACTTGTAGCACAATAAGTGTTAATGTAGATTCTCCACTGCTGATAGGATTCTCTTGATTCGCACCCACCTGACAAAAGAAATACACGAGGTGTAGGACTGTTGCCTACTTTCTACAGGTCTGCCGTGCTATCTTAAACATGGAATTTCAAGCCATGACCCAGAGTGCTTCTGTTCTACGTTCTAAAATACTTGCAAGGTTTTTCAGAAGATATTCCCTGGTACAGTGTAAGAGTACCAGAATCCTCAATGGAAATCAAACCAGCGAACGTACTGCAGCGTACATCTCTGGTTCTCCATTGTCCTGAGTTGCTTTGCCACTCTGGATGGTTACATGTACCTCCCTGTGTGTGTAGAACAGTGGCACTGCTGTTTGAGATGAGCTGAACTGGTCGGAATGGTATTGCTGTCAAAACCAGGCCACTGCAACTCCCAGTCATTAGTGGCTTTTATTTTTGTTTTCAGAAAAGGAGTGAATTGTGGCTGGAATACAGAAGTCTTAACTATCAACTGCAAATCTGCAGTGTGATCTTTAGTCGTATTACAAATGCTGTGTTCATCTCTAGAGTCCTGGTATTGCTAGAAAGGCACATTGTGCTTGTAGCTGTAGTAGTGAGGCATTGTTAGTTTGTAGGAGGGTAGCAGTGGTTCACTGGTGTAACAAGGATGAGCTCTAAGAAAAATAAAACTAGTGTAACTCATTGACCCAATGAAGCCTTAATCTTTGTGTAGAGCTGTTAAGGTTACCTGTTGAGTGAAGTGCTCCTGTCAGTAACAGGGATAGGCATCTTCACAGAGCTTCAGACGTGCCAACATCTCTTAAACTCATTTGGGAACTTGCTTTTTTTTTTCTCTTTTGACTTGAAGGGACTACATTTCTGGGGGCACAACTGATGGAAGGACTTCCATGACTGCTTTTTCTCATTCTTTAACTTAAGAAGAGAGTGGGATTTTCATTTTGTGGAGTTGCTGTTTTGTCTGTTGAAATGGTGAACCACTTCTTCCTTAGTCTTCAGTGTGGGTTGTAGAGCTTTTAGGCAGAAGTCTGTACCAACACTGTGTTCGCTGACTGCAGCTTCTTTTTCCCAGTGTTCATTTTATTCATTATGGAAGTAGTAGAAATTAATCTACCTGCTTTGATACCTGGAACTGTTTTCTCTTCAGACGAAGCATAAGAATAACCCTCTTATCTTGGTGCAGAGTCCTCCGTTTTCCTCCTTGGCTTGTAACTACACAATAATTACAGCAGTGATGGTTTGGCTTTTGCTGCCACTGTTTTGCAGAGATACAGTTCAAGTGAAAACAGAGCCTGCACCACAAGAAAGGCTGTTACACGATCAATGAGCCTTCTACACCTTCAGTATGAAAAGGTCTTTTGCATATTTCGTAGCTGAGACTTGAGAAATTGAACTAGAAACAAACAGAGGCAGCCCTAGAACATCGTGTGGTTAAATACCTGAAAATTGGCTCCTCTCATTCTTTGCTCTGATTTGACAGTTGCTCTGTCCCTGGGGAAGGATCGCTGTCTGTATCCAGAGGGCTGCTGAGCCAGACTGCGAGCCTTGCTCAGAGTTGTCTGCCGGAGTCATAGAGTCAGTTGGCACGGAGGGATGTAAGAGATGGAGCAGGAGTGCAACAGTGCGTTGGTAACGTGGACGTGATGATGTCTTGGAACCCATTGATGTAATTTCTGAATGGAATTGGCAGTTCTGCTGGGTGTGCCGTTTCACTTCCCAAATGTCGGAGGCTGTGCGGGGTCCTGGTGTGTGCTGAGCTGGTTCTGACAGCTGGCTCTTTGTACTTCGGTATCAGTGAATCGCTGATAGAACAAATGCTTTCACCTTCATCTCTGGGTTCTTTTTTTGTTGTTGTTTGCTTTTTTGCTGAAGTTGCATCAAGTGTAGTTATGTCCACCAACGCCCTGCTTTCTTAGAGGCCAAAAAATCAGTGACTCCTTGTTGTCTTGGCAGAAAAACTGATGGTAGCCCTCTGAAAGTGTTCTTAGTAGAGCTGGTTCCAAGTTCAGACCTGAGCCTTAGCAGTCAGCTGTACAATCAGCTTCAGCTGGCACTTAGTGCAGGATTCAGGCCAGCACTACGGCAGTGACTAGTCAGTCAGTCCTATGCATTAACAAGGAAACAAAACATGGGTGACCAAGTCAAAAAACAGTGATGCATTTTCTTAGTGCAGCCATTTCCAAAGTGAATTTCCACTTTTCAGTGTAGAAGTCCTGAGAGCAGGTTGAAAAAATCTGTCCCTGTAGTGTGGCATGATTAGACAGTGGCTGGGATGTTGTAGGATAGAGAGAGCATCTGCAGTTGTGCTTTGTGCACAGCATGGAGTGTGCTGTGCCACAGAGCATCAGAGGGAGGGCTGCTCCCTCCGCCTTCCTCCCAGAGCAAGCCCACGTCTGCATGACTTCCCATTGCTATTGAAAAGCAGCAGCTTAGGAGCTCACCAGGCAGGATTATCACAGAGCTCACCTCTCAGATGAGCGTGCCTGTCTGGTAGGAAGCTCTGCCCTTCACAGGCAGGGGAAGTAGAAGAGCTGCTCATGGCTGCACAGATGGTCCTAGGATAGAGCCTTACTTTCCTGTCTGCCTCTTACTGAAGTGAGCAGCCAAAGCAGTCGATCAGTACAGCAGTGTGGCTGATGGGGTCCTGGGCAGGGAGCCCTGCTGCAATTCTGAATAAATGGCTGTGAATGCATTCACACGCATTGCTGCTATGGAATACTCAGCATCTTCCACAGAGAGGAACAAGGCTGGTTCACTCTTGACTTGTAATGCAGCTTATGCCCCAGTAAATCCCTATTGATGGTGACATGCAGATGCCTCTATGCATTCCTCCTTCCTGCTCTGACTTTTAAGCAAGCTGTCTTCCATAGGAAACCTCCTTGCAGCACAGCTGCCAGGCTCTTGCATTCTTCAGACTTGAAAATATTTTCCTTGATGTTCATCAAGAGAAGTATTAAAAGAAAGGAAGACATAATGGGGTCATCTGGAACGTTGCTACTGTTTCCTCAAAACATAGCAGTTCTGGTTGAAGAAGCCACATGCTGTCCTATTAAGCTGCTCTTTAATGTTGTCATCTAACTCAGCGTGTCATGATCTGTGCAGCACATTGTTCAGTGTTCCTCTCCAGCTGAGTGCCCTGTTCCTGGATTTCCACGCTGCCATACCCTGGGAGCATGTTGTAAAAATTTGCTGCATTGCAGTATTTTTGTCTTGGAGCTTGTAATGTGGAAGATGTATTTTTCTAAGCTAGGTGGTGGACTCTCTGTAGCATGAGTGTGCATCCACCTTGTGTTGCTAAGTACTGTAACATTCCTTCTGGACATAAAGGGGACGTGTCCTAATCACTCCAGCATGCACTGGGGTCCAATGCAAGACTCTTCATGTGTTAACACTTCTTATTCCTTATGGTACACTTCTCTTAAAGAGGAGAAATGCAGGCTGAACAGTGGCAAACAAACAGATGAGGTGTGTGTCTGTTTGCAGATTGCCCAGCTGCATTAGAAGCAAATACTGGGTATTTGTAGGTTCTGTTGAGCTCTATGAGAACTGAAGTTGCATAGCTGTTACAAAATCAGGTAAACGTGCAGGTATTGAAGGAAGCCCTCGCTCCTTCAGTCTGCCTGCTTTGTCTCCTTCAGTTTGACCTGTAACAATAGCTAACAGACTACTGTTACTTTAAAGCAAATGTGTTTTATTGATTCTACCTTCTGACCTCCATTTCAATTGTAAAATGCTTCCCCGTTTTTCACCTCTGTAAAAAGCGTGGAGATGTGGGCTGCAGTGATGTGTGAAACTGGGCTTAAACTGTCCCAAACCTGTGCCCTCCTAACTTCAGTACCTGAATGTTTCATGAGAGCTGTGGTGGTGCCCCCAGGGGCTCTCGACCAGTGTTTGTGTGTTCCCTGGGGCTGACTGCTTGATCAGTTCCATCTGGTTTTTCTTGTAGCCGCTGGCTATGATGCTGTTCTGGCTTATTAATCACCTTTACTTACAGATATATAGAAAGCTGTGCATTTTTTTCCCCCTCCCCCCGTGTAGTTTTATGCTTGGAAGTTGCAATGATCCTCTAAGAGCTCCATGTGATGTGTGCTTGCGAGTGGGTGGAACAGGGTAAGAAAAAAGACTGAGATGTTACACTTGTGTAAATGGATGGAACCAGAAGAAAGCTGCTGGGGAAGAAAGGCCTCCTTGTAGGTTGGCTGGCTTAAGAACCCACTTATGTTCTGACTGCTGCAATCCTGTAGAAAGGACAATTCTAAATAAATATCTCCCTGTGGGATTTCACCTGGTGTTCTGCTCTCTGTGTAACGAAGTAGAGCCTGACCTCCACGTTATCAGCAGCGCTTCCTCCTGTAGCCAGGAAACCCGAGCGTGGGGCTGGGACCTGTTCGTCAAAACAGAGGATGGGTCTAAATGGCTTTCCTTCCCCTTCAGTACCTATTAATAATTAATTCTAGATCCTCTTGTGTCATTAAGCAGCTTTGGGGCACCTTGTACAGTGTAGCTCTGAATTCATTTAGTAAATGATCTCCAAAAGAGCTCAGAGACTTTACTGTACAGTAAGGTTCTCTTCCAGGGTTTTTGGTGACCTATAAATGGCCTTTTCTTCTGTTCTTCTTCAGATGCACAAATAACTTTTTTTCAGTATTTTTTTTTTTAAGCTTTATTAAAAGAACAGCAAGCAGTATTTGGAGAGAAGCAAAGTAGACATAAATCAGGATGGTCTGTGCAACTTGGCTTCCCTGCTGTGATGCAAATGTACAAAATAAAGATTGAATGACTAGAAAGTTGAATGCATCTTGTTTTCTGCTTCTGAATTGCTAGTAACCAAGATGACCTTTTGGATTTTTTTCTCCATGCCTGACCTCCGGTTGCAGCTGTTAACTTACCATGGGTGCAGGGCCAAATCACAAAGCAGCTGTATACCTGTGATGGACGGGAGGAGCTTTTTGTTCCTGGGCTGCTGCAGGTGTTCCCTGAGCTGCCTTCTCCTCAAGCAGAAGGGCCTCCATTACCATCACCCTCCTGGAAGAGGGAGCTGTTTGATTGAGGCTAGGGTCAGGGCACTTGGGGACTTTTCCAGTTGTTCCCTTTATGAGCTGTGAGTTCTGACCATGCGTTTTTAGTTCTTCACCTGGCAGGGATGAGGTCTGCAGTTTTTCTATTGAGTGCTCTTCCTAACAATCCACCACTGCCTCAAAGCATATGGCCCTCATCACAGAATGTAGGTCTTCAAAATGTCTCTTATACTTTATTCTATCGTTCTCAAGCTACCATGCAGGGGTAATGCCAGAAATAGATGTGTTCTCTGCACTGCAAAGCCCAAACAGGCAGCTCTGCATTGCCTCAAGCCTTTGGGTGGGTGGTGTTTTACCATGAAACTGAACTGTAAGAAGGACATGGGTTTTGGGCTGAACAGCCTGCTGTGGAGTAAAACAAAACATATATGATAGGGCTGATTGTTCCACTGGGCCAGTCTGCATCTACCTCATGCAGGTAGTTCTTGGGTGCTTGCTTTCTCCAGACTGCACATCTGCTTTATCCGTTTGTTGTACGTTTGGCCCCTTACAGCGACAGCATCCGAGCTGATCTCTGCTGCACTGCACAGGGCTCCAGTGGGGCTGGTTGTGCTGGACCCAAAATGGCTCGGCTGTAATGACAGGCAAGGTGCTAGCACAGGGGGGTGTCATGTGGGGCTGCGTGGTGGAAAGGCTCACTGGAGCTTGAAACTGAGGGTAGGGTATACAAAAAGAATCCTGATTTGGCTGCTTTCAAAGTGAGAGGGGGAGCCTCTAATTGGAACAGCACCTGGTAGTTATGGTCAATTGCAAGCAGGGCCCATCTGGTAGACTTGTACAGGGGCAAAAATAACCAATGCTGGAGCCCCAGTGAAGCTTTCCTGAATACGTTGTGTTTCTGTGTGGGTTTCTAGGTATTCCTCCGACCAGAGGAGGTAAACGGTTCCACCTGCTTTAAGGATTTTCTGTTAGCATCTGAAATTCTGAGCTGCCTTGATCATTTGCTGCTCCTTGCTGCAATCCAGGCTGCCTGCTGGCAGTGCTCAAGCTCTAGCTGTATCTTCATGACTGCAAAGATCTGCCTTCTCTTTAAATCCCATTTTTGCCTTCTTTTGCCTTCTGACTGATAGACTCTAATGAGCAGGACTGTGCTGTAGTGCCCTGTGTGGTGAGTGGTCAATAAAAACAAATTGCTTTGAACAGAGAGGTAATAAAGCAACTTGTGTTTGGCACAGTTGATCCCAATATTGGGGTCCTCAGTTAGGAGCTGAAGACTTTCATGTGTCTTAATAAGAAACGCGTGTCATCCATTCCTTCTCTCCATTCCCATCCATGGAACTAAGAGCACTTTGGGTGACATTGCTTTCTTGTGCCTGTTCTCCCACGTGGAATATTTCTGCTGGGATGGTCAAAACAGTTTATAAGATCACTCCTGTCATCTTATCAGGAAGAGCTGAACAAAATAAACAGGTTTGCAGGGTGGGACTGTTGCAGTGGTGCTAAATGGTGTAGGTCAGGATTGGAATGGAGTGGGTGGCTTAGACCTCATTGCTGCTCCCTCTTGGGATGGTTGTAGTGAGCTTGGCCAGAGATTTCCAGCATCTTCAGTGGCAGGAATTGTTTGCAAAGGGGGTCTCCTGCACAAAAGGTAAACGTAAGGTTTCTGTCCCAGGAGACTGAGCCTCATCTACATTCTGCAACCATCTGCAATTTTGAGCCATTGTTGTGGGGTGGCACAGCTCGATGGCAATCTGTCACCCTACAAATGCATCCTCTGCTCTTACAGGGGGTGTGGAAGAGCGTTTGTCAGTGCCTCAGCATGCCTGAAAATGCCTCTCCCATAGAGCTGCTCTGCAGAAGGAATCCTACACCTGGCCCAGCTATTAATGAAGATATTGATCTCCTGGAAGAAGCCCAACTTTTGTGTTTAGGGACGCATCTTGTGTTGGGAGGCATTGGTCAAACTGGTGGGACTGCAACGAATGGCCGTGGTGAGATGAGAGACGCGGGCAGTGACAGAAGATGACAAGAATTAAAGCTCTAAGCCTGTCTAAATGGTGATTAGAGAGGCGAGATGGTGCAGCGCAGTACAAAATGGCTGCATGGGGAGAAACTGCAGAAACGAACTGGGAATTCATTAGCGTGGCTCAAGGGCTGTGATGCAGAGAGATGAGATGAAACGAAAGCGGAGGAAAACAAGATGTCAGGAGAAGCCTTCTGCCAACGAGACTGGTTTGGCTGCAGGCAGCCTTCCCCGGAGAAACGGAGGAAGTTCTGTGTTCTTTCAGATAATGAACGGTGGACTGGACAAATCACTGCTAAATGTACTGTAGGGAGCAGTCCCTTATCAGCTGCGAGCTGCACTGAATGCCGGCTCGCTCTCCTTCCATTTGCTTATCTCTGTGTGAAGCACATCGCATGCGTAATTTCTGCTTTAGGGGTTCGTTTTTGTGTGACTGTTAAACCTTGCACATAGCTGGGGTGATCGTGGCTGCTGCCTGGGCAGAGCAGGAACGTGCTGCGTTACGGCGAAGCTGCTACCTGTGCTCCCTCATCTGTATTCTGGGTAAGTCGGGTTTTAACTGCTGCTGCTCAAACTCAGCAGAAAGACCTGCCGGCATAAAACCTGCTGGCATTTACCGGCCCCACGGTGCCTGTGCAGTGCCATGAATCAGAGCAGCGTGAGGGGAGGGCACAGCACAACCTCTTAGGGCAGTAAAATGAAAGAAGGAGGTGCAAGACGTGCTTTAGAGGGATTTTGGAGCCTCTCTGACCCCTGTGATGCTGCCGGTGGGCGCAGCGGGGTCTGCGCTGCACAAAGCTGCTGCAGCTGTGCTCTTGGTTGTCATTGCACGGAGCCTTTCGCTTTCCGTCCCCGACAAACGCGTGCTGCCTGCTCTCGAGCAGCATTTGAAGGCTGGAGGAGGCGGCTGCTGCGCTGCAGGAGGGCCGGTGTTCTCCCAGGTGCCAGCTGTGATTTGCAGCGTTCCGCCGAGGATCGCCCCGCCGCCTCCTGCTCGGCTTTGTCTCAGCCAGCTGCTCGCTGCACGGGGACACCGAGCCCAGCTGCTGCCTCTTGCAGCCACCCCTCTGTGTTCCCACGTCGGCATCACAATGACAGCCCCGCAGGCTCCAAAGAGAACAGGCTTTAAAAAAAAAACCAACCAAACAAAAACACGCACACACACAAAACCCACTAGAATTGAGCAGAGAAATTACCAGCGTAGCAAACTGTACCGCTCAGCACATGGGCTGCTGTCACTCCTACAGCCTTGTAGGGCTGTGCCTATTTCCAGAGCTCCGCCGTGCTTTCCACGTCTGCGTTTCACTTCCTTGGGAGCAGAGCCTGCAGGCTCGGCTGCTGCGCCCGTTTACCCGATGACCTGATTTGCTTTATTTCTGCTGTGTTTTGTCTAAAGCCACGCTATCCAAAATGAATTTATAACAGCGATAGCTGGCGTGGAGAGCTGGCTGGGCTTCGTGCTGCTGTGCTCGGGGTCATGAAGGCTGATTCCTGAGGGCTGTGGGGTCCCACTGGTGCTGCCCCCAGCCCCGTTTCTCTGGGCTCAGACCTGGCCGAGGCACTGCTGCGCTGAGGGCATTTTGCACCCAGCAGCCCAGGACAGGATGGGCACTGTTTGATGCCTGCTGTGGCTGTTACACCAGGAAATTGAACTCATTCTGCTGGAATTTTTTTCACCCTCCCTCTCAAAGCAGCAGCTGTTTGGGGGTTGGCTGTGCCAGTTCAACCGCAGCCACGCTGCTGCCTCTGCTTTCCTTTGGCTTTTCTTCTGCCTGACTCAGGATCGTTAAGCATTAACCTTAAAATAGCCACTCTTTTTGCAGTTGATATCATTAATCTCGTGTGTGTGCGTTCCTCCCCCATGCTTTGAGCTCTCCCTGCTGCTGCCCTGTTCCTGGGGCACAAGGAAGCTCTTAGCAAAGCCCAAAGGGAGCAGAGCGCTCTGTCCCAGCTCTGCACAGCTCTGCCCACCCACAGCTCCCGCTGTGTTGGTTTGGGGGCTGCATTCTGCTGCCTCCCAGCAACTGCCACCGGTGCTGTTATTTAAGCAGTGGCAAGGTTCAAGCTAATAATTAGAGAAAGTGGATGGCTTGCACAGTTTCCGATTACTTTTCTCCTCTCCTCGGTGAGATCTAAGCTCTCTATTGAGTTCTCTCAGTGGTGGAGGCAGGGGAGAGTTTTAAATAGAATTCAATCCCTTTCGCATCACTTTTGTGGCTGCAGAGCTCGTGTTGAAATGCCTGATCTATGCGGGGCAGGTTGTGGCTGTGGGTTGTTCTGTGGTTGCTCCAGGCCGTGCCATGCTCTGCACACACTCAGCACAGCCCTGCTGCAACACGGTCACAGCTCGGCGCACGCAGCCGAAAGGAGAGCATTGCAAAGATGGGCGTTTTGCTGGAAGGAAGGGGATGCGCGGGGCCTTTTGCTGCAGCTTTGGCCACCGAGCTAACGACGCTGTGGCCTGCGTGTGGGTGGCAGGAGGGTCTTTGTCCCCAAAAGCCGCCCTGGCGCGGCGCTGCCTGCAGCCCTGCAGACAGGTTTCGCCGTATCCAAGCACAGATCTGTGGTTTGTTCCTCCTGGCTGTTGCTACAGGAGCCCAGCGTGCCCGGGCAGCTCCTGCGGGGCCCGCGTTGCAACACGGGCGGGAAGGGAGCCGCGTTTATCTCGTGCATCGGCGCGGCTCACGGCAGTGCGTGCATGCACGGGGAGCTGCGGCGGGGGCATCCGGCCCTGCCTGGTTTTGAGGTGGGGAAAACGGCTCGGCTTTTTGTGCCACGGGCCCGCCGCCGGCCGGGCGCACGGAAGGGATGGAGCTCGGGCTGCATCGCGCGTTGCGCGATGAATGAAGGCAGGCTCGTAGCGGGGATCCCGGCGTGAGAGCGGGCAGCCGGCACCGGGGGGGCCCTTCTGCATCCGGGTGCGTCCCCCCGAGGTCACTCCCACCCCGCACTCCCCTCTGCGCTCACACCGCCGCTTCTCTCCCTCCACATCCTCCGGCCCTGGACGAGCATCCCCCCTCCCACTGCCGCCCTACAAGAGCCCGTTCCCTCCCCTCTCCCTCCCATTGAGCTTCGGCGGCGTCGGGCCGAGCGTTACCGGCCCCCCCCCCGCACCCCAACCCGCGGAGGGCGGGGAGGGAGCGCGGAGGGAGCGCGGAGAGGGGCGGGAGCGGCCGCGCGGAGGCGCAGAGCGGCCCCGCAGCTCCGCAGCCCCGAAGCCCGGCAACAAAGAGCGCAGCGCTCCGCTCCTCCCCGGGATGTAGGGCCCTCCGTGCCCCGCTCCCGGCCCCGCAGCCCTCCATGCCCCCGCGCTGAGCCCGTTCCGCATCGCCATGGGGAAATCCAACAGCAAGTTGAAGCCTGAAGTTGTGGAGGAGCTGACCAGGAAAACGTACTGTGAGTGCATAGCGGGGCCTGACCGCGGTGTGAAGGGGAAGGGGGGGAGGCAGCGCGGCTCTGGATGTGGGGTCGGAGGGATGGATGGGGGAGGGGGGGAGCGCCGGTTGCGCCCCGCGGATGCTCGCGGGGTTGCGGGTACCGCGGCGGGGCCGGCCCCTCCCGCAGCGCGCAGGCTCAGCCCCGGCTTTGTTGCGAGAATTCCTCGCTGAGCCGAGAAGGAGGAGGGAGAAAACATGGAGAGGGACAGGCGGGCAGGCAGGGCAGCGCGGGGCTCTCCCGCGAACGCTGCGCTCCGCGGCCTATTGCTCAGCATCCGGGACCGCATCCTGCTCCCTGCTGGCCGCCGTGTTGCCCCGAACCCCCCGGCCCCGCTCCGCAGCCCCGCACGTTCTGACCCCCCCCCCGGGCGGCGCTGCCCCCCCGGCTCCCGAACTTCGGTGCGTTTCTCGGCGGTTCCTTTGTCGTTTCGCTCCGAGCCCCGCGCCACGGGTGTCTGCTTTAACGTCCTGCTCCCCGAGCCAGCGCCTTTCCCCTCGGATCCCCCCCATAACCTCACTCTCGCAGCCGATGCCCGATCCGCTTTGAGCAAAACGCCTTTAATTTGTTCCCTTTTGAGGGATGTACCGATGAAACAAAGGCTCCGGTGCTCCCAATTCCTCTCCCCGCTCACTCCCCTTTAGCTTTAAGCGGAGAACCGGCTCCGTGCCCCGCCAGACCTGCGAGTGTTCCCGCTGTCATTGCTGCAGTCCCACGGCAGCGCTTACCCAAAAAGGCAATAGATGAGGATGCAGCGAGTTCTCCCATACGGAGAGGAGGCATCGCTGGTGCATTGCACACCCCCGCGCGGGGCTGCTCCTGTCAGTGTGCAGAGGGAGGGGGGCAGGGTGGGGGCACAGCTCAGCTCTGAGAGCAGCGGTGCTGCATTGGGCATTTTGCACCGCTCTGTGCTCGTGTCCGTGCTGGGAAGGTGCTGCCCCGCAGGGCACACAGGCTGCAGGTCCTGCTGCCACCCGTTGTAGTGACTGCACGTCCCCTCTGCTGGATGAGGCTGGCACAGGGTTGTGGCCTCGTGGCTCCATTCCCAACTTTCTGCACCTCCTGGGTGTCCTCCCTTTCCCACTCACCTCCCCAGAAGCCACCTGTCCTCATAGAATAGCCTGGGTTGAAAAGGACCATCATGATCTTCTGACTTCAACCCCCCTGCTGTGGGAAGGTTCGCCAACCACCAGACCAGGCTGCCCAGAAGTAGCCTGTGAAGCCTCCTCCGAGGTGCACTGCGCATGTCCCCAAGCAGGACAGCACATGGCTGTGCTTCACACAGCGTCCCAACACCCCCCAGCAGTGCATGGTGCCATCGGCTGCAGCCATCCCTAAAGCCAGGCTCAGTTTGTTGAGCTCATTCCACTGCTTGTGTCTGGATGGAATTACTTTTGCCGAGTGCTTCTTCACTTGGACAGCTGTAGGCAGGGAGCTGATGGTGGGGAAATGCTTTTGTCCCAGGGATGTGCCCATGGTGTTGAGAGCTGTGGCTGCAGTACAGTCAGGATTTCTCCCCTAGTGGGATTTCCTTCTGTTGCATCATCTTCTGTTTGCCCGAGCTGTGCTGACCCATCTCCAGGTGCCCACACACCAGTGCTATGGGGGGAACCAGAGAGGGCTCAGCCCTCCTGGCAGCCCAAGTCCCATCCATGGGAGGAGCCAGCGTCAAATAATAATGAATAATAAATTATGTAATTCTTTGTGCTTCCACGGAGCCTTTCATCCAAAAGATCTTGAAGTGCTTTATCGTCATGGCGGTGGCTCTCAGTGCTGCACTGAGTGTCCCAGGAGGTGTTGGTGGGGCTCCAGGAGCCACTGTCCTGTCAGGAATCACAGAATCATGGAATCATAGAATGGCCTGGGTTGAAAACAACCACAATGATCATCTGGTTTCAACCCTACTGCTATGTGCAGGGTCACCAACCAGCAGACCAGGCTGCCCAGAGCCACATCCAGCCTGGCCTTGATTGCCTCCAGGGATGGGGCATCCAGGGATGTGGGTGTGTGGTTGTTCTGCTGACAGCATGGGGGTTAGGAGTGGGATTTGGGAATGCAGGGAGTTGAATTTGTGTGGCTGAGGTCAAAAGGTTCTGCTGTGAAGGTCTTGGGATGCAGGGAAAGTCGTGTCCAAGTACTGAATGCAAGTGGATGAGAGATGATGGCCTTAGGTTGTGGCAGTGAAGGTTCAGGCTGGGTGTTGGGAAACATTTCTCTGAAAGAGCTGCACTGGCACAGCTGCCC
Source organism: Lagopus leucura (assembly GCF_019238085.1). Classification (NCBI taxonomy): domain Eukaryota; kingdom Metazoa; phylum Chordata; class Aves; order Galliformes; family Phasianidae; genus Lagopus; species Lagopus leucura. Next base: position 4,574,152 of record NW_024962275.1, on the reverse strand, counting down.
AGGGAGCGATGGGATCACCGTCCTGGAGGTGTTCCAGACCCATGGAGATGTGACACTGAGGGATGGTGGGATGGGTTGGGGTTGGAGGTCTTCCCCAACCTTAATGTTTCTCTGGTGCAAAGCATTTGTATGCAATTGTGGATGCTGCCATGGGCTGCAGCACTTGTGTCCCAGGGACCTTCCATATCCGCTCACTGCTCTCTCTTTAGTGGACTTTCGACTCCTGCATTGTCACTTTCTGCTCTTCTACAGCGAGCCACAAAATTGGCTCTGCTGCGTGCCAGTAATGCCTTGAATTAATGGGCATTAGATTCAGAGCAACCTACAAACAGATCGATTTGGAGTTACGGGGTGTGCCGCGGCTGGCTGAATTCTGTGGGAAAAGAGGGAAAATCCTCCAATTTTCAGGCGTAGCTCCTCACTGCCCGTGCCCTGGCTCTGCTCTGCCAAGTGTTGGGGTGTCAGCTCCACCCCCAGCCCTGTGTCCATGGGGGGACGGTGGCTGGTGGCACCTCGGGCCCCTCTGCAATGGCGTTGGGAGCATCACATTTCACAGATCCCCCGACACGTTAATGGATTTGCTTAACCACTGCGCTGACCTTTGCTGCTGCTGTTATAATTAAGGCTGTGAAACAAGAGGCTGCGACAGCATCAAAGGAAGCGGCTGCTCCGGGGAGGGATGCTTTGCGCTCCTTCTGTTCTCAGGGCGATGCTCGTGTGCTCATGTTGTGCCTCCCTGCCTTCCTCAGAGCCAGGGTTACAACCTTATCCCACACAGCCCCCCGGCAGCCCCCCATGGCTCCTCAGTGCATGGTGCTGTGGGCTCCCTGTGCTGGGGATGGAGCTGACGGGAGCGCCACTCATTCATCCCCATACACGAGGACCATCCTCAGCCCTTCCTCTGCTGCTTTTGTCCCGAACCCAATTTCCAAAGCTTTACATCAGCCCCTTAAATATTTCATAAGGTCTAAAAAGGATTTTAACTGCGTGTTGGTTTTCCCATCCTCGCTGTGGCCCTGCTCAGCCTGCAGCCAGCAGAGCCCGATGGCAGCTGCTGTGAGCAATGCCAGGCACACACAGTTCCCTCTGCACTTCCCACCTCACAGTAGCAAATGGTGCTGATGACAGCGCTGTGCCCCCAGTGTCCCCGAGGATCCCAGTGCCTGCAGTGTGCATCCATGGGGAGAGGAGCAGCCCGGCCTCAGAGCTGCCAGGGCTTGGGATGGGGATGTCTCTGGGTGGCCTTTGGCTGTGGGATGTGGCAGTGCACCTTCCAATGTGTGTCAACCCTTTGGCTCTGGGATGCTGTGGGATGGGTGCCCGCTGGGACTGGGTGCTGCTGGGGTAGTGGGGTGGAAATAGGGGTACACAGGATTTGGATTGGCAGAAGCCCCACTTTCTGGGACAGCCACGGATGTGTCCATGGGGGTAGCTGCTCCATGGGGACCCACAGCCGCTTTCCCTGCACCACAGTGGAGAGGGTTTCCAGAGCAGCCTGATCCCTGGGCCGAGCCCGAGCCCAGGGGGCAGCAAGACAGCGAGCTCTGCAATGTGTAACCAGGCCATTGGTTACATATTTAATCCAGAATTGTAATGAAAACGAGCCATCAGGGCCAGGCAACCCACATTTCAAAGCGCTGACGTGGGGCAGATGGAAGGACTGCCGTCACTCTGCCATGTCCCCAGGCACCAGCCTGCAGGCCCTGGTGGTGACCCCATAGCCCCATCTATAGGGCTGCACTTGGGCTGGGGGAGCTCTGCTGTGACCTTCCTGATTCCATGCATAGCAGGAAATGCAGATCCGGGCACAGGGAGAGATCCCTGCTGGTGCCACCGCCTGCTCCGTCACCGATGCGCACGAACACCGCGATGATGTTGGGAGTGGAGTTCATAGCAGATTTATCCTCAGCCAATTCTTGACGGCGTGTTTCACCACGGTGAGGGGTGGAGCGTTGGGCACAAATTGCAGGGTGTGCTGCAGCTCCGGATTGCTGTGCGCATCACAGCCCGATCCGTTCATGCATGAGCACCCCGCAGAGATCCGCATCAGCACCCGATGGGCTCACGCATGAGAGCCCAATTAGCGCACGCGGCAGTGCGCAATTAACGCACGTCCAAGCGCCTGGTTGCGTTCTGCCCATAGGGCTCATTTGTGGTTACTGCTGCCCCTGGTTCCCATTCGTTTCCACATGAGCACCTGAGGCACTCACCTGAGCGCCCAATTGGTGTGTGCACAAGAGTGTGATCTGCTAATTACACTCATTTACTCCTCGGGGCTCAATAAGGCCTTGCACGAGCGCCCAATAAATGCACGAGAACCAATAGCATCATGCAGGAGCACCCATGGAGTCGGCGTGGCCTCAGTGCATGAGTGCCCCGTGCCCCACGTGCAGTCCGTCCCCCCTTTGGCTTTTGCACGAGTGCCCGTCCAGCACCGTTATTGCCAGTGTGAGAGCCCCATCACGTGTGTGGAGCTGCCACTTTGCTCACAAGTGCACGTGAGCTGCGTGCGTGCTCAGCGTGCAATCTGGGTGCTGTGCTGAGCATCCAGCGGAGGTGAAGGCAGCTTGTCGGTCATCTGGAAGCTGAGTGCCGCCTGTGGCTGGAAATAATTAACTCTGCTTTCCTGCTCTGGCAGCAGTGACCCCACTGGGCTCGGGGAGCAGCAGGAGGGGAGAGAAAGGGTCTGTAAGGTGCTGGGGTCTGGATCCCTGCACCTTCTCTTGCATCCCTGTAGCGCTCCATCCCCATTCCTGCCATGGTCCCACCGCGTGGGTATGGCGCGTCCTCGCTGCCCTCACAGCCCTGCAATTAATGGCTGGAGCAATGATTAACCAGAGCTGTTCTTGCTGCAGCAGCAGCTGGGTGGTGGGAAGGGAGGGGGCACGCAGAGGGTGGGTGGTGACAGCGCTGTCAGCCGCTGAGTGTGCCATGGGGAGGAGCGGGCAGAGGGGAGGGGGGTTCTGCTGGGTGGGAGGCAGGGCTGGGGGGCTGCGGTGGGTGCTGAGATGGGATGGAGCCATCGATGGGAGCTGAGATGGCACGGAGCCGTTGGGTGTGGAGGTGGGGTGGGATGATGGATATGGAGATGGGATGGAGTCATGAGCACCACGAAGGGGCAGCAGCACTGAAGCTGCCGTACAGCACTGTGCCTCCAGGAGTGCGGCTGCAGCGCTGGGCAGTGCCTCTCCCAGCATTACGGTTCATCACAAATACCAGCAGTGAGCCTTGGTGCCTTGCATCCCACAGGATCCCGGGGCACGCCGCATCCATTAAGACTCTGCTTCATGCACTATTTTTCGGTGCTCCATGGGGAGCACCACCCCGGGGCTGTGCTCTGGGTGCTGCAGAGCGGGTTGCTGCTCCACCGGGATGCGCTGCGGGTAATCCCTCGTCCTTGAGCGCTCGGGGTCAAGCCTGCCGTGCTGGATGGCTGCAAATTGATTTGCATCAGCTCAGCATCGTGCCGAGATCGATGCCGGCGGGAGGGAATGAATGCAGCAGTCGGCATGCAGACACTGCGTGTGCTGGGCTGTGTGCAGGGAGCTGCTCAGCACCCCGACGTGCTGAGGATGGAGCGCCCAGACTGGGAGCACGGCGTGTCCCCACGTTGCACAGCCATAGATCCCACAGCAAGGATGGTGGTTGCATTCTCCATCAGTGCCTTGCAGAGCATCGCACCCAGAGGGCTGCCCGGCTCTGTCGCCGCGGGTGTAAAGCTCAGAGTGAGGGGGTCTTGCCCTGCAGGATGCAGAAGGCTCCCGGTCGGTGCCTGCAGGCAGTGCCCCGGGCTGGTGGTGCCCTGTGTGTGCCAGGGAGCCGACTCCGTGCGTGTCGTTAGCAGCGTTTCTCCTGTACTAAAAAAAGCACGGATTTAATTGTTTCCTGCTGGAGTTGAAAGGCAGCTCCCGGCACCGAAATAGCGCAGAGGGGGAAGCACAGCCGAGAGCTGCACCAGGTCCTCCTCCTCCTCCCCCTGCTGCCCGCAGCAGCACCTGGCAGGCCGGTACCTGCGATCCCCTCCATGACCCCCAAAATGTCCTCGTAATCCATCTCATGCCACAGCCACAGCCCCCATGCCCCCAACCCGCTGCTGAGCATCCCCACGCCCTTCTCCCTGTGCTGCCCACACAGCCCCCAGCCGACCCACTGCTGTGACATTGCAGCCCCCCTCCTCTCCCCTCTCCAGACCCCCTGCAGCCCCCCAGCCGCTCTGTGCCTTTTGCCAGGCGCGCTGCAAATCCCTCTGATGGAAACCCGCTTTCTTTTATTTGCCTTCCGAGGTAATTGGCATCTCTTGGTGTGCTGGGCTCTCTATTTTTATCAGCTGTTTGCACATTGACACATCCCCGCTCCGCCTCGATATCCCGGCGCGTTTCAGCCCTCTTGCTTTTCTATTATTACTATTTGGATGCACGAGGCGAGGGAAATGACAATTGGGGTGCTGGCAGCAGGTTCCCTGCTCACGTGCTCCCACGGGGGATATGATGGGATTCTCCATGCCCACGCTGTGCCACAGCCATGCCCACATCTCACTCCATCCCACGTGCTCTGCACGGTTTGGGCACTGGCAGGACAACGGCCCCTTTGCCCACGGCGTCCCAGCAGGCATGGGAAGAGCCCAGGAAGGTGCTTGCAGGCCTGGAACTCACTTCTGGGGTGAGCAGAGCATCACTCAGCATTGCGAAAGCACGAAAGCACTCCATTCCTATTTTTATTTATTTTGACCTCTTTTTTTTCTTTTTTTTCTTTTTTTTTTTCTTTTTTTCTTTTCTTGCAGTTACAGAGAAGGAGGTGCAGCAGTGGTGAGTAGCAGCGTGGCGGTGAGATGCTGGGGGTGCTGGGGGACCCCTCCTGCTTGGAGCTCAGTGCAGGAGCAGGCAGACCTTGGGGTGCATGCAGTTCATAGGGGAGGACAGCAGCACACGGGGATTTTGGCTCCTCACATCGCATGCACACCGCTCCCTCTGTCTGTGGCTCTGTGCAGTGGTGGCTGCCTTTTCTCCTGCTTAGTCCCCGTGGGGATGCTGGGGCTCTCTGATGTGTACCCCAATGCAGCCCTGAGGGGGCACAGAGTCTCATAGGCAGGGACACCAGGGGCATGGAGGCAGGGCCGCCTTGCGGCAGCGGCTCTCACCCCATCCCCTCCAGCTGCCAAAACGTGCCACCCTAAAAAAGCCACCGTTTCCCTTTCATCTCCCCATCAATCCAGTCAAGGTTTTCTTTCTTTATCGCTTTCTCTCATCCTTCTCCCCCCTCCTGATGAGTCATAGCTGCAGCAGCACGAAGATGTCACCGGCTCTTCACTTTCCCACCTCGCCACCCCCTTCCCCTCCTCCCCCAGCCCTCGGCCCGCTGACAGATCTGGGTGAGGGGTTGTGTAATGTGCTGCACACGGCGGGGTCCCAGCGAGGTCCTCGCTGTCCTCACACTCAGGGAGCTGCCTGAGCCCTTCCCTGCATCCTGTCAGCGTTGGAGGCGTTGCACCTCCTTGTGGCAATGCTTTGTGGTTCTGTCTTTGGCCATGCTGTCCCAGGAGGTGTAGAAGCTTTGCTACACCCCCAGTTCCTATGAGGAGTTTGCAGATGTGCTCATGCACAAAAGCCCCTGTGCTGCCTCAGCTTACCTGGCTGCGCAGCTGACATCCCAGGGCACTGTGATTACTTTTTGCTGCGGCTTGGCTGCAGCACATGAGCATGGAGCATCAGGCTGTGCTGGCTGGGAGCTGCTGTGCTGGGCTCTCATTCCTGTCCCCATCAAAATCCTCATCCTCATCCCCATATCCGTCCTCATCTCATCCTCATCTCCATTCTCAACCTTACCCTCATCCTCAGTATCATCCCCATCCCCATTCCCATCCTCATCCTCACCCCCAATACCATCCCCATCACCTTTTTCCATCTTCATACCCATCCCCATCCTCATTCCCATCCTCACCCTCACCCCCAATACCATCCCCATCCCCTTTCCCATCCTTTTGCCCATCTCTATCTCATCCCCATCCTCATTTACATCCCACTCCATCTCCGTCCCCATCCTCAACCTCATTGTCATCCTCATCCCCATCACCATTTCCATCCCCTTTCCCATCCTCCTGCCCATCCCCATCCCACCCCTGTCCCCATTCCCCTGGTCAGTGCTCAACATGGATGTGGCCATGGCACGGTTCCCCATTCTGGGCAGTACTGGGGTTGGCCACCGCTTGGTGTCACTGGTGTCACTTGGTGCCCACTGGGTCCTGGGTTCTAATATTGATGGAATCCTAACCATACTGCTCCCTCCCCAGGTACAAGGGCTTTATCAAGGACTGCCCCAGTGGGCAACTCGATGCTGCCGGCTTCCAAAAGATCTACAAGCAGTTCTTCCCCTTTGGTGACCCAACCAAATTCGCCACCTTCGTGTTCAATGTCTTTGATGAGAACAAGGCAAGTCAGCACGCTGCAGGCAGGGTGCATGGCCATGGGGCACGGTGGGTGCAGTGATGCCCCTTGCGTCCCATTCACTCCCTGGTTGCTCTCACTCCTCTGTTCCCCCCCAGGACGGGAGGATTGAGTTCTCAGAGTTCATCCAGGCGCTGTCTGTCACCTCCCGAGGGACGCTGGATGAGAAGCTGAGGTGTAAGTGTTGCCCGTGGGCACCCTGCTTTGGGGTGGCTGTGTGGGGTGCGTGGGGCACAGTGACCATCTGGTTGTGGCCATGGGAACGGAGCCCCAACATCTCCACGTGGCTCTTGGCAGGGGCGTTTAAGCTGTACGATTTGGACAACGACGGCTACATCACGAGGAACGAGATGCTGGACATTGTGGACGCCATCTACCAGATGGTGGTAAGCTCTGGGGGTGGGACACAGTGCAAGTCCCCACCTGGGGACACCGTCCCCATGTCCACCCATGACTGTGTGCCATCCTGCTGCCATAGGGAAACACTGTGGAGCTTCCCGAGGAGGAAAACACACCAGAGAAGAGGGTGGATCGGATTTTTGCCATGATGGACAAGGTGAGGGCGGTGCGGTCATTCGGGGGTTGTTTTCCTAGGGGTTGGGGGGCAGTTCTGGGTCCTCACTGCATCTCTGCTCCTTCCCCTCCGCCACCCATCGTGGATCTCAGTTCCACACTACAGCCCCAGGGATGCGCCAGGCACTCAGTGCCCTGCTGTTGTGTGCATGGGGGGCTGTGTGGGGCTGTGCAGGGCGTAGGGTTTGTGTCTCAACACCACTGCCACGTTTTGCAGAACGCAGATGGGAAGCTGACGCTGCAGGAGTTCCAGGAGGGCTCCAAGGCCGACCCCTCTATCGTGCAAGCCCTCTCCCTCTACGATGGGCTCGTATAGTCCCAGGGCCGAGCGGCGGTGAGTCCTGTGTGGGGGGGTCTGCTGTGCCCATCCCACTCACCCAGTGCTATCCCCACTTTGGTTTTCCCTCTGTGCTGAGCATCAGAGCATGGGCAGTTCCCCGGGGGAGTGGGGAGGGGATGTTTTCCCCCATCCCCATGGGTTTCTCCCGGTGCGTCCCCATCCCGCAGCACATCCCCAGGCTCTGCAGTGCCATAAAACAATAAAAGCTGCCAGGTGGCAGCAGGGCCTGCGGCACCGTGCTGCAGGAACTGCAGAGCAGGCACAGAGGCAGCTGGCGATACAGGACATGGGGATGCTCCAGGGTGACACGATGTTAAATGTTCCCTTTATGTTCTAGCTCATTATCACGCACCCAGCAGCTGGCAGCACGGGGGGGGGGCTGTGGCCCACCCTCATGCGAGTCCTCACACGGATTCCCTTTCCTCCTTCCTCTCCCACAGCTTATGGGGAAGACGCTCTCTGTGCCATCCGACCACGCAGCGATGCTTGCCTGCCCCTCTCTGGCCCTCCTCCATGTCCCACGAGCCAAGGATGCAGCGCAGCGCCAGCTCACGCCCCTCTCTGCGCTCCGAACCAACGCCGGTGCCATTTGCCAACTTCTGCTTTTTTCCAACAAAAAACAAAAACCACCCAAAAAAGACCACGGTCTGAGCGGCAGCAAACACCCAAAACTTGGGGGCTGAGGGAACGGCACCGAAGGCAGAGCCCCCCCTGGCCCCGAGCCCCTCTGCTCCTCGTTCCTACAGTCTGGGGTCGGACTGCGGATGCGCCTCTCCGGGATGCAGCTGGGGATGGAGCCCACAGGGGCTATAGGGATATATATATATATTATTAATATTATTAATATTATTAATATTATTATTATTATTTTGGTGAGACAGTATTGTGCTTTTTTTTTTTTTTTTTTTTTTTTTTTTTCCATTTTGTGGAAAGAAGGGAGGCTTTTTTTTACACGTCTGCCGACGACGGATACCTTTATTTATTTGTTGCAACCATTGCTGCCGTTTTGTCTGCCATGTGTGTGTCCCACACCTCGCTGAGGGCATCTGTCCCGTTTACATCCCCACACACGACTGCAGGGCACCAGGAGCCTGCAATAACCAAGCCAAAAAATCCCCTCCACCCGCTGTTTGCCGTGCACTGGAAGGGACTCTGCACTTCTTTTACTTCTTTCCCTCTCCCCGTAGCCCCGTTCCTGCATTTTTCTCTCTCTCTTTCCCCTCTCCTGCCCAACCAGGGCTGCTCAGCCCCATCCCTCCTCTCTGTTTCCATTCCTTTCCCCAGCCTCTCTCCCCATCGGGCAAGACGAGGAGGCAGCCGGTGCTGGAGCATTCTCCTTTGTGGCTTTTCATTTTCTTACTGCGTGAAAAGTATTAATGGAGCTGAGCATTGGGTTTTGCTTTCAAGCCAATTCCCTTGTTGGTGTTTTTGGGAAAGGTGGGAAGGTGCATTTCCTCCATTGGCAGAGCAGGGGCAGCCGTGCAGGGCAGTGGGTTGGGGGTCGCCCCATTGCTTCCTATTGAGGCCGTGGGAAGTTGTGCTGGAAACCAAGAGAGGAGCCAGTGTGCACCCACACTCCTCCCTGCAGGAAGGTGAAGGGCTGGAAGAGGGCACCCACCTGCATGGGACACCTCACAGCATCAGATGCCATCCCTGCTGGTTCCATCCACTGCTGAAGAAGGAGAGATCTGGGAGCAGTGTGCAACGTGCTCCTGTCCTGCTGCATTTTGCTCCTGGCCCAGCAGTATCCCCACCCCCTTCGTCCATCCCAGGTACTGCTGATGATGGCAGCAGTTGGTGCTCATCACACAGCTCTCAGCCACAGAGATGTCCCCAGGAGGTGACAGCTGGACACACAGGATGTTCTGAGGGATGCTCCCACCGCTCACAAGACGGCAGCAGTGTCCCTATGGGGCTGAATCTTACATTCACATGTCACGATGGCCTGGTGCTGTGGGGCTGTGGATGCTTTCTCTGCCCTGCTGACATTTGGGATCCTGCACCTTTGGGAAGCCAGCACTTTGTGATGCTTTCACACGCCTTTATTGAGACACTTCTCCCCGTCCCCAAAGAGACATCATGTCTGCTGCCACCAGGAGCCCGTCGGGACGGTTCTGCCCCAGTGTCTCAGTGCTGGGTGTCCCAGAAGGCATCACTCTCTCCTTCCCCCCAAAACCTCCCTTCTCGATGCTTTGTGGCCAAAACACGTCTCTGTTGGGTAGATCTTTGCAGTGACTCAAACTCCACCACCTCCCATCTGCTGGATGGGTGCCCTCCTGGTGCCAGGCATTGCTCTGATGGCACTGCTGGAGCTGCACTGGGACGCCCCATTAGAAGTAACACCAGACAGATACAGATGTTTGCTCTGCCACTTTGGCCTGGAAGGCTTTGGGGTTCTTTTCTCCTTGTACATTTCTTCCCGTGGGGCTCCTGCCTTGGGCGCACCGAGGGGCCTCATATCCTCTGTCAGCATCGCTGAGACCCACAACTCCTGGTGCCAATGGAAGTATGGCTTGAAGCTTCTCACGCTTGGGAATGTCAGCCTTCACCTCCTCGTGCCTCAGTTTCCCCATCGGTGACCGCAGTGTTCTCCCACCATTTGTCCATCAGTGTTGCCTGGTTATAAGCAGTGTCTGTATTTCCTTTCCATTCTCTGTTCACGTGCTGTTGCTGCCCTGCAGCTGCCGTTCCCTGGGTCCCTCGGTTCCTTTTGGGGTCAGGGTTCCCCCAGGGGAGGCAGTGCTGCAGGAACCCCGGGCTGAGGAGCAGCAGAGCTGCATTCATGGAGGTGAAGCTGTCTGTGCTCCTGTGCCGGTGTCTCAGCTTGCATGCCCCGCTGCCTTGTCTTGAGATGAATCCAAGAGCAAACCAAGCAAACTGACCCGTTTAAGAACGGAACAAACAAACAAATAGAAATAAACCCAGGAACTTTGTGGCGGTGGAAATAAAAGCTTCATGATGGTACCAAAGTGGTCTGTGATGTGCCATGGGGTTTGGGGCTGTCAGCGTCCAGTGCTGTGTGCCATGGGCAGGGGCTGTAAGGGACAGCAAATGGGGAACGTGGGAATACCCTGCTGCTGGCTTCTGGGGCTGGGAGCAGTGCTCAGATAATGTGTAGGTTTGTACGTATGTAATGGATTTACAGCTGTGCAAGGAGAGGGTGAGGATGGGCACAGGTTCCAAACGATGGGGTTGGATGTGGGCACCCAGAGGTGCTGCTGGGTGGGAGCACCTCCAGTGAGGAAGGGGTTAAGCCCAGTTTCATACAGGTGCTGCCGGGACCAGGAACACTGGGGGGGGGATGTGGAGAAGCTGTGTGTAGAACTGGTCCCCTGGCTGTGTGCCCTGGGTCACAGCATCACCTGGAGCCCATCCTCACCTCTGGACCCTCCCCATCCTGCTAGTTCCTGCGATCCCTTCCCAGGGAGGCACTGTTTGCTTGGCCCACCTTATCCTGGCTGGGGCAGATGGTTTTTGGGTCCTGCTGTTTTTGTTTTTCAGAGGTTTCTGGGTGTTAGGGTTTGTTTTTTTTTTCTTCCAAAAACTGATATCCCCCATGGGAAGGAGTTACCATTTTCCAGCCAGCTGTAATTATGAGAACAGCATCCCATAATGGAAATATTTAGGTCACCTTCACAGCAAACAGTGCTACCTAATAAGGCTGTGTCTGGCCAACCTGGCTGACCGTGCCCCTAGCATGCAATGCTCAGCCAGCTCTGCTCTATGCCACGTGCAGGAGTGGCTGGGAAGCCCATGCTGTTGGTTCCACATGGAGCCAGCACAGACTGGTGGAGCTGCAGGAGGTGTGAGCAGCAGGGAGCATCAACTGCAGAGCACAGCAAGCACTGCAGGGCAGCTGAAGCTGCATCGGAGTCTGAGCAAGCCACAGTCTTATGGACACAAGGCCCAGCTGGAGCCAGAAGTTTGCAGCCCTGGATGTTTTGGAAGGGATGCTGCCAGCTTACATCCTCCTTGTGCCCTGCTCACTGGGGTGGGATCTCCCAGCTGCAGCCCTCTGATGCCAGGCTCTGCACCTGCATTGTCTCCAGCCAGGCAGGATGTAGCTGAAATGCTATCAGAGCTTGAAGCAGTGATTGAGCACCTGGTGGGAAGCAGGGCCAACCCAGTGCAGCTCAGGTGTATGCAATGCACTGAGTGACCATAAGGGCTGGAGCCAGGATCCACCCCTGCCCAGACCTCATTTAAGGGTTGGCAGTAGAGGTAAGGAGATCTTGTTGGAGATCCCTGCATTCCTGAGGGCTTCTGATGGTAAGCAGCTTGTTTCCTTTATTTCTGTGCCTATGGCTGTTGAATTTGAGCAAATCTTCCCTTGCTGTAGTCTGGGACCTTGTAGCTCTGCTGTCATTGCTGCACTTTCCATCACATTACACAGGGCTGGCAGACTGCAGCTCAGTCCTGCAGATCCTGGGTGCAGAGGAGACAGAGATCTGGGGGTAGAACAGTACAGGTTACACACTCACTAATCTTCCTGGAGTGTGTTGTGTTTTTCATCCTTATTTCCAACCTGAGCAGGGACTACTCAGGCACCAGTTTTGCTTGCACGTGTCACACTCTGCACTTCCAAGCTGAGTTGGCCCTTGGGTGGGTTAGGTAATGACAGAGCAAGGAGGGACTGTTCCAAAACCATTCCCAGAGCTGTGCAGAGACCTGCAGGAGGCTGAGCTCTTCTGGGTGCTGCTTGCAGTGTTTCCCTGCTGATGTGTAGCCACTGCCTGCCATGGTGGTGGTGCTGGTAAGCAGCAGTGCAGTGCTGTCCCGTGGGGCTGCGGGGTGCCTCCACCAGTGGTCAGCTGGCAGAAGGACAACGTGGGCATCAGAAGAGGAGAGCAGGAGCCTGAGGTCTGCGGGTGGGCTGGGTGGCTGAGCAGCCTGGCACCACTCTGTGTGTGGCTGCACCAAAGCACCTGCAGGAGTGGAGGTGCTCCAGGTTCTGTGCTGTGTGCAATGGCCCCTGCAGCTGTGCCATGAGATTCTCTAGGAAGGTACAATTGTGCAGGCAGAGCAGTCCCTGTATCCCAGCACAGCTGCTCTGTTCTCTTCTCTGTTTTATTTCTGCTTGTCCCCACAGGGCCTGGGCTCAGTGTGCTCCCCAGTGGGTAGCTGCACCTCCTCTGGGTCTCCACAGAGGATGCTGGCTGTGCATGGTCCTTACTGCCACAGGGAGGACCAGGCTGATCATCCAAGGTGAGGCTGCAGTTCTTGCTCCCTGTGCACACCTCCTATCTCAGCCTGCTCCCTCCTGACAGAGCAGCGATGTGGCTGCCAGGGTCCCACACAGGCACTCAGTTCTCTCCTGACTGCCACTGAGCTGTACGTTCTGGGAGCACTCATGGTGAAGCCAAGCATCCCCAAGGTGCCTTTGCCATCATACAGTGGTTTTGACATCAGTGCTGATGTGGGGCTTTACTGTTGTGTGGCAGAGAATGAGGTGGGTGCAGTAGTGAAGGTGGTCATCTTGGTCCTGCAGAGTGAATCTTTTGCGTGCTCCTTTTTGGGGAAAAATAGGATTTGAGGCCTCTGCCTGCTCTTTCCCATTTGGCTGAAGGACTCCTAACAGCTGCCCTGTAGATGGTGCCCAGGGACAGGTGGTGCTGCCTGGATCCCTGGGATGTTGGCACCTACACCTGTGCCATGTGCAGGGCTCTGCTGTTGCCCATGCAGTGCTCATAGTGTGAGGTGGGTGTCTGCTAGGAAGGATGTTGCCTTTCCTCATTTGCTTTAAATCCTTTAGTTCATACCCACTTTTCCTCCCTCCCATCTCCCTTGGCTGAGCGCAGCAGAACCCTCCCAAAGCAGATGCTGCATGCAACCCCCCAAGCCCCCGCATCCCTTCATCTCTCCCAGGGCTTCCTGCATTTGCTGCCAATGATTCAATTCCTCTCTCCCAGGGGCTCTGTGAAATGCACAGGCGCTGCCTCCCTGGGAGCACTGCGCCGGGCTGAGCGGAAGCGCCGGGTGCCCTCAGCACAGTGCTGGCATTTGGCTGCTGGCACTCTGCTGCCAGGCACAGCAGGGAAACAAACAAAACCTTGGGACTGGGGCCAGGAATGAGTGTGTTGATGCAGAGCAGGGGCTTTGGGTGTTGGCGGATGCCAGTTTTGGTTTCACGCTTGCAGCATCCTCTGCTGATACACAGCACCCTGCTGTGCAGGCCCAATCCATCATCCTGCTCAAGCATTGGTGAGACCCCATTGCAGGTGCCTGCCCTGTGTGCCCTTCCTGCCAGACCATGGCTGCTGTGTTGGGAGTGTGGGGTGCCCAGAGCCTGACTCCCCCTTCCTCAGGACTTCAGACAGGAGCAGGATGGCTCACTGGGCGCTCTGTGCAGAGCTTCCTGCAGGATGAGCTCCTTGCCTGAATCTGTTGCAAACTTACCATTGAGTATGAGCCCTCTCCTGGCACACAAACACTGTGAGTGCAGTGAATCCAGGCTGGGGAGGTCTGGGCTTCCTTTGACCCAGTGTTGAAGGAGCTCTGCTTCCAGCTCGGTGCCTGGTTAAGCACGGATAATGATGGAAACAAAGGTGCTAGGATCCTGTAGTGATTCCAGGGAGCTGTGAGGGCAGAGGGTGCCCTTTTCCACAGTGCCGTGTTCCTTCTCAGCCACACCTGCTTGCTTCCAGGAGTGCAGTGGGAGCTGTGGTACAGGGGAAGGGCACTCCGGTTCTTCCTGCTTGGCTTCACTCCTCTTGCCTGCAGACTGAGATGGTGCCAGCATGACTGCATGAACAGTGTGGGCAGGTACTGCTGCAAGTGCCCTCCAGCTACCTGCCATGGCCAGTGGGTGTTACTGTCCTTGGGAGTAGAGGGAACTCTGCATCCCCACCTCACTGCAGGCACATGGATGCCCCAATTTGCTGTGCCTGCAGATGTGGGTGAGCGTTTGCAGGGCATCATCATCACTTCCATCTCATTCTTTCCCTCCTGATGAGACTGCAGGGGGTGAAGCTGGCACCAGCTCTGTGGGATTGCGCCACCTCCCATCTCTTCTCTTGTTGCAGTGGGGATGTGGTGTTTGGGGAGAGCTGTGCTTGCACCACCCTATTCCCAGCTGGGAATCCATCCCCCTCAGTGTGTGTAACTCGCTGCCCCTATCCCCGTGCCTTCACCTGGGGTCAGTTCCTGACTCAGCAGGGCCGAGGGTGACAAATCCTGCTGGGGTACACAGTGTCCCACCAGCCTCTTGCAAACCCTGGGTTTGTTGCAACACCCCAAGCAGTTCAGGGCAGCCTTGGCTGTGATCAGCCCACAGATAGTGGGTCGGGGGGGTGGGGGGAGCAGGAGCCTACTGGGCTGGGGAGCAAGTAGGGAAGGCAAAGTGTGTCTCGAAATCCATTATGTTCCTGTGCAGTTGTTTATGGTTTGGTTCTGACTAAAGGTTTCCCTGTGAAGAAAGCAGCTCCTCCAGCCATCCTTCCTCCCTGGCCTTGGGCTGCCCAAGTGGCAGTGCCTGCACGTGGCAGTGGTGCAGGGCAATGTCCAGCCCTGGCCCTGTGCTGGGTCCCTCAGTAGGTGGAGCTGGGATCAGATCTTTGCACATGTGCTGCAATCAGAGGCTGTTGCCCAAAAGTCATTTCTGTCCCACCCCACTGCACTGGTTGGAGTGACCACAACCCATTTGATCCCACGTTTGGTGATGGCACAGCGCTGGGGTGAGGTTGCAGCTGCCAAAGCCCATTGCTTGTGCTGTGCTCTCAATGAGGTGCCCCTAAAGGAGAACTCCCTATGGATGACTGGTTTCCCATTCTGGAAGGCCTGCTGCTGATCTGAGTGAATGCACAGGGAGAGCATGGTGTTACCCCATGCACAGCTCTGCCCCCCCTCCCTTTGCACCAACTTCCCCCAGAGCTGCAGCTCTCCATTTCCAGGGCTTTCAAAGAAATTCTTCCTTCCCCTGCAGAGTTGGACTGGGCAGGAAGTCAGGCAGCTATGGGGCAGCTGCCCTCTGCCCCTCATTTTCCCACCTGATGGGCTTTGGGGGGTGAAACACTGCAGCTGTATGGCTGCAAAGTGGGGGACACAAGTGGCAGCACGGGGCAAAGCCCCCGTCTTAGCTGGGGTGTGAGCTGCACTTCTATGCTCTGTGTACCCTCAGGCACCTAGAGGGCAGGGCTCCACTGGGAACGGTGCCTACGGAGGGGACAGTCCTTTGGCAGCTCCGCCTGCCCCCGCCTGGCTATAAGGGAGGAGGAAGAGGAGGAGGAGGATGCTGGACTCTGGGCTGGAGCACTGAAGGCAGCTGGTTTCTGCGGTCCTAAGGAGCAGGTGAGTGTGGGCAAAGTGAGGGGAGAGTGAGGGAGAAAAGGGGCCCTTTTCTGTAGGGATCTGCCCCTGCTCCTGGCTGACCCCTCTCCATCCATGCCAGCTCTGCCCCACCGTGGGTGTGTGGGATGGGCTCAGAGCAGTAGGATGGGGGGTTGCAGCCCCTTCCCATTACTTGTGCTGCACCAAACCACTTCTCACTCAGTTTTTGGGCATTTGCCACCCACCTGACAGTGTCCCAGCTTGGCTGCCCACATGGACTGGAGCTGGGACCTCAGCTGGCACCATCCCATCACCCTCCCTGCTCTGTTTGGGGATGCTGGGGGCAGGATGGGGCCCCTATGCTCGCACGCCAAGCTTACCCTGCTGTCTCAGGGTGCTCTGCCAGACTGCCTGGGGAGGGCAGCTCCCCTCCTTGCCAAAGGTTTCAGCTTTCTGTTCAGGCACCATCACTCCACCCAACTTTTATTTCTCTTGGTTTAAAAGCAAAATCTTGGTGTCCCTGCAGGGCAGAGAAAACAGTCTCTCCGGTACAAAGTGTAACTGAAGTCACAAGGAAATTGCTGCAGTGTAATGAGAAAGGTTGAGAAAGTCCCAAGATGTTCCCCTTCGCTGAGCTTTGTTTGCTTTGGTTTTCTGTCACATAAGGCTGAAACTTTGAGGCTCTCCCTTCCTGACAGAGAGGCTGAGCACAAGCGCTGCGTGTGGAGCTGGTGGCCCTGGGCTTTGGGATGTGTTCTCAGGGCAAACAAAAGGCAGATTCCCAACCCCCCCCCCCCCCCCCGCGGGCAAAGCAAAGTGTTTGAGTAGGAAAATGCAGAGGTGTTTACTCCATCCACTGCTGCTCACGACCCAAGTGTGCCCATTCTCAGCAGTCGGGGCAGAGCAGCGATGCTGAATGCTGCAGAGAGAAGTGGTTTGGGGTGCAGAGACCGTGCAGATGCAGGATTGCGTTGGGTCTGGTCCCTTTTGGGAAGTACAAGTTGCCTTTCCTGTAAATGCTCCATTGAGAGGAAAGGAAAGGCTGAGCCCAGTGTGCTGGGCGCACACCCAGCTCTGTGCACACCCAGACGCCGGGGGTTACGGAAATGCTGCTTGCACAAGACTGGCTGCTGCCTGCATAGCGGGGTGAGGGAGCTGAGTGGTGGAGCTGGGGCTGTCAGACCCTCTGTGCTTCAGCAGAGCCAGACCCTGCAGCAGGGTGAGATGCTGGGACTGAGTGATGTTCCATGGGGTGCAATGTGGGGAAGTGCATCCTGCTGCAAAACGTGTAGGCCACTTGGGGAGCCAGGCAGGGAGAGTTCTCTGCTTGCAGGAGCAGGATTGTGCTGACTTGGCGAGAGCAAGGAGGTTGTTCAGGGTGGGATTTGGCTGGCTCTGTGTCTGCTGTCTCTGGCCAAAGATTGGCTGATATCACCTCTGTGGGGCCCTGGATCCACGACCTGGCTTGAAGACAGCCCTGAGCCCCTTCCCACAGCCAGCATGCCCCTGTGGTTCCCAAATGCCCCCTGCAGAGCCCCGCAAGCTCAGAGCTTTGTCACCCCGTTGCTGGCTGAAGTCCTCCACGCTCTCAGCCAAAGGCTGAGGAGCACTGAATCCCCATGCAGAGGTTTCCTGCGTAATTAGGACAAACGCCCACTAACTATTAATTAGACTTTGGGCTGTGGCTGGGGGTGCTGCTCTCGTGCCCAGTGGGGCTGGGATGTGCCAGGTCGTGCCCAAGCACAGTGCCTGCATTATGCTGAGCTCAGCCCCACGCTTTGCAGGGTGCTCAGGGAGTGCACAGATGGCTGAAGCCAGAGACACCGTGGTCCTGGCCTACAGTGGGGGCCTGGACACCTCCTGCATTCTGGTGTGGCTGAAGGAGCAGGGCTACGCTGTCATCGCCTTCCTGGTGAGCCTGGGGGCTGCTGGGGATGGGTGTGGGGATGTGCAGGGTGCTTGGAGTGCTGGTGAACGTCACCCTGTCTGTGTGCAGCACTGCTTGTCCTTGCTGGCTAATGACTGTTAATGGGGCAGAGCCAAGGGGCTGGCAGAGGGCAGTGCGGCCCCAAAATGCCAGCTCAGATGGAGGGAATTCCTCCTGCTCATCCTGGATGGCCCCAAGCCCAGCCCAGTCCATGCAGACCAGACATGCCCTTGGTTTCGTGCAAGCATCCAACCGAGCTTTTCTCACTTTTCTAGGCCAACATTGGGCAGAAGGAAGACTTTGATGCAGCCCGAAAGAAAGCACTGGCACTAGGGGCTGAAAAGGTACCATGAGGAGTTCTGAGAATTCCCCAGTCCCTTTCCCAGGGGACTGGCACCTAAATCTTTTGGCAGCATTTAGGAAAGGGGAGAATAAGCATCCCCTCACCTTGCCATCCCCGTAGGTTAGCATAGGCACAGTCTGTGGCACAGCTCCCATAAGAGCTGGTTGCATCTTCAGCTGCCCTCCATCCCAGTGCTTCTTCCATCCCCTCAGGTGTACATCCAGGATGTCTGCAGGGAGTTTGTGGAGGAGTTCATCTGGCCAGCAGTGCAGGCTAATGCACT
The DNA here is from genome assembly GCF_019238085.1 of Lagopus leucura. Lineage (NCBI taxonomy): Eukaryota > Metazoa > Chordata > Aves > Galliformes > Phasianidae > Lagopus > Lagopus leucura. The sequence continues at coordinate 4,555,981 of NW_024962275.1, read as the reverse complement.
GTATGAGGACCGCTACCTGCTGGGCACTGCGTTAGCCCGGCCCTGCATCGCCCGCCGTCTGGTGCAGGTCGCCAAGGAGCAGGGAGCCCGGTACATCGCCCACGGGGCCACGGGCAAGGTGAGGGGCTGGGGGGGGGCTTGGCTGCTCGTGCTTGCGCGGTGAGGCGTTTGGTGAGTGCTGGTGGGATTGCAGAGCTCCGGTTTTGCCGCTAGAGGCAGCCAGAGACCGTGGGAAGGATGCTCGGGGAGGATGCTCTGCGGCCGCTCTGCCCTCCTGCTTTATTCTCGGCCAAGAAGGACGCAGGACTTACGCCGCGATGTCCCAGAAAAGGACAAAGCCATGGGGCACGGCTGTCGTACTGCCTGTGGAGGCAGGAGTTGGACTCGATGATCCTTATGGATCCCTTCCATCTTGGGATCTTCTGTGATCTCCTCCAGGGGTGGGAGGCTCGGGGTGACCCCATCACCAGGTGCCAGCACTGCTCTGCAGGGTGCTGCTCTACAGGGTGCTGTGTGTGCATCCAGGCCTCCTCCTCCCATCCTCCCATGCAGCCCACAACCTGGTGTGAGGCAGGTTGGGTTTGAGGTCCCTGGTGGAAGAGTCCTGCTGGAAGGAAGATCTTCACACTTAGAGATTGAAGACAGAAGGGCACGCCTGCTAAGACAGCTCCATTGCCACAGTGCCTCCTGTTCCTGCCCCTGGATCCTTCTCCTGATTCACCCAGCAGTGTCTCCTTGAGTGTGCCCTGGGCACTGCGTATTTCTCTTCATCCCTGGGCATCACTGGCATCAGTGCCACCCTGGGGATCCTCAGCTGCTCCCCAGACCCCCACCTCCTCGAGCCATTAAGGCACAGGCAGCACTGTGGGTAACCTGACCCTGCATGGCCCTGCAGCGTCCGCAATGCGTGCCATCTGCGGTGTCCCCGCTGCAGGAGCAGATGGAGGTGTTTTGGGCCTGTAAGGGGAATGAGTGCTCTGTCAGCTCTGCTCGTGTGTAATAGTCCTGGGGGATCTCACAGCCTGGTTGTAAATGTATCCTTCAGGCTGGGGACAAGAGGAAGGAGGGGATCCTCACGCCCCCTTGGTGCTGGGGGAAAATGGATTTGGTGAGCCCTGTTCCCTTGGAGGACACCCCTTCCACCTACCTGCCCTCATTAGCTGTGCCCCACCAGCACGGGCCAATTAAGATAGAGAGAGGTTCAGAGCATCCTGGGTGGTGGTCTTCCTCTCCTCTCTCCCTTCATGAAGAAATAAATACTCAGATCAGGGCTTCATAGGATCACATAGGCTGGAAAATGCCTTTAAGGATCACCAGGTCCATCCGCATGTTGGGTTTTTGGGGCTCTCAGCCCTGAGGAGTGCTGCTCTCGGTGACCTCAGTGCCTATTGTTGGGATGGTTTGCACCCAAAACACATCCCCCTTGCTCTCTGCTGCATTTTGCTCCTGTTCCCAGAGCAGGGATGTGTCTGGGCTCTCCAACACCGCACACGGCATCATCCTGGGGGCTGCATGCACACACGTGTGCGTGGCTGTGTCCGTGTGCACCACTGCATGTGTGCCGTGCCAGGGATAAAGCTCCAAAGCCATCCCCCACCCTGAAGGGACTGAAGGATGTGGCTCTTATGGGTTGCTGGGGTGGGGGCACTTGCCCCAAGGCAGCCCCTCAATGTCTCCCTGTGTGTTTCAGGGTAACGACCAGGTGCGCTTCGAGCTCAGCTGCTATGCGCTGTGCCCCAGCATCAAGGTAAGAACCCAGCCCACCTGGGGAATTCTGCTTTAACACAGACACAGCTCTCCTTAACAAGCTGCCAGCTGCACCGAGCTGCGTTTTGGTATTTAAGGGGGGGCCGTAATGATCCTTAATTGATCTGTTTTTCCCCCAAACACCACGAAGCCGCTGAGCAAACAGCGCAGTGGCAGCTGCTGGATGATCAATGCTGCCTGCTTCCCCCTGGCATCCAGCACCTTGCGAGGGTCAGGGTTTTGGGTTACTCCACCATCGCAAGGAGAGATTGAATTTCAACTGGGGAGGGGTTCAGGGGGCAGAGGGCAGCGAGCCTCATGCTTCTGCTTGCCTCCAGGTCATCGCACCGTGGAGGATGCCTGAGTTCTACCAGCGCTTCCCTGGGCGCCGTGAGCTGATGGAGTATGCCCAGGTAGGAGCAATGGGATGCTGATGTGGGATGCTCACCACACCATGTGGGCAATGGCAATGAGACCCACACAGCAATGCTGCAGCACCCCACTGAGTTCTCCTGGGGTGTTGTTGTTTTTTTTTTTCTCCTATATATATATATATTTCTCTCTTTTTTTCTCATAATTACCTAGTTGCTGTTTGTAACCCATTTTCCCAAGTAAACGGGTCCCAGCTCAACGACTTGTGTAACAGACAAAGCAAACACACTCCTCTTTGTTGTCCCTTCCTTTTTGAAGTACAAGTTGCAATAAAACACATTAGAAGTTTTGCATCAGGTTTTTACGTGCCCACCAGGGTACCTTTCTTTTTTAGCGACTGCACGGAAATGCTTGACAACTCGGCTCAATCAATCAAAAGGGAAAAGGCAGCTCTGTGCATACACCAGAAAATTGCTTCAGTTTTTAAATAGCTGCCATCCAGGCTGCCTGGCAGCACGGGGACGGTGAGGTGTGGGGCCACGGGAGCTCAGAGCAGCACATCGGGGCTGCGCGTAGAGGACTGTGTTTGCCATCTGTTGGTGTATTATGAAGGGGCGAGTTTACGAGAGCTTTCCATATGTTGCCAAACAAATTGTCAAATAGGGGAGTTATTAAGAGCACGGCGTTTTTATTATAGGGAAAATGGAACATGTGTTTTGGGTTTGGGTTTTGTTGTGGTTTTCTTTTTAATCTTTGTGTTTTGTGTTGTTTTTTTTTTCTTCGTTTGGAAAGAGTGGGGGGTGGGGAAATGGAAAGTGAAATGGGTTGGGGCCCTGCTCAGAGAGAAGAGGTTGGGGTTGAGGGTTTGCAGTACTTCTTGGCCTATGGCTGTGCTCAGCACTCTAAAGAAAAGGGAGTTTTCCTTCTTCGTGCTCAGGAGATGTGGGCAGGTCCTCCGTGCCTGGATGTGCTCAGGGCAACACAGTAATTGCTCAGCGTGAATTAATGACGATGAAATGTCTTCTGTCAGGATCCAGGAGGGCTCTGTGATGGGAACGAGGGCCCTGGTGGGGCTGAGGTCTGCAACCCAGCCCTTGTGCTCTGTGTATGGCAAAGGGTGGAGGCTGGGAGATGTGCTGCCCCGAGGGAAGGGGCAGGAGAGGCATCATTCCGCCCTTGCATCCAGTGAGCTGTGCTTCACCTTCTCTGCAAGTCAGAGCTTGTGGCTGAGGTCCATTTGAAGTGCAAATGTGCTGCCTGCTCTGTAGGTAGGAGCAGGTTGGGGCAGTGGAGCTGCCCAGTGAGTTCAGCTAATGGGTTAAGAACTGTGGGCCACACGTCTCCATGTTATCTCCCATGTCAGAGGATCCTAGCTGGGGAACAAGCCAACCCGGCCTGGAAAAAGATGTTCAACATCCATTCTAACGTCTCTGTCACCTGGGTTAAATGATGCCCTGGTTGCCCCAAGGGGGAGCTGATGGAATGCAGGGTTGGAGGCACAGCTGTCTGTGCTGCTGGTGCCCATGGGGTTGTGCCTTTGTGTTTATGGGGCTGAGTCCCACGGAGGCTGTGCTGGAGGCTGGCTATCCTTGTGGACTTGCTCAGCACTTCTCCCCTCCTCTCTGCAGAAACACGGCATCCCAGTGCCTGTGACACCCAAGGCGCCCTGGAGCATGGATGAGAACCTCATGCACATCAGGTGAGCAGACAGCCCTGGTGGGGCAGGGACCCAGAGCATGGTGTCATGATGCCCCTGCTGCATGGTGGGGCATGACACTTGGCCAGCACAATCCTTCACGCTTCTGTAGCAAAGAGCCTGATCCCCATCATAGAACGGCTTGGGTTGGCACAGACCCCAAAGTTCATCTGCTTCCGTCCTTCTGGACTGTCCTGTGATGAGCTGAATGAGGCTGGCCCCAGAATCTCCACCTTTCTAAAGCTGTGTAGTTGCCCACATCCCACGTAGCACCGTTTGTCTCTTGGGTCCTTGCAAGCCCCGGGTTCCCTAGCAAGGTTACTGCTGAGTCTCCTGGAGAACCATAACACGCCTTTACCCCCATTGCTATGGGATGGCCGTGCCGTGGGTGGTGGCAATGGTCTGAGCTGGTCCCAAAGTTCCATGGACCTACAGTGCAGTGATGTCTATCTATTCTCTCTCTCCCTCCTTCCCTGCCTGTTGCAGTTATGAAGCCGGGATCCTGGAGAACCCCAAGGTAATCGATCACGGCCGGGTGGCAGCTACAGGGCTGAGGGCGTCTCGTGTGTTTGCAGCCTAATTGGAAATTTCACGGCGGGCCGTGTGTGGAGGGGAAGCCCTGCCCAGCCCCTCCGCCTCCTGCAGCACGCTAATTGCCATTGGTGTCAGTAGGGACGAGCCTGTTTCAGGGTGACACGGGAAGGGAAAATGTCACGGGGCAGCAGTAAGGGAGCAATTACACTTGATGAGGTGCTGGTGGCTTCCCCAAGTGGATAGAGGAGTTCTGGCTGCTCCCCATGGCCCCTTTTGCTTCCTCTTCTCTCTCTGGGAAGAAGCAACAGCTTCAAAGTGACCTCCTCCATGGGACCACCACATTCCCATGGGCTGCAGACTCTTGGTGCTGCACATGCTCCAGCTGCTGGGATGTTCAGCAGCCATTCAGCCCTCCATCAGCACCAATTGTTGCTGGATAGGAGCCATTTGCTGCTTAGCAAACCCTGGTAGGTTGGACACATGCCTACAGTGTAGAGATGACAGGATGGGGACCGTGAAGAGGGCATCCTGGCCCCCCACCACTTCTTCCCCATTACTGCATCAGTACCTCTCTGCATCTTTGAGCAAGACCCCCTAGTTCTGCCCAGTCCATGTCCCTCCCAGTCTGGAATGCTGGGTGGAAAATGTTCCCTGAGCATCCTTTGGTGATGGGCACATTGCCATCCTTCGGTACTGGGAGGTGGCCGTGTGCTGTCACCACTGTCCCCTTCCCCAGCCCAGGATGAGGGTGGCTGGGGTGCCAGGCACGGTGGGTCCCCTCCCAAAGCCCAGAGACTGCCAACGAGGGATTTGAAAGCAGATGGTTGAGCTATTTTCTGCCTCTGTGAGGCCCGATTGAAGGGCAATGAGGCAGCTAATGCGGAGAAAGATAGAAATTTACTTGCTTTAACTTCATATGGCACTCTGAAAGAGTTCATTCAGTCCCGGGCACAACAATATCAGCCGGATGAATAAACCATTTGCGGCATCGATAGCTCTGCATCATGGTTTACTTCATGGACCATTTGCTTCCAATTTCTTCTCTTCTTGCCCCGTTTTTCTTGCTTCTTTCCCCCCCTTCTTTCCACACACTCTTCCTTTTTTTTTTTTTTTTCTTTTTTTTTTTTTCCTCTCTCCCCTTTAAAGATGACATTGCAGGACTAGCCCCCCTGCAGGGAGGGATAAATAGGAGGCATTGATACACTGCAACAAACTATTTGTCATTTGAACTGTGCTTTTAGGAGAGAGAATAAAAAGAGGACAGACTCGCACCGTAATGATGGAATGCAAGCCAAATGTCACTTTTATTTCTATTTAGTTATTTTATCTAATAGGGGTTTTCATAGTTGGCTTAGAAAATTGGAAACTACCTAACTTTGACTTCCAATGTTTAGTAAAGAGTTTTTAATACTTTCCATTTCTTCCCCCCCCCCTCGCGGTTCCCATCTTTCCTTTTGAACTTCAAGTTTTCCATCATCTCCAGCGGGTCTGTCTGGTTAATAAGTGTGATCAGGGCTAGGAGAGGGCAGATGATGTAAAATTGAAATCTGCAGCCCGTGTAATCTGTGTGCTTGGGGGGCACAGGGGAAACGTGCATGCGCTGCGTAAAACAAGGGAAGAGGGCAAAAAATATTCATGGAATATCCTGAGTTGGAAGGGGCCCATTAGGATTGTTGAGTCCACACAGCCTCTACACAGGACCACCCAAAAATGAGACACATGTCTGTGAAGTTGGGCTCGATGATCCTCGTGGGTCCCTTCCAACTCGGGATATTCTATGGTTCTGCTTTGCCCTCTTTGCTCAGTGGTGAGGTGGCAGGAGATGGACATGGGGGAGGCCGCAGCTGGAGGTGTGGGCAGGTGGCTGGGTTGTGCTGGGTTGTGCTGTGCCTCAGTTTCCCTCCCTTCCCAGTTCAGGGGCTGCACGTGGGCACTGCTGGGTTCCCTCTGTGGTCACACGGGGAACACAAGTTTAGTATCACCGGCATGAGTGACAATGCTGTCCCAACCTGGATGGGGCAGCAGCCACGAGGGAGATGTTTCAGCTTTGCTAAATTGCAATGCATTTTGCTTGCCAGGACGGAAAGCTTTTCTTGTTATTATTATTATTTCTTCCTCCCTCGTCTGGTACGTGCTTCAATTCACTGCCATCACCCCAGCCTCCAGTGGCCCAGCTCTAAAGGAGATAGGATGCTTCTTTTCTATAAATCTTGGGGGAAAATATACATAAAGGTTGATGTGCTCTGAAATGGGTTTTTGCTTTGTTCCTCTATTTTCCCCCTGTGTGTATTAACCTCGAGGACACCATGAAAGAGCCCATGCGACTAGAGCACCTGCTGGGGTCAGTCCTCCTCATTCGTTTTCTCGGTCCGCACGGAATAAGCTGGGTTCTGGCCCCGCCGCAGCCCAGCTTATTCTGCACTGACCGCAAAAAGTCGCACTTTTCCCTGCCTGACTTGCTTCTCTGCAGCTATTCCACCTCCAGCTGTGGGGGCGTCGAAGAAAAAGATGAGATCAAGTTGAGGGGAAAAATTGTCTGATTTCTTCGTCCCTTTTGTTCCCAGGGCCCCCTGAGCTCCGGCGCTGCTTTGTGCCGTGATCACCATGTCCCGTTGCTTTGGGATAGGGATGGGTGCCAACCTGCTGAGCTTTCAGGGGTGCTGGTGATGCTGGTTGTGCCCATGACACCAACTGTCCCTTGTCTTTCCCCTTTGCAGAATCGGGCCCCCCTTGACCTCTATACAAAGACCTGTGACCCAACCACCTCTCCGGACATCCCAGATGAACTGGAGATCGAATTTGAAAAGGGTAAGACATCCCCAGAGGTCCCCCTTGGCACTGAGCATACGTTAGGACCAAATCTTGCTTCTTCGTGAAAAATGTAGCCTGGAGCATCGCTAAGGTGAAAATGGGCTACACCCCAGCTTGGAGCATCACGCCTTGGTGCATGCTGGGCTTCTTCCATTAGTGTGGGTGGTCTGGGTACGTCCTCCGTGGCTCCTTGTCCCACAGTGCTCAGTCCTGTGGCAGTGGGACCCCACTGACGCCAAGGGGGGACCCCAGGCATGGAGGAGCTGCGGGTGCTGGTGTCGCTGTCCATGGTACTCAGGTGGCCCCTGGGGACACGCGGGTGATGCTGATGCTCATCACGCTTAACGAGGAGATACAGAGCTCCCACTCCTGCCATCCATGGGTGTCCCCATGCCACCCCATGGTTAAGAGGGGCCACCACCTCCCCAAAGCCCCCACCACTGGGAGCCTGGCTCCATTCCCCTGATCCTCTCCCTGCGAGGCGGAGCCCCCATTCAACCCCTAGTTAATTTATTTGAAGTTTTAATCTAATTATTAACTATTTTAAAGGCTAAGCAGCTTTCACCAACAACAGCCCCGACAATGTCGGCTCTCTGCCACGCGGACCCCGGCCAATGCCCCAGCGAAGGATGAGAATAGAAAGAGCCGGGGCGAGGGGAGGGCGCCGAGGGGGGGCCCTGGCGAGTAGCAGCTTAAGGTTCATTATTGCCGCAACTTACATTTAATAGCAATTTACAACTGAGTTTATAAACCCCTGGAAAATAGGGGGTTTAGGTTGGGAGAAGCTGACAGAGCCCGTCAGTAGACACGGCTCTCGCGGGCGCCTCGTAATAAAGACTAGAAAGGGAGTCATTGAGCGCTGATTGGCAACTGATAGCGCGTTCAATGGTAATGAGGAGGGCAGATGGAGGGGAGATTAGCCTCCAACTCCGCACAGCTTTTCTTTGTGGGCCCCGCAGCCCCCTTGTCAGCTTCCTAATACATTTATTGCTCATTTCACACTGCTAAAGAAAATGCCTCTTTTGCTATTCAGCCTCACCGCCAGCCCCCCCCCCCAAACCCCTCTTGCCTCCCTCCCACCCAGCATCTAAAAATAAAATATTTCATCTGTTTTCAAAATTTTCTGTTAAAATGCAACCGTAAATTCCTATGGAGCACCCCACCATGGGGTGCGTGTGCATGTGCGTGCACACACGTGTGCACATCACCGTGCTCCAGACGTGTCTCCCCCCCCTGCTGGCGGGTGGCTCATTTGTCACCCTCCCCCCCGGCCGGGGCTGGTGGGACAGAAGGTGCTGCGCCCTAAGACAATTGCTGAGCGTGAAATTCAATTAGTTAAGGGCCTGGTTGCAATTTCACAGGCCCTAAAAAAAAGAGAGCGGGGGGAAAAAAAGGGGAAGGGGGGCATTTTTATGGCCTTTTTATTTATTTATTTCGCTTTTCTCCTGAGGAGGTTCCCCCTCCCCTCGTTCCCCCCGGCAGCAGCTTGGATATGCCTTTTTAAGAAGTTATTTAGAGTTCATATCTGTCACATCTATTTAACGCGCGCGGGATGACGCCGGGAGGGGATCCCGTTGCCACTCCATCCTGCCCACCACTCTCCTCTGCAGGTGTCCCTGTGAAGGTCACCAACACCAGGAATGGAGTCACCCACCGCTCTGCCCTGGAGCTCTTCGTGTACCTGAATGATATTGCGTGAGTGCCATGCGGTCCCCTGCCGTGTCCCCCAGTGTTCCCCAGCTGGGATAGAGTTGGGTTGGCGTCACTGATGGCAAAGCAGCAATGGGACAGTCCTTGTTGATCCAGGTTTGTGCCACTCATGCCACCAGTGCTGGCACCAAGCAGGAAGTGTTTATGCTTTCACTTCCTACGCTCTCCTATTTACACCTTCAGCATTTATTGTGTGTCCCAAAGGGTCAAGGGCTGCCCTGCAACCAGGGTAGCACCCTTTGTGTGCCTGCTCCTGCCAACCAATGCTACCTAGAGCCACCCAGTCCCTGGCACCCTCCTCTATACCTCTATGCCTCTGCCTTTTATTCCTGCAGAGCTGAATAGGAATGAACTTTTCCATGTAGTTCTCCTTTTAAATGTTAATTAAGTGGTTTGAAGATGACTTCAGCCATCACACAGCAGCTGCCCACTTTGCTGTCCCTCATGCTGCTCCCTTTGCCCAGCACCATGGGGCTTTGCCGTTGGCGAGTGAAGCATGAGAGCAGAGCCAAGAGAAGGAGAAAAGGAGAATAGCTATCTGCCTTTTACCCATCCAATCCGAGGGGGCACTGTTGATGCTAGCACTGTGCTGAGGTACTCATGCCATCATTTGGGGTTTGGCCCCTCATCTCCCATCCACCTATTTCCTCTTTAGGGGCAAGCATGGTGTGGGGCGCATCGACATCGTGGAGAACCGCTTTGTTGGGATGAAGTCCAGAGGTGAGCAGGTGCCAGCCTGGCTCTAAAAGCAGCCACAAAGGGAGAATGTGCTGGTGGGACTGAGGAGGGGGGGGTCAGGTGTTTGGGTTTTGTGCCGTTCTCTTCAGCTTTTAACCAGGATTTGGCCATTGTGATGATGTCTCACTGGGTTCGCAGTTGCCTGTGCTGTGGTTTGTGCCAGCCCCAGTGCCACCAGAGAGCCCAGGTTTTGAGTGTGACACCTGCCCCCAGTGAGAAAAGATCATTAAATGATAGAATTGTCAAATCATTAAGGTTGGAAGAAACCGCTAAGATCATCAAGTCCAACCCCAACCTTTCCTCACCACGGGCTGGCTCCCTGGGAGGATGCAACCACAAAGCTACCAGTCCTGGTTAAAGCCAATCCTTGATTTATGTATACCTTTCTGAGGCTGTGGTTCACATCGATTCCCCATTAGGATCAGTTCCATCAGAAACCTCTGGAGGCAGCGAGTTGCCCCGTGCAGAACTGAGGAGCCAGAGACTGCTTGTCATCATTTCCCATTCATAACCATTTCACTCTCCTCATCCAGGCTCTTTTGTCTTAAATCTCATTAATGCCTAATTAGAGGCTCCCTTTCTTTATGCTTGCCCTCTGTGGTAGGGCACGAGCAAATATTTTGATAAGGCTCTGCTGCCTGTGCAGCACCAGCAAGAGACAGACCCCAAACCGTGGGGTGCCAACCTGTAGAACTGAATTAAAACCAAAAGAAGGGCAAACAAAACCAGAAACCAAGACCGCACGCACACGTCTGTGTGCATTAGCATGCTGGATGCTGAGTAATTTGTCAAAATCTTTGTTGTTATTGGTTTTTTCTTTTTTCTTTTTTTTTTTAAGAGCTGCTGACATGCTCTAGTGACCCTTGCAGCATTTAATAATTTCACTAAACCCCATTTATCTGTCATGTTTGTCTGCCAAGTGACATTGTCAAGCAATCGCTGTCGCGTTGGCGCATTGGTGGATGAGAGCTCTGCACAGAGGGACAGGGACAATTCCTGGGAACCCTTGGTACCCAGTAGGATACAGTAGCCCTTGGTGACCCCCTCACCCTGCTCATTAAGGGAAACTGAGGCACAGACACAGAGCTGGGGCTGCAAATAAGTTTTTCCCATTTTGATGCTGCCTTCTATCCTTTCCTTCACCTCCTGAGCCCAAGTGCTGAGGATGGGAAAAGTGCATTGGCACTGATTTTTGCCAGTCTCCTCACTGAGATCTGCTAAGGCCAAAGCAGTGAGGGTGCACTGTGTGCTGTGTTGGTCTTGGAACTATGTGAGCTGGGATATGGGGTGCAAATGGCCAGCAGGACTGGCTGGAATGGGGCCGCGTGTGCCTGGTCCCATCCTCATTACCTAATTACCTTTCTGTCTCCGGAGAAGGCTTAATTAAGTGGAGTAAATGAAATCAGGCGTGAGATAGCAGGGAGGAGAGCCTTAAAAAGCTGAGCAACATTTCCTGGGGGCTTCTCTTTTCTCTCCCCACATTTCCATGCCCTCACTGCTCAAGCCTGCTCTCATTTGCAAGGATTTGCCCAGGGGTAGAAATTCGGGCATACCATCCTGCAGGAGCGTGGTCCTAACATTGCAACCTGTCCCGTCCCACCAGCACCGTGTGCCAACCATGCTCAGCACAGCAAAGCCAACAGCACAGAGGAGGACTGACAGCCGAGCTTACAAATTAGAAAATTTTAAGCAGCAGCAGCTGTCTGTGTGGCTGCCCCCCCTTCCCCAGTTGTAATTGCGGGGTGATTGCAGCTCCGGCAGCCTGCATCGCTGACACCTCTGTCTTTTCCTGTAAACACGGGGAGATGAAAATAGATACTTGGAGAGGCTGTGAGTGTCACTCTGAAGGTGTCTCTAGGAGCTCAGCTGTCACCTCCCTGCCTGGCACAGCAGACTCTGCACTGCTGTCATTGCACGGATGGGGCGAGCGGGGAGGTGGGCGATGGGCAGGGATATGGAGGTGGGGGGCTGAGGCATAAAACTGAACCTTGGGTCAGCCCAAGTGGGATGGAGGGGGAAGGAGAGGGGATGTTCGTGGTGCCAGCAGTGCGCTTGGCTTTGTGGTTGGGGTTTGAAGCCCTGGTGTGGGGCTGTGCTCATGGGGATGGCTTCAGTGAGCATCTGGGGATAAGTCCCGTTGGGCCTCTCATCTTGGAGGGCATTGAGCTTGCAGGTGCCTGGTAGGGATGGGGGATGGTGAATGAAGTGTGGGTTTCTTCCCCTCCAGTCCTTTCATTGAAGATCCTGGGTAATGGGGAGACTGAGCGAGGTGTGCCCCATTGCAGGGACAAGGAGCAGGCTCCAAAATGCCCACTGATGCAGCCCCTGCTGACACAGCTGACTGCAGCTCTCTGCAGCACACGGATTGGGAGACAGCATTCCTGTAACTTTTATTGTGACCAAATCCAGAATTTCTATTTTTTTAGGAAAACAGCCTCAATTATTTGATATGCCAGCAAAACAGCATAGGTGCCATTTGCCCAGGGCTGCACCATAGTGTGGGTGCCCAGTGGGGTGGGGACGATGCTGTGACCTCAGAGCTGGCCGTGCCCACTGCTGGATAACCCCATCCTTTTCCATCACTTTCCATGCACCTGGAGCAAAATCCCACATTGTCTTTAAACACGCTTTAAACCCATGGAACAAAGGGAGCAGTCCCATCCCAACCCCAGTCCTCACACAACCAGGGGTGGAGGGGAAGGAGCCGGGGGGGGGCTTTCTCCAGCCCCAAGTGGGGTTGTGCTCTCGGTCCCCAGGTAGCCCCATTTTGGTGCAGGGCTCGCCTGCCAGCCGAGGAGAGGAGGGGATTTCAGCCCTGTTCCTGCGCCCTGCATCGTTCACTTAATTACAGGTTTTCAGCTGCAGACCGTTGGGCACGTATCTGTGGGGGGATCGGTTCCCAAACCCTGTCATTTAGCCTCGTCAGAGTGCCTCTTCAAAGAGGGGAATCTAGATATTTTCTCCGCAAGGTGCGGAGTGGACTGTCTCGGCCCCAGCATGAATATAATGACAGATGCATTTTGCAGCAAGCTGGGACTGAATGCGCTCGACCACAGCTCCTTCTGTCAGCCAAGTCATTATTTTTTGTCATTTACTGACAGTTTTGGTCTCATTCGTTTCTCTCTCTTTTTCTGCTTTTCCCCCTGCCTGGAAAAATGGCTAGGTATCTATGAGACCCCAGCGGGGACAATCCTATACCATGCGCATTTAGATATCGAGGCCTTCACCATGGACCGGGAAGTAAGGAAAATCAAGCAGGGGCTCAGCTTGAAATTCTCCGAGCTGGTGTACAATGGTACGTGTGGACCCTGCTGCTGCCCACAGGGTGCCAAGGTGCAGGTGGGGATGGTGGGGAAAAGGTGGGTGTGCTCATGCCCCAGGGTGTTGCTTGTGCCCAAGGAAGTTGTGGTGCCCCATCCCTGGAAGTGTTCGAAGGATGGACGTGGCTGTGGAAAGGGTTGGAACTGGATGGTGTTTCCTTCCAACTCCCACTGTTCTGTGGTTCTGTGATCTTGGATGGTGTTTGAGTTTCCTTCTGACCCAAATCTGAGGTGCTGTAATCTTGAGAGCATTCTTACCTCCCCGCCCTACTTGCTTTTGGGTTAAATAGGCTCCATGGCGGGTGCTGGGAGGTGATGCCACCTTCCATGAGTGATCGCTCCTGGCAAACATACCAGACCGATGCTGTTGATTTCACTGAATCAGAATCAGGTTGGAAAAGACCTCTAGAATCCCCAGGCCCAACTTATTCCCATCATGTCCACTGACCACATCCTTCAGTGCCTCATCTCCACGGTTCTGAAACACCTGCAGGGTTGGGATTTGTCCCACCCTGCCCAGTCACAATACTGATTCTCCATCCCTTCATCACCATCCCCATTTCTCCTTTCTGGAGCCCATTTACTGCTTCCCCTGCATTCTGGGGCTGCAGCAGGACACGGCTGTGCACAGCCAGGAGCACCAGTGGGAGTCTCCATTACCTTCCCCTCAAATCACAGCGCCCGCTTCCATTTGCTCCCTGATGCTGCATCAGCCTGTAGCTGTTTATAGCAGACTTAGTGCTGTGTTTTCCTGTACGTTGGTTATTTATTTTCAGTCGAAGCCTCCAGCTATTTATTTATTTATAAACACTCACTGTTGGGAAACCACAGGACTACAGGGCCGCTCAGGTGTCAGTGGGTTCGTTTCCCCTCTTCCCACCTCTCGCAGAGCTGCAGGGTGCATTCCCACCCAAAGTGAAGAGCAGACCCTCACCCACGCACTGAGGGTGTCTGGTGGCTCCTTAGGGCTATGTCAGGATAGGAGCGGGTGCCTCAGCCCCATCAGCCCTCAGAGCTGGCCTTCCTGCAACACCTCATTATTGTCACCAGCCCCTGGTTTCAGGACAATTAGAGGTTATCTTCCCCCGTCCCCATTGATCCCTTTGTGCAGCACTGGCTTTGAAGCCGCTGGGTCCTGCAGGTAGGGCCAGGTGCGGAAATGCCATTGTTGGTGTCGGGGGGATTAGGGCAGGGAGGGCTGCTGGGATGGATGGCTGCAAGGGGGGAATTAGTTTGCAGTGGGGGGCGAGGAGGGAGGGGGTGCTTCCTCGCACCTGGAGTTGTCAGAGCAGCATTTAAGTGGCTGGTTATTATTTTAATGTGTCTCAGATTTATTTGTTGCTTTTTTTTTTCCCTGCCACGGGGACGCAACAGCCTGAAGTCAGCCTTGACATTTGAAGAGTTGTACCTGTAGTGTGTTTGTTAAAAAGAGGGATTTATTTGCCCAGCTGGAACAGATGAAAGAGATCCCTGAGCCCCTTGGTTGTGCCATAGGGTGGGTTTACCCCATGGGTCTGTGGGGCTCAGGCTGATGCGTTGGTGAGATGCTGGGTGCTGAATGCAGGGATGAGGGCTCAGCACTGAACCATCCAAGTGTCTGTTGCATTCATGTCCACATAGCATCAGTTATATCCCAAAAAGGAGATCCCAGAGTAAAGGATGCACAATGCCCCAATCCTGTCTTGCGTGGAGGCAGCCAACAAAAGCTCAGGTTCGTTTCCTTAATGGCTTCAGCCTGAATCCCAGCTGGGAAAAGAAAGGTGAGAGGGCACCAGTGTGAGCAGAGCAGCAGGGAGATGGGGAGATAAAGCCCAGGGATGACCTGAGGGCCATGAATGGGCTCTTTCTCTTCCCTGCTCTATCTCCCTCTCCATCTCCCAGGCTTTATTCCGGGTCTTGGGGGCCTCCCCAGGTAATTATCCCACTCAGCAACAGGAGATGTGCACAGGGCATGGCCTCTCAGTGCCTGCTGTGGCCTCACTGATGGCAATGCCACCAACCATACCGGTGGCTGCTCCCCAAAGCTGCGTTTTGGGGGCTGTGATGCAGTGCTGGGGGCTGGGACCCACAAAGGAAATCAGAGCCCTGTTACTCTAGACATGGTCGAGGAAGCTGAGCCTGCTGGGATGTAGGGATGTACGTGCTCCGATGGGCAGCATGATAAAGCCCTGGGGTCAGCCCTGGGCAGTGATAGCTGGAGGGAGCGTGGGAGTGGGGCTGGGGCTGCCCCTGGGGCACCACATCCCAACAGGACAGTTCCCTTCCTGCCTGACCCAGGGAACAGCATCTCATGCCTATGTTGGGGGCTGCAAACGGGTCCCTCCAAGCCCACATTTATCCTGTAGAATGTGTTCCGTCCATCCACCTGTTCGTCTGTCTGCCTGTCCATCCATCCACCTGTCTGTCTCCAGCCAACCCTCTCAGGATGCTGGGCTTTGAGTGAAGGTTTTATGATAACTTAAT
The DNA here is from genome assembly GCF_019238085.1 of Lagopus leucura. Taxonomy (NCBI): domain Eukaryota; kingdom Metazoa; phylum Chordata; class Aves; order Galliformes; family Phasianidae; genus Lagopus; species Lagopus leucura. The sequence continues at coordinate 4,540,591 of NW_024962275.1, read as the reverse complement.
AAAGCTTTTCATTTCCACGTGCAGAAGTTCTGCGTCCAGCAGAGCCAGGAGGAAAATGCCCACAGTGCCTTTCAGTGAGCAGAGGATTCCCATCTCCTCTCAAGGATGTGCACAAATCCCCATTGCTCAGAACTGAACCATCCCATCCTGGCACCTTGTTTCCCTCTCCCAGCCCCAAGACTGCATCCCTTCCTTTGAAAATTACCCGATGGCTTCCTTACAGAACAGCCTTCAGTGGGGTCACCCTCCACGTCCTCCTGGCTCCCCAGCCTCTCCACCCCATTCTGATGGTGTCTCTGCCCACAGGATTCTGGTACAGCCCTGAGTGTGAGTTCCTGCAGCACTGCATCGCACGCTCACAGCAGGCAGTGGCAGGCACTGTGCGTGTCTCTGTCTTCAAGGGCCAGGTCTACATCCTGGGCAGGGAGTCCCCACACTCACTGTACAATGAGGAGCTGGTGAGGTGAGTGGGCAATGAGGGGCCCATCCTGTCTCATTCTGTCCAATCTCATCCCATTCCATTTAATCTCATCTTTCATCATATTCAATCTCATCTTGCCTTATCCTGCCCTGTCTCATCGCATCTCAGCTCATCCTGTACCATTCCATCCCATCCCAGCTCATCCTGTACCATTCCATCCCATCTGACCTCATCCTGTACCATCCCATCCCAGCTCATCCTGTACCATTCCATCCCATCTGACCTCATCCTGTACCATCCCATCCCAGCTCATCCTGTACCATTCCATCCCACCCCAGCTCATCCTGTACCATTCCATCCCATCCCAGCTCATCCTGTACCATCCCATCTGAGCTCATCCTGTACCATCCCATCCCATCCCAGCTCATCCTGTACCATCCCATCCCAGCTCATCCTGTACCATCCCATCCCATCCCAGCTCATCCTGTACCATTCCATCCCATCCCAGCTCATCCTGTACCATTCCATCCCATATGACCTCATCCTGTACCATTCCATCCCATCCCAGCTCATCCTGTACCATCCCATCTGAGCTCATCCTGTACCATCCCATCCCATCCCAGCTCATCCTGTACCATCCCATCCCAGCTCATCCTGTACCATCCCATCCCATCCCATCCCAGCTCATCCTGTACCATTCCATCCCATCCCAGCTCATTCTGTACCATTCCATCCCATCCCAGCTCATCCTGTATCATCCCATCTCATTTTACCCCTTCCCGTCTCATTCCATCCCAGCTTGGTCTGTCCCATCTTGTCCCATCCCTCCTCACTCCATCCCATCCTGTCTCATCCCATCCCAACCCACCTCCCCACCCACCCACGATGTACAGCACAATTTCCTCCCAGCCAAGCACGAGCTGTGTTTTGAAGTCAATATTATTTTTCCTCCAGCTTTTCCCTTTCCTTCGTGTTGTTTTCTCTCTCGCTTTCTCGCTCCCCCCAGCCCTCCCTCAACCCCTTTCAATCTCTCTAAACACTTTATAAGCCATAAATACACCCGAATGAGTTTAGATCAGTCGGAGTAAATGTCAAATTATCTTCTCTCTTTCTCTTCTCTGGCTTTTTTTTCCCCCTTCCCTCCCCCTCAAAATCAACAGCTCCTAATAATCCGTCCCAACCCTTCATTATGCTCCACGCTCTCACTTGGAGAGATTAAATGAATAAAGTAAAAAAAAAAAGAAAAAAAAAAGGAAAAAAAGAGGGGGGAAAAAAAAAAAGGAGGATGGAGGGGGGTGGGACGGAGGGAAAAGAGAGAGGAGAGAAAAGCAGGGGCACTTATTCTCCCTGCGTCTCCAACCATTTTCCTTTTCTTTTTGATTTCTACATCGCTGGTTTGAAAGCCTTTGAGTGACGGCGTCACAGGAACCCGAGAGAAAGCTGTGAGAGGCAGAGCTGTGTGGAAATGCCTCTGCACAGTAGGTAGAAAGTAACGTAATTATAGAGCAGGTCAGAACCACTCGAATGAGCAAAAATAAAAGCACAGAGGTTTTTCTGTAGCCCGTCAGGGGAGGTAAAATCATTGTAAACTCTTTTTTTTTTTCCTCTCTCTCTTTTTTTTCTCTTTTTCTTGTTTTTTTTTTGGTTTTTTTTTTTAAGGTTTGCAGATTCTGGGAAATGAGTTTGGGGGATGAAAGCAGTAGAGGTGGGGTCAGTGGGATGGGGGTGTGCCTGGTACTGCAGCACCAGCGGGACAGGGACCGGGCTGGGATGGAGCATCCCTACCAGGTGCAAGGGTGACACGTGGCAGACGTCACCTGGAGGGACAGGCATCACCTGGAGGGACGTGTGGGGCACTGGGACGAAGTGTCCCCTGTGTCCCCAAGGCGGTGACACCCTCTCTCCCCATAGCATGGACGTGCAGGGGGACTACGAGCCCGCTGATGCCACCGGCTTCATCAACATCAACGCGCTGAGGTCGGTGCGGGGGGGTCCTGGTGCCCCCCATCCCCTGCCCTGAGCCCCTGCCTCCCACTGACAGCTTCCCCTAATTACAGCCTTCCCGCGCATCCCTCCTCCTTATTTTACTTGTTTCTCATGCTCCCCCCCCCCCCCAACTTAAATGCTGTAAAACATGCTGCATTTACATAATGGGCTCTTAATTTTTCCCTTGCCTGTTAACTGCTTTGTTCTCCCCAACACGCAGTGTCCCCCCACCCCTCTGAGATAAATTAATTACATTATCTCATGGAAAAAAGAAAAAAAAAAGAAAAAAAAAACCATAATTAAACTGTACAGGCCTTAACAAACGCCTGCTCCTCACGCCCCCTCATTCTGCTTAAATTAATTGAAAGGAAATGTGTGTTATTACTGTTAATTTACAATTAATTTATTCTTTTTTTTTTTTTTTTTTAATCTGGTTTCCAGGCTGAAGGAATATCATCGTCTCCAGAGCAAGGTCAGCACAAAGCAGGATGAATAGCAATCAATGGCACTCAGGCATCCCTCTCCCCTTCATAATTTCTCAAAGCGCTGCCGCTAATTGTGGCAGTAATTTGTAACTGGAACTCCGTCCCGTGGAGGTGATGCCTTTGTTACAGGGGAAGAAATTGGTGGGACAGGGGGACGAAAATAAATCTGTGATAGATTAAGAGCTGCTGAAGGATGCTTGCTTGGCCGATGTCACCATTGGGAATGGGGAGCCGTGGTGTCCCATAGGCAGTGTGATGGGACAGCCCCGACCCCGCGTGGTTGGGAAGATTTGGTTATTTCTCTTTTGCCTTCATTTTGGCACACGGAGATGAGGTTCAGGGAAGGGGAAACGGGGAGAACCTTCTAAAGCTTGGTTAGAGGTGGAAACCTCTCGAGGGTTTCAGCAGGGGGTTGAGGACAGCACTGGGAGCTGGGCACCGACGGTGCCAAGGCTGCACTGTGGGGATAGAAAGCAAAACGCTCCCATCCCACCTGCTGTGCTACAAGGATGGGGATGGACTCTGGGATGAACCCAATGTCAGTGTCCCCTGCCCTCTGCCATCCAAAGGGATGACATTGTGCAGCCCCAGCCTCGATGGCCACATGGGGACGTCCAGGCGTGCCCTGCTGCCGAGCTGGCGAGCATGACAAGCTCTGACATCACCGCTGGGAAAATAACATGTTATTTTCCCAGCTTGGATGTTACTTTCCCTGCTATTACTGGCAGCTACCATCTTGGGAGAAGAAAGCAGCAGAGGGCTGACAGGAGAGGGGGATGAATGGGTTTCTGGGCTGGTGGAGCCTGTCTGACACCCATGGGGTGTTGGGAGATGCTGTCCCCATTGCTCTCTGCTGTAAGGTGAGGACATGGGACTGTGACCTGTCCTGAGTGCTTTTGGTGTAAGAGCAGGGAGGGAAAGGCAGCGCGGTGGGAAAGCAGAGCGTGGCAGGACTGGAAAGCCAGTTCAGACCTGGTGCAAGCTCTGCGGGGGAATGGGCTCTTGGAAGTCATGGGATTGCAGGGTAGAGGACACCCTACCAACCACTTGCCCTTTGCACTGAGCACGGCCATGTAGGGCTGATGTGAGTCAAAGTCCACGTTTGAGTGCTGTACCACTTTAATTACCATCAGCCCTTCCCATCCCTGTGCTTATGCAGTTTCTCCCGGCATCTCCCCATCCCTGTGGTGCTGAGCATCATGCTGCTCTGTTCAATGGTAGGGCAAGCAGTGCAGCGCACCCAAACCACCCAGGAGCTCCCCATCAGAGCTATCATGGGATGACATTTTGGACACCCCATCTACACCCTTCTTTCCTGTTGGGCACCAGCCACCATGTGCCCACGTGCCGTGGGGCTGCTCTGCAATCCTGCCAGGCTCCAGGGAAGGGCTGGTCCAGGGTCACCGCAATCGATATCTCATCTGCAGGCTCTCCTAGCGGAAGTGATGGTATATTGGAACATGGTAATGGGTCTTGTCTAGTGGAAAAGGCTAATCTTCCCCAGCTGTACAGGATCTCCGCAGGTGTCCTCGGCTCTCCCTGCTGCCACCGGCCCTGCAGCAAGCCAAGGAACACACATGGCTCTTTAAAGCTGCAGCAGTCCAATTTACTGCAAGGGACAGCCACCACCCTCAGCCCTGTAGAGAGGTGGCCCAGGGGCTCCCCGGTGCAGAACCTGCACCCAGTGTGGCACCACCACCCAAAGGACCATGCAGCACAGATGGGCATGGCAGTGCGTGTTTGCTTTCTCAATGCAGAGAAGGTGACATGTCCTCCAGTCCTGTTCCCCAGGGGTGTCATCTCTGCAGGAAGGAGAAGGAGGAGGAGGAGGGTGCGAGGACAATGCTGGGAGGGATGTGGTCCCCGACAGTGCCACCTGCAAGTATGGGGGAGAGGCAAGCATGTGCTGCAGGGAAAAGCAGAGGCAAATGAACTCTTAGCTGCTGAGTTGGCTTTGTTTGGCACTCACAGGTGTGCTCAAGGGCAGTTTGCTCCAGTGGGGACTCCTGGGGCTGGGGGGAGCAGGAAAAGGCAGGGGCAGCCCAGGGCAGCTCAGCTCCCAGCACTCTGTTACATGTCTGCCTGGACCCGACTTTTAAAAGCCGCCCAGCCAGCGCCAGCTATTGCAGCCTGCTGCATCACTATGGCAAAATCAATTTTCTTGTTTCTCTGGAGGTAGAGGTAATTACTGGGCTCAAGGTTTAATATGCACGTGGATTTTTAGAGAGAGCATTGCTAAAAACAGCTCTGAAAAACACACAGGGTTGGGCAGTGTGTCCTGAGGGGTCGGATGGAGCCACCATGATGTGCAGAACCCTTGGGTGCTGTCTGCACAGCTTGGGGGAAACCATGGCAAGGAACATGTCAGAACCCATGCTGGTTGTGCCAAAGACCCCATTGATTTTGTTGCAATACAAGAACAGATGGGTGTTAGGACAGAACTGGTGGGGACAAGGAGGCTGCTGGGTTTGTGCTTAACTTTAATTTCTTTGGGTGGAAAATGGGATCCCTTGGTCCATGCAGGGAAATGGGAGGCCAGTGGGGACACCCGTGGTTTGCTGTCCCTGTCACCTGCTGGACTCCACGTCCCTACCTGCAGGGTGGATGGGAGGGAACCTCCACCTTTCCTAATGGAGGGGATAAAACCACCCATGTAGTTTGGGGCAGGTTGCACTGAGGATGCTGTGCTGCAGGGCAAATCAGAGCACTCCATGTGATGGGTGTTTGATTCCCATTTCCCTCTGGAGATTCAGCTCCAAATGGTTAAAGGGGCCCATCCCACAGCTCACAGAGTTGCAGCACAGCACAGCTACGCAGTGTTTGTGTCTCTCCAAGAGAAAGCCATCCTCTGGTGAGGTTGGGAGCCGCCAGATGCTGGCTTCCCAGGCGAGGGGGAGATGGTCGCCTTTGTAAACCCCTTAACAAGGTGGCTTTGTGTGTCCCCGTTTAACAAGAAGCTCCCTTGCTCTTTCCCTGGGAGGTTCTCAACAGCGGTGTGGAGGTCCCTGAAAGCCAGCTTTATGCTGGGGGCGGCAGGGATCAGAGGGACACAGGGGCCCTTCTGCACACCCGTGACAAAAGGCTGCCCCAGGGGGACAGGGCGTCAAAGCGCGGCCAGCTCGGGGCAGACAAGGAACCCACAGATCTGCTGCCCAGCATCCATCTGGTCACTCCATCACAATGGCCAGGGGGTCCTCCCTGGTGCATCCCCCCACCAAAGTGGAGCAGTGGGAAAGGGCTGGGAAAGGACAGGTATTTTATGTTAGCTGCTGGTAACTGGAGATGAGGGCTGAGAACCAAGACCTGGCCCATCCCTGTGCACTGAATGGCACAGTGGGGTTGGGGAAACCTTGGGATACCACCGGGCCAGTGACCCAATGGCAGAGCACGGCATGTGCACTGGAACAGGGGCTGCTGGGGAGTTACACTCAGCCACTGGGATGCCTTTGTCCTGGTAGAGGCATTGCCCATCCCATGTTAGCCTTTGGGTCCCATGTCTGGGAGTTCCCACTCTTTCCTCATCCCCTCACATCCTGCCCTACTCCCCAGCCATCTGCCCTATGTCCCACTCTCAGATTTACTGTCATGCATTAAAAGTTTATGCCTTCGCACCAGGGTCAGCATGTCACAGCTCATCGATTGGTTTTACCTCCCCTTGGCAAAAGCACTTTGGCCCCAGCCCTTCAGCATTGCATGGGGCATCCCGAGGTCCCCAGCGCTCCCTTGGCCCATCTCAGTGTCCCAGCTGAACTCCCTGACCCCGGCACCCAGCACCTCCCCCAGGTCAGGTGCAGTTGGTGTTTCCATGAGACCCTAAGGGTGCAGGGATGGGGCTCTGCTTGTTTGCATGACACCATGCCTGGTTTAGTGCTTACCCCCTCCACTCTGAATTGGGTTTCAGCTCAGAGCAGGGGCTTTGAGCTTTCCTTATTGCAGCACATGTCAGTGGCTCCCAGGGAGCTGTGTCCAGCTGCCAGGTAGGGGAGCAAAGGGAGAAACGAGATGCTGGAGCTAAGGCTGCAGGGAAAGCAGGGGCAGGGGCCTGTGCCTCTTGAGGCTGGGGGAGGATTTGGTGTTTTCACCATGATGTGGTGCATGGTGCCTCGTGGATGATCACATTGGCTGAACATCCCCAAGCAGCAGGTTGGGACAGGGCTGGGACTTTACCCTCCAGCCTATCCCCAAGGGGACTCTTCCATCCCTGTTAGCATTATGGGGATCAGGACAGAGAAAACAGGGCTAGCAGTGTGCCCCCATGCCCTGCTGCCCTGCCAGCACCATCCATGGTGTCACCCCCAGCCCTGCCATCATGTGCCTGGCACAGGTCCCCATGATGCTCACGGGCTGGGCAGCCCAACAAGCATGCATGGCCGTCGCTAGCTCTGCCTTTTGCTTTCAGCATCTCCTTCTCGCTATTTATCGGTGACTTTTGTCCTTGGCCAGCTTAGCAGCTGAAAGGGGCTGTATTATATCACACGTAGGCAGCTCCTGGGGGGAGAGGGCCGTGCTTTCTGCTGGAACAAAGCGCGGGTTGGCTAATTCCCCTCTCCTCCTGCAGCACCCGGGTCCCATCTGGTTGACACAGTTTGCTGCAGTGTCTCCTGCTATTAAGCCCCCACTTGCCTGTTTGAATCCTTGGTGCTCCCCCCACCCCATGCCCTCAGCCCCTTTTTTCTTGCTTTATCTTTCATTTTCCCCTAAAGCCGGGCAGAACTTGCTTAATAGAGTGATGTCAGATGTGTGCAAACCAGACCAATAAAACCTAATGCATCCTCCCCTTTGTCTGCCATCCTCTCCAACGCCTAACATTTTCCACTCAGAAAGCCACTTAAAACACATCAGCAACAATCCCTCACAAAACAGCCACTTGTTGGCTAATTGTGCTGAGTACCTGCGCACACTGCTGCTGCTCTCCTGCTGGGAGGGTGGGATGCTGCCACAGCACTGGGCTCTTTGGGGCAAAGGGTGTTCAGATACCTATCGTCCATGGGACCAGCCCTATGAGGAGGGGTGTGGGATGGGGGCTCACTGGGGGAGTCAGGATGGGGAGCTTTCGCTCTGGGGCAGTGATGCTGCTTGCTGGAGATGCTCTGTGATGGGGTTGAGGTGGAAGGGATTGACCCTTTGCCTAATGGAGCATCCAAAAATCCCTCCCCAGGGACGCTTTGGGTCTATCATTGTGAAATATGTGGAGAACACATCCGCAGGTGTTTCATCTCTCTCCTTGCATCCCCATGAGAGAGAGTATGCCTCTGCCTGCATCCCCTGTGCCACAGCATCCTCCATCCATCCATCCTGCTAGCCCTCAGCACATCTCAGTATGCTCCCAGAGCAGTATTTCTTTTCCTGCCAGAAAACTTTGGCAGATTTTCACACTGCCATCCCCTGTGGCTGGTGGCACAGCCCACAGCCACCGTGCTGGGCAGGCAGCCCAGAGCCCCGCTGATGAGCACACCTGCACTGATTCACCTGCCTGAATCACACATAAATGTCACACAGGCAGGGCAGTGCAGGGAATGCAGCCAGCAGAGGCTCTGCCTTTTGACTTTCCTCACAGGGAGCCACGCTGCAGCGTTGGTTTAGTCCCGATGCTGAGCTCTGCCACCTGCCCACAGCCACCAAGCGATGTGGGAGGCATCCACAGGTTGCCATCCGCTCCCCATATCCATACTTTGGAGCACAAGGACCCAGCACCCTGCAGTGGGGCAGGAGGTTTCCATGCACACCTGGGCAGTGAGCCATGCCAGGGGAAGAAGGGGTTAAACAGAGGAGGCAAAAATCAGAGGATTATAGGTTTGTTGCCGGACTGTCCCATCTGTCACCAGCACAAAGACAAGCCCTGTCTGGGGCTGGGCTGTCAGCGAGGAGCCCACCACTACATTAGGACTCCATTAGGGGAGACTTGTGGTGGGAAATGGCAGCTGTCAGGGCACTATCATTTCTCCTGTAATTCTCTGTGCTTGCTTCTTCGCTGCACTTAAATAGCAGGTCTACCTACTGGGCCAATTTTTCTTCTTCCTGCTGCTCCTCTTCTTGCTTTAAAGCTGCAGCTCCCAGCTCAGCCAGGCCCTTGTCCTAATGCTGCTATGTGTCGTGTCCTTCACATCAAGGCTGGTGGCACCCTGTCCAGCTGGACCTGCACAGGTGCCAGCAGTGCAATCCACTGCATCTCAACCTTCCCATAGCAGGGAAAATCCTTGCTTTGTTGGGTTCCTTATACTGGGTTGGGACAAGGTGACGTTGATATGAACCACTGCTGCTGCCCTACCCTTGGTGCACCCAAGCCAAGCTGCAGCACCCAGCAAGGGGGGATGGGACCTCCTTGACCACGGGCTGTGCTGGAGCAGGATTTTCCCTCCCAAGCTGCATAGCTTCTCCCTGCTCTCCCAGGTTGTTGTCGTCAGGACGAGCTTGGGGTGAGATGCTCCTCATGTGGGATCCTTTGTGCCATGACACGTCTGACCTGAGGACAGAAACGTGGACAGCACGGCGTCCCCAGCACCATGTTGGATCTGTCATACTGCAGTACAACTGTCCCGGGGACAACAAGGTGTCCCCATGGGACAAAGTGGCCTGGACCTGCAGGGCCTCACTGTGCTGGGGACCCTCTTCCATCCTGGCTCCTCCTGGCTCTGCAGCCAGCAATCAAAACAAACACTTCTGCTGGAAAGGGCACCACGGCGGTGCTGGAAATAAATAACTAATTTCTCCCTCTATGATCTCAAGGAGCAGGAGAGGCGTGAATAGCAGGGCCCGGTGTCGGGCTGACTGGACTCCCCGGTGCGGTAATTCAGAGGATGACAAACATAAGCCAAAGAAAAATGTTGAAAAATGGGCACTTCCTGCAGCCCCGAGCAAAGGAGCTATTGCAGGGTTTGGAAATAACGAAGGCAAAAAGAGGGAGAGGGGGGAATTTTCTCATTGAGACCAAGTGAAGTGCCAAACAAGCTGCTATTATGGTGGCTTTGAGAGGCACAGGGAGGGGGCACTCGGGGGAAGGAGGGAAGGGAGAGGGAAGGGGGAGAGGACTCAGAGGAAAGGTGAGAGTGAGAGAGAGGACGAGGGGGATGCAAGGAGCAAAAGGTGCAAGGTGCAAGGTGGGAAATGGAGATAGGAACAGGTGGAGCAATAGTGGCAGGGCCACCACATGCCATGCCCATCCCCTGTGTCTTTCATCCATCCCCATCCCTACCCCCGGCCCCCTCCAGCCCCCACACCCATCAGCACCAAAAGGAAAAAAAAAAGAAAAAAAAAGAAAAAAAAAGAGATGGAAAGAAGCAAAACAAAATATCTACAGTTGTCGAGACAAGGGGAGAAAAATAGAGGCAAACATCCATAATTTTCTCTGTGGGGCTTTGCAGTAATTGAGCCATTTGGATAAAAATAAAGGCAGCAGGCCCTTTAGGTAAGAGGGGCTTTTGCAATCCAAGAAGCCTGAATTATGCGCCTTGTATCACTTGAAATCCCCCACCCCATCGCCCCCCTCCGCCTCCCCCACGTGACACCAAACCACTTTCCCTTTTCTTCTTTTTTTTTTTCTCCTCTCTTTTTTTAAGTACCCTGTCAAACATCGTCCAACGAGAAGAGAATTTCAGCTGTCACAACTAATTTCAGTGCGTGTGTGTGTGAAGGTGTGTGTGTCTCCGGAGTGGGGACAGTGGGGGGAGAAGGGTGATGGAGGTATAGAAACACTCCTTTCTTTTGCTTTTTTTCTTTCTTTCTTTCTTTTTTTCTTCAAAAGGAAAATTTACATCAGAAATTTGTTTCTGGAAGTGTTTAAGGCCTGTAATTTCCTCCTTTTCAATTGCTGCCTGATGTCTTGTTACTGCTTTGCTGGGCTCCATCTTCCTCTGTCTGCAGAGATTTACATCTTGCTCGTGTCCCCCAGGGTCAACCAAAACACCTTTTGCCAAGCAGCTGGCACCTGGAGCATCCCTGCCACAGGAAAATAGCGAGATGAGAAAGTGAGAAATGAAGATCTCAATGCTCTCTACCATGGCTGCAGATCATAGAATCATTTCATAGAATCACAGAGTGGTGTAGGTTGGAAGGGACTTTAAAGGTCATCGGTCTCCAACCTTGCTGTGGGCAGGGTTGCCAAGCACTAGAACACAGATGAAAGATGTTGGTGATGCAGATGCAAGCACCTGGTTGTTATAAATCCTTCTGTTGTCAAGCCATGTTCCTAATCCCCTTATAAACAGGGTTTTTTTTTTGCTTAGGGTTGAGATCTGCAATGATGTGAGAAAATGTTGGTGTTCACACAGCACACAGCGCTGAAAAGAGCTAAGAACAGCCGAGGAGAGCAACCAGAACTTTCAACATTTGGATCGTGGTTTCACTGTTGAATTTAACACTCTGATCCAGCAGCTTTGGGAAACTGGCTCTGGGGTGATACGGGTGCTGTTAGAGCAGTGTTCACCTCTGGGGGCCACAGACATGGATCGTAAGAGTCATAGAATCACAGAATGATCTGGGTTGAAAAGGACCACAACGATCATCCAGTTTCAATCCCCTGCTATGTTCAGGGTCACCAACCACCAGACCAGGCTGCCCAGAGCCACATCCAGCCTGGCCTTGGGTCTCCTGGAGCGGGTCCAAGGCAGGGCAAGAGAATGCACAGAGGCTGGAGCACCTCTGCATGGAGACAACGGAGTGCTGGGGGCGTGCAGCCTGGAGAACGCTCTGGGAGACCTCACTGCAGTGCCTACAAGAAAGCAGGGAGGGACTCGTCAGCAGGGAACGTGACAAGGGATAATGGTTTTAAATTAAAAAAAAAAAAAAAAAGTAGTTTTAGGTCAGATATAAAGAAGAAATTGTTTGCTCAGAGGGCAGCGCGGCCCTGTACTGCTGTGCGTGCCCCAAAGCAGGAGGTGCCCAAGGCTGCACGCACATGGTTGGGCCCAGCCCCGCCCGGCCCGCTGCTCAGGTGCACGCGTGGAGCCGCTCGGACGGGCAGCCCGCGCTCTCAGCCTCCCCCAGGCCCCGCACCAAGCTCCCCACCGGACCCGGCCGCGCCCCCTCCCACCGCCCCTCCCGCACCGCCCCGGGCCCCGCCTCCCCGGCCCACTTCCGGCGGAAGTGGGGGGCTCTTTCCCTTTCCGGGTGCGGGTCCCCGGGCGGAGCGGCGGGACGGCGCGGCGGCGGCGTCAACGGGCGGGCGCGGGGCGCGTGTCATGGCGGAGCTGGCGCAGGGGCAGAGCGCGGCGCCCGTGGGGATCAAGCCCGAGGGCTTCGTCGATGCTCTGCACCGGGTCCGGCAGGTGAGCGCGGGCAGGGCAGGGCCGGGGGGCGGGAGGAGGCCGCGGGACGCCGCTAGGCCGCGGGGCCGCCCTGAGGGGCCGGGCCGGGCCGCCGAGCGCCCCTCACGGCGCTGCTCTGAAGCCGCGCCCGGCGGCCCCGCTCGGCGTTGGGGACTCGGGGCGCTGCGGCGGGGGTCGCGGCACTGGGAGCTGCCTGGAATGTGCGGTCTGTCTGTAAGTGAGGCCTTCGTTAGGCTTTCTGCTCGGCGGCATCTCCGGTGTGAGGGAACCGTGTTTTCCCTCATGGAATGGAGGGGGTGAGGTGTGAGCTGCGATCGCTAGGCTCATGCAGCGTGTGGATGGCAATTGTGGACCTGCGGCTGTCGCCACCTCTGTGCCCAAGGTGGGACGCCTGCTGCCTGTCTGTGCCTCGCTTTGTGGAAAGGAGCATTGGGGATGAGCAGCTGTAGGTCTGCTGCATGGATGTCCAGAGGATTTGCTGTGGTTTGTGCTCCATTTCCCTCACAGGGAATGTCCCAGCTCTGACAGAGCTGCGCTCCACCTGCGCTCAGTAAGCGCTGTCTGACTGTTGCAAAGTGTGATGCTGGGCCTGGTGCTGGAAGACTGACTTGACTCTGATGTTGCAGGCCAGGTGGCAGTTACCTTCTGTTTCACAGACTTCCTTTTTTCACTTAAATGGGAAACTTTGAAGAAACTAATTTGGAACTTAGGATCTTTCAGGCAGTTGCTCTGGAGGGACTTGAGTGGCTTACCATCGCTCATGGCTCAGTTGTGAATCAGTGTGGCTGCAAATCCTGTTCTGCACAGTCTGCAGCAAAGGATACAGAGGTGCTTGCTGTTCCAGAGGAACACCCTGCACCTTCCCAGAAGAACTCCCAAGCCAGTTTGCCCTTCATCTGTTCATTTGCTTCTTAACAGAAGTACTGCAGTAGACGAGTAGCTGCCTCTTGGGTGAGGCCAAGCGTGTCCCTTCTTTCAGTGGCTAACAGAGCATCATGGCCTTGACTGTGTGTGGTATCTGAAAGCTTTCCTATTGCCTCAGCTTGGAGCAGTAAATGAGAGGTGTGCTTGTCTTGACCTGGTCATCCGTAACTGAAGGCCTCTTGCTGCATAAATGTCATTGAATTTTGATAATATAATTGCTTGCTAGCAGTTGAATAATTTGTCAGTAACTTGTCTGTGCACAAGAAAACATGGTTACCTGCTGATCTGTGTTGGAAGAACTGCAGTATGTACCACCTGTCTAATCAGTAACAGGTGAAGTGTGAAAGTGGGATGTCTTGGGCTGTGTTAGGCTAAAGCAGTTCTAGCTGAAACTGAGTCACGTGTGTTGTGTGGCTGCTGTTGTCACGTTTATAGGTTTAGGTGCCTTGTGTTGACACGTGGAGGAGATAAAGAATTCTTTGATATTTTATTTTCTCTGATTTTGCTGTTCTTAAGTTCATTATACTTGAAAGAATATTTTGGATTTCCAGTAGCATACAACCAAAGTTAGTCTGATCTGAAATGCTTAAAAATCCTCAAAGCTGTCAATTTCAGGTCAGGCACTGCAGCACAGCAGCTTTCATGCTACCTTTCATGCTGGACACAAGGCCTGTTGAGAAAAATGTTCCCTGTGTGTGTTCTTGGGAGTGCAGTGGATTACATTCTTGAGCAGTGTGCTGTGTGCTACCTGGTTGTTGTTTCGTTAGCATTTGTAGGATGAAAAACGTTGGCAAGCACTCTGCTGGCAGCTGTTTCCCTTACTGCCCTAGCAATCTGCAGCGACTCTTCTGGCTGGGAATCAGGTGTGATGCAGAGGCAGTTGCAACTGACATTTCTCTGGAGGTGATGGCAGAGCTTTCACTGAGTGTGTTCAGTGCAGCAGGTTGCCTGATGGTCCAGTGTGTGGATGTCAGCTTGTGTGTTGCTTCTGGCCAGTGTCGTAGCTTTTCAGAATACTACTTTTGCTCTAAGAAGGGAGGGAGCAGTGGGAAAAAACTTTGGTTGTAGCTCTTGCTTCCTGGGTTAGACTAGCATCTCTGATCTGATATTTGAATTATTTCAAAGCTTAAGCTTGCACTTAAGACTAGTAATCAAATCTGCTGAATTCAAGAGAGCCATTACAGTGAACTTGAGCTGCAGTACACTGTGCTTAGTTAGTAATAACTGAATAATTCAGGACAGAGAAGACTTTCCTGATCAATCACAATAACTGCGATCTTCAGTGACACTGGGATGTGAGCTGATGTGACAGACATCTGTAGTATTTTGGAAGAAACGACTGCTGTGTTGCTTTCTGTGCTTGTGCTGGACTTGATTGGATTTTTTTTGTGTGTGCTTTTAAATACTTGAGATGTACAGTAGAATACTTTCTCAAGTGAAACCTAGAGCTTTGAGACAGGCTATTCTGCACCTTCCACACCACATCTTGAGTGAGTGGATTAGTTTATGGGTTGTAGGTGGTGACTGATTTGTATGTGAGGGCAGCTGCTCCCAGGCATGGTAGCTTTTCTTCTGAGACATCTTGGGGTTGAGAGAGTTGGAAAGGATGTTTGTTCCCCTCTCCAGTAATGGGATCACCCAAAAAAAGCAGAGTTGCCAGTACTTTGGATAAAAATTGATTTCTGTTGGACTGCCCTTGGTTTAGCTCTCACTGACAGACAGAACAGCATCTTGTTTGATTCTTATCTTCTCTCCTTCTTGGCAGCCTCATTTTTTGTACAAGGTATGCGTTAGTGATTCCCTCAATACAGATACGTGTAGAATTATTGTAACCTGCCATGTATACCCTGAATCTGAGTTTCCAGAGGCGATGAAGAAGGAACGAGAAGAAAGCACTGTGGCTTAGCAGCCTGCGGTGGCTGATCTTGGGTACCTTGGATGACATGGTAACATGGATGAGGTGGCCTGAAGGCTTACTGTGAGTCAGTGGGCTGTATGTGTGTATCCCTTTCTAGTCTCAGCAAAATGGATGTGCTGGGTTAAAAAAAAAAAAAAAACAACAAACCACTGACATGCAGAGGGGCAAAAGCAGTGGAGCAGCAGCTAGCAGTACATTACTCAAGGTCATGTAGGCAGATAAGGGCTAGGTCTGCTTACTTTTGCTGTGTTCTAACTTTGGTGCTTATGTTGCTGCTGAACCTGTAGTAAAAACTGAGGTTCCCATTGTAAGTTGAGCACGAGAAGTTAAAATGCATTTTAACTGTTTTATCTACTTTAAAAGCTTAACTCTTAATTTTGCAGGGTGCTTTCCCTACTGTATGAGATGGCGTGTTGTCTGCGTGTAATCCCAGGCAGCTGGGAGGCTTTGGAGATAAGGGTGTGAGTTTCAATTAAGGAGGCAAGGGGGGGTTGGGGGGGAAGAGAGAGAATATCCCAAAAGCTGGTAGTGTGAGAATTGCTTTGACTCTCAGTTTGGCCCTGTGTTTGAGGCTCATGTGCTGGGGCAATGGCTGCGTGTGAAGCACAAGCAGGGATTTGCAGTGCTCTCCTGCTCAAGGAGCTGGCAGCTCTGGTGCTGGGGATCTGCTGTTCACACTGATGTGCTTTATGCTATCTTCCTTTTGTAGGCCAGGATCTTCTTCCCTGTGCAGGTGTGGTGTGTGATTTCAAATTCATAGTTCCAAACTATCAGCTAGCAGTTTCTGTACAGTGTATTTTTTTTTTCCTCGTATCGTTTAACAGGTTTCACAAAGGGCACTTTAAAATCAAATGTTCTGCCAGGGTATGTTTTACTTGACTACAGCTCAGTGGTGTAAGTTTTGATTGTGAGTTACGATGTTAAAGCTGTCAATGGATTATTGTAAAACTTTTTTTTTTATCTCCTTTCCAGCCCTGAAGTACTCAGGAAGTGTCTATGTTCTTTGTACCTTCGTTAAAGTCCTCTGCATCCCAAACAAGGGGCAAGCAAGTGAGTCAGGGGCTGGAAGCGTGACTGCAGTACAGCATCCAGCAAAGAGCAGGCATCTCTTCATGCTTCCTTGTGCAGAATGAACAAGGGCTTGTTCAGAAATATATTTCTCTGAGCTTACTGGCTCTTGGAGATGTTGATGTGCAGTGTGTCCTGTGTGGCTGGTCCCTGTGCTAGGTTATGGCTGAGCAGCACTTCCTCTTTGGGGTCTGGGTAACCACACTGTGGGTAGAATGGTCTAGTGTTACGTTCCCAGTTGCTCATCCAAAACTAGTTAGAATCCTGTTAAGGTAGAATGGATTTATTCTCCAGCTCCTGGCACTTGATTAAAACCAAGTTGTTGCCTTTCTAAAGGAGATTGGGAAGGAGTGGTCAGAATGCAAGAAAATGGTCCAAACTTGGAGCCCCTTCCAAACAAGGCATCAAGAGTATTTTCTGTTCTTTCTAAAAGCAGTGCCCTCAATCTTCCAAGGTTATTTCATACAGCATTTTTCACTACCCTGCGGTTCTGCATCTTGTGCGGTTGTTTATTCCACTGCAGCAGTTGATAGTGTCAACAGCCAGAATTACTGTAGATGTCTTTTTGTTGCAGTAAAACTTAATTTCAGAGACACCTTTAGTTATTTTTGTTGTTTGCCTTTGCCTTCGTTTAAAGCCTATCTTTGTAAAGTGCTCTTTTTTCATCTATTCCTTTCGCTGCTTCTCTGTGATATGCCAGGCGTAAGACGGCAAGATAGCGCTCCTAGCAAAGATCCCTTCTTTTTGCTGGAAAAGGAAGTGAGTGCTGTGCAGCACACAGCGTATTTGTTCTGTATTCTGCACTCTGGCAGAGTACTGCATGTAGGCAAGCTGTGCTGTGGGGCCGTGGTTTGCCCGCCCCTGAAGGGTGTATTTGGTAGTTGAGCTACTAAAGCTGGTTGGCTCTCAGACTTGGCTTACATTGGTTAACCTGGAGGACAGGTCAAAGAGCTCACCTCTGTCACATCAGTCCATGTAATTGTCTCCCGAATGTTTAACGTTTCACTTGTATTAAGTGATGCTTCAGAGTGCCTCTCACTTATTTTATTTGCTTCCTGTGATGCCTGAACGACTCCTCCTCCCTCAAAGTATCCTCCCTGCCTCCCAGCCCACCCTGGAATGGCTGTTACTCCTCCAAGGGCTGCAAGCAGAAGCACAGGCAACCTTAGCTGTGCTCGTACTGCAGGAAATAGAAACTTATTCTGGGCTGATCGTTTGCCCACTGGCTTATTCTTCGTACAGTAAACACGTACTGATCCAGCCCCTTTGACAAGGAGTCCCCAAACCTGTCCTTGTGCTGTGTATTTGCACGTTCTTCTCCTTCCACTCCTCTCACCCCCCACTGATGTGCAACTATGCATTTCTGTGTGTCTGGATATGCATGAATGCAGCAGAAATGTCTTCCTACATTGCTGTGATGGTGGCAGCTTCTCCAGGACAAAGCTGGGGGACTAGATTTAACTTGTCGGCTGTCTGCTGAATGAATGAACAAATCTGAATGTAATATTACAGCCAGCAAATGCATACTCATGACCAGGAAGAGGAGCTGGGTGAATGCAGTCTCAATTACACAAATATCAAAAGCAGGTGGAAGCCTGTTTACTTCACAAATAAAGCACTGCTTCCCAAAGACTTCTGCAAAGCCATCTATGTAGAAAAAATAGCAGCCAAGAGATTGTTGGACGGGGATAAATGCTTTGTTTGAAGAAGGAATGTTTAGCTGCGGTGGCTGAAACTGTAAATATGCTAACCAAGTTTTTATCATCTGTTTGTATAGATTGCTGCTAAAATTGGAGATATTCCTCACTTGAATAATTCGACAACACTCGTGGACCCGTCAGTTTACGGTTATGGAGTGCAGAAGCGGCCCCTTGATGATGGAGGTAAGTGGGGTATGATTAATCAGTCTTGTGAGTTCACTTCTGAAATCCATCTATTTTGGCAGCTGTCTTTTTTAAGGGCAGAAATTGATGCAGCTTGTTGTGTATAGATTTTGTTTGCAAGATTCCCCGTGCTGTTGAGTCTTGCATAGCACTGGGCTCCTAGGCATTAATAATAGTAACGTGAAGCAATTCTTTTCTTAGTTCTTGAACTCTGGGGATTAGCAGTCTAATTCTGTAGTTAGTCTTGTTCCATGCTAGTTTGGGGAGGGTACTTTGTGGAATTGTGCTGGGGCCTGTGTGCAGAGTACCAGGAACGCGTGGGCAAGATGTCCCTTGCTTTCTGAGCTCAGGCAGTGTATGGGGCAGTATTCCCTCTGCTGCTTCCCATGAGTCACAGCACAGCAGCTGAGTGGCTGCCACGTTCCATTTGCTTTGCCTTGCACGTGGATTTTAAGGAGAAACAGTGCTGATGCAAGTTGATCCAAGTTTGAAGGAAACTTCGTATGTTAAGACTATTCTTAAATCTCTGAAGCATTTAATGTTGACTGCTACCAATGAATAATTTACTGGGTAATTCTGGTGAACGTAATGAGTTGTTTGAGTTGTTATGGTTATAAAATAAATAATTTGTTTCTGGTCTTTGGGAAGAAGAAATGTTAGAACGAATGTTTTCTGCTATTACAAATCTAATGTGCACTGTGACAAGAAAAATGTGGTACCTGCTGCTGCTTAGATGCAAAGAGCTCAGTTTGCCATCTCTTTCTCTCCTAGTATTTCTGTCGAGCCAGATAGCCCTGCAGGTTGATTCTTTCCTCCATAGATACACTTGAGTACTGAGGAGATATGCAGAGCTTCAGCTCAGCACTTCATTTTGAAAAGATTTCATTTCTGTTTGATGCAAAGCTATGGAAGACAAGGGCTAAAAATACTGCCTGCCTGCTCCTTGTGCTGAAAAGCATGCTGGAGCACAAGAGGAGCTGCTTTCATGTGGAGCCTCTGGCTTGCAGACATGGTTGTTGTCTGAACAGATGCCACAACCCACTTTGTTCTCTGGCATTGGCTCTATTTGAGCAAGAGGTTGCTGCTTGTTCAGCTTGGTGTTTTGGGAAAGAGTGGGTTGGTAGGTGTGAGCTGGAGCTTCACTGTGTTGTTATGTGCTGGTTTCTGCATACAAAGGTGCTGGGCTGTCCAGCAGTGAGAGCAGTGAAACCTGCTGGGGTTCTTGTGATCAAACAGATGTGTTCAGTGTGGCTCTAATTGCTAGGGTAGAGCAACTGCAAAGAAACGGTTTGCAAACCTGTGCTGGCCATTTCCTTTCCAGCACTTTTCAGCTCTGCTTAAGGCTGTCCTCATGCAAAGGTCTGATCATGGACATTATTTCAAAGGATGTCATCTTAAGATGTTTCTTCCATTCCTGAACCATTGTTGGAGCAGGAGGTGTGAATAGATTTTATTTTTCCTTTGCCTTCAGTAATATTTAGTGTAAATTTGAAGATTGCTGAGCTGTCTGAATGGCCTGGGTAAGTGGCTGTATATGAGGAAAAAATGCACACAGTCCTCGAGGAGCCGTTTACTCAGAGCATTAGTCCTACTGTTTGTTTTCATTGATTCAGCAGACTGAACGTGAGAAATCCAACCTCTTAAGGTGTCCTTAAATGCATTTTTTAATATATGAAATAGCTTTAATGCCTGATAACAGCCCGGGTTAGACTTTGTACTTAAACTTTTACCAGTTAGCACTATTACTTGCTGACCCTTGTTTGTGTTGACACAAACCAGGTCAGTAGCACCGCAGGCTGCGCTGTGAAGGCACGTTACCTCTGGTTCCTTGTGCTGTCACAGGCAGCCCCACGTGGCAAAGACTGGCTTTAGGAAAGCTTCCCCGAGTGACTGGACTCCTGATTGCCTGCTTGCCTTCCTCACATACATCTGAAGGTTCCATAACTTCCAGATTAGGAAAGCATTGGGTCCTATTTGGATCTTTTAATGCCAACAAGGGGAATTGGGACCGCGTGCTCATGCTTTGCTGCATCTCCTGCTCTGAGCTCTGACGGTTTGGGGTCGTCGTCATCAAGAGGAGAGGATTTCTGTCTGTGCACGCTTTGGAAATATTGTGATGTGGGCGATTGGATACATTCTGCTACTCCAGATTGCTTGAAAGCAAATGTGGTAGTAAACCTTGTTTCTTCACCTCTGTACGCTGTGTGCTCGTGGCTGTGTGCAGCTCTTGCTGCTCCCTCAGCCCCGCGTAGCTGTTAAAAAGATTACTTCTGTTCCTAAGACCACTGGAAAAATGGATTGAGAGAATATGAGAGTATTTAAGGTGACAAGAGAACTGTCTGGCTTTCAGGGATATCTAATTCAGCCTGTCCATTTTTGTAAACAGCTGCCAGCACGGCTGATTGATGTCAGCTTAGGAAGTGGTCTTAAGACAGGATGACAGTGCGCTGGTCAAAACAAATTCAGCTGCTTTTAGAGCATTTCCAGGAAAAATAGACTTGTCATAGTATTGGAGGCCAGTCAGCATGAGTTCCTTTTGCATTTCCCTTAATGTAACATTCATCAAAAACAAATAGCTGCTGAGGCTGACCCTCGTGCCCTGGCCTATTGGTATTAGATAAAGTTTGAGAACTATTATTTTTTTTTTCTTGCTTCTTGAAGGATGTTTCCAGAAAGGGAAAAGAGGACCCCTGAGATGGGGTCCCTCCAAGATGCAGTGGCATCTTGCCTGTGGCTTGCTGCTGAGAGTAGATCCCAGCACTCCTCTTCATGGCCAGCAGCAGCTCCTGGCCTCCATCCAAATTAACGTGTCCATCTAGTTACCTGCACAATTGAATAAATTAGTTTATTTAATGCTAATCCAACCTCGAAGAAAAGCTTCAAAGGAAATGGGGGTCTTGTCTGCCAGAAAGACAGTGATTGCCAGAACCTCAGCGTTAGCCTTTGTGTGCTCCGTTCTGCAGTGCTTTGAAGACGCTT
Source organism: Lagopus leucura (assembly GCF_019238085.1). NCBI lineage: Eukaryota > Metazoa > Chordata > Aves > Galliformes > Phasianidae > Lagopus > Lagopus leucura. The sequence continues at coordinate 4,519,664 of NW_024962275.1, read as the reverse complement.
CCAGTGATGTAGCTGAAGGTTGAAGCATCCTTTGAGTCTGGGGAAACAAAGACAAGGCCTTGGAGAGGCCCTGTGCCACCTCCCCCCTGCCTTCCCCAGCCTCTGTGGTACACCCAGATAGGTTTTGTTCTAATAGAACCTGATTGTGTTAAAGCCTGGGGACTCAAACACATGCGATCCTGTTGTATGCAGAACTTGCATAGCTCCAACATGTTTTCATGGGCACAAGGAAACCTTATTCTAAGAAAAGTTAGCAGGGATGCTCCATCACACATCAGCATGACCAGGTAACAGAAATCCTCTTGGCAGAGGCTTAACGTGCTGCACGAAATGGCAGCTCTCTTCAAAACTGCCCACATGTTTAATAAGGCAGCGTAAAGGTGCAAGCATTCTCTGTAAAGATACACAACAAAGGCAGGCAGGAAAATTGGTTTGGACCATTAAATACGTACTAATATTTAAGGCTGAACAACAACTCTGGTAATTATTACCTTTATTGCATCTTTCTGAAATTTGTGATGATCCAATTCTGGTTCAGAAGTGTGAAATGCAGCCCCTTTCCACCACTTTCCAGGAGCGTCTGGTTTTGTTCCAGCCATGAGGATATCCTCAATGACATTGTATATTCCTATCGTGCACGTTAATTTAGTGGGAGGCACTGATCTGTTCTGTGGGGTGGAAAAAAATCTGCATTTGTTTAGAGTGTCTGTTAGGTAGAATTCAGTTAAAGGTGAAGCCTAAAGAAGAGTGAAGAGTTATCAACCAGCGGGTGCCATTAACGGGAAATTGTGCTTATTTTATTCAGTATTTTTCCTTGTTTGCAGTAAAATGACTGCAGTTACAGTTAAATTGTACTCAATAGGTGTAAAAAGGGGGAAATGTGGACGTGGCTTGTCAGAGTTCAGCCCACTCCCCAGCAAGAGGGAGGTGGGGGAGCAGGATGGCAGCTTTGGTGCTGCAGCAGGCATCTGCTGCCCCGGCCCTGCCTCTCTATTAGCTTCATCTTTCATAGCAAAATGGGCATTTTAAGGGAGTAATCAAACCTTCAGATTGTTGGGATGAGGAGCTATTTCTTAGGATAAGATTTCTGTTTTCCCTGCAAATGGGGAGAAATCGTATCTGCCTTAAAGCAAGTCACCCCAGCTTTCTCTGCCTGCTCTGCTTCACAGCTCCTGGAGGCTGTGTGCAGAGGGAATGGTGTCCTCCTTTAATTACTGGGGCTTTGTTTGCTTTTATCTAATTGGCACAATAAATATATATAAAGTAGGCATGAAATCTATCTGTCTGATTCAGCTTCTTGTGCTCGCACAGTTTTCCTCTAGGAAGCTGTCTCTGGTGTTACGAAATGATGGCTCTTCTGTTCCTTGCATGAACTTTGGGATGTGATTATAGGATGCATATCTGTCTCATAATTTGTGGGCAGCAACTGCAATGTAAGAGACTGCAAAGAGATCTGCTGAGGTGAATCCAAATGCAAAGTGGCTGTTTAAATACTGCTGAGTGCTAGGAGCACTTCTTCCCACACGTGGGGGTGCTGAGTGGCCTGGTCCTGTCCTGCAGACCTATTGCTTTTGGCAGAGATACACCTGAGTGCTGGTAGGGGCAGGGTGGTGAGATTCCGGATTTGTTTGATCACATTTGCTCAACTCTGCTGCGGCAGCTTATCAGCAAGAGCAAATATCCCCCATTACATCACCCACCTTTTTCAGCTGCGGCGTTGATAGTTATCAAATTAGAGCTTTTTATATTCGGGGTGAGAATATGCAAAAGCGAACCTAACAGCGTCAATAACGCAACAGTTGTCTTATCGCTGAGCTGGAGAGAGTAATAAAACATATATGGTCGATATTTTGGTCCTGAACTATTATCGAGATATTGACGCACCGCAGAAATAGGATATTGACTCTCTTTTGTCTGCTTTATTGGAGTGTTTGGCCAGAAACTTTGTGTGGTTTTTTTTTTTTTCCTACCGGATTCTGTGTGCTTGGGATGCATCCGCTGTCTAACCCTGACAGCTGATTGCCAATTTATTTCAGGTCAGAGAATGTGCAGGTTGCTGTAAGGTAGTTTGAAACAGCGTTTTTATTATCACGGCTCGCGTGTCGTTGGCCAGTTCCATTTGTTTCTCGCTGCTCGTGCCCTCCAGGCATGCAATATAATCTGCAACTGGTTGTTAGGACCAAATGGTCTGGTTTTTAGCTGGTTTGCTGCGGGCAAAGTCCTGTAGGAAGCCCAGCAGGGCATGTGTTCCCACTTTGCATGAGTTGGTCTAATGATATTTTCCCCCATTAACGTTTGGAAGAAAGATCTAATCTGTGGGGGCTGGGGGGAGCAAGTCTGTCTGAGGGCTGTCAGCTGGGAGATAACAGCTAATGGTAACGGGCTGCCAGCTGACATCACAGATATGCCTGGAATGCTCAGTCAAACATGAGGGGGAAAAAAGTACAGTTTGGGTGCCACGAGGGTTCTGAACAGACTTCTTCCTTTAACAGGTCTCCGTGTAAGTGGGCTCCATGGAGCACAGATAAGAGATACAGAGAGAAGTATGTGCGAGCAATCTTCAATGCTTTTTGCCTAGACTAAATCTCCGAATCTGCTCAGCCTTTATGTTTGTCTGTGGTACATACGGAGCACTTGACATGTCTTTTCTCCCCTTGCAGTCCCACCTCTCCCCCTTTCTCTTTTTTCACGTTGGGTTTAAATTGGGAAGGAGGGAGGTGAGTTGTGGGGATTTGGATTTGGGCAGGCAGGATTTTCTCCCATGACTCTCAGCATGGGGAGACGCAGATCAATTCCCTATCCTGTGTTCAGCTGGACACTGGGTTATGGTGTGTGCTGATCAAGAAATCCCCTCCTGTTTTGTACCCCATAATGCATTCATTTCAGCTGCTGAACCTAAATTACTGTTTTGCTTTTCTTTCTTTTTTGATGAAATGGTAAGAACTCTTTTTCTATAGGGATGAAGTTAGTTTATCCGTGCTAATGCTTTGATTTTTTTCTTCTCCTTTTTTCTCTCTCTGCCACAGTAGGTAACCAGTTAGGGGCCCTGGTACATCAAAGGTAAGCAGTGGGTTATGTTTTATTATTTATTGATCAATTCTAATTGTTTATTGATCCACCATCTGTAGTAGTGTTAGGAAGTCAGAGGTTGGGAATGTGGAGAAATTGTCAGCTTGGGTTTTCTGCAGGCTAAGGCTTCTGCTAACCCTTTAAAAGCTATTTGTTGTTGTTAGGAGAAAAGAAGAGTTGAAGTAAAACTTGGATTTGATTCCTGTAGCTCTGCAGGACCAAGCAGAATAAATTATCTCCTTTTCCTTCTCCTGCCCAGTGGGAAGGAAAGGGATGGGGGGGAAAAAAAAAAAAGGCAAACTGGCACTTTGACAGAGTTTGAAAATGTTAAACAAGCAGGTGGGTTTTTATTTATGTGTACACATGTATATTTTTTTTTCCTGGGTTTGTTAATGTAAGGTGACCTGGGATGATTCCTTTGATTGTCAAAGATGTTTTGAGGAGACCAAAGCAAATGAAAGTTGTTGCAGAGCATCTCTTAGCATCAAATACAGGAGTGGATTTCTCAGTAGGGCTGCATGCAATTCGTGGGCAGCGTTGTCTGCTCTGCTGCTGTCTGCCACCTCTGTTCTACCAGCAGTGATGGTTGTGCAGGGAATTACACACTGCTTTTGAGACTGCTGTACAAACTGTGTGAAATGCATATGGCAGCATACAGGGTTTGCAAGTTCTGTATTTGTTGTTGTTTTATATGAAATAGAAACGGCAAACAAAAGTCCCACAAGGAATTTCTTCTGTGCTTCACTGTAGTCAGGTCTTAGGAAATTGCTTTGGGTGCTCATGTGTTGAGGCACAGATGTGCTGAAAAAGTCCAAAGAGCAACAGATAGGGGAAATCTTGAGATGGTAAAGATGATCAGAGACAGCTGTTGTAAATTCCGAGGAAAAGAACCGTAAGTACAGGCAGGCAAGAAAGTAAATTTGAGTATCAGAAGGAGCATTCCAACCAGCATTGGCATTGGTTAGTGTCTCCTGGCAAGAGCGTATCAGAAAGCAGCAGGCAGAGGCTACGGCTTCGAAGCTGTCAGTCTAAACATTGAAGGAACTTTGCTGCTTTTCTCTTAAATCTGTCTGGAGCACGAATGACAAAAAGGTTCTTCCATTGAGGATAACAGTAGAGTAGAAATATATCCAGTGCAGGAGAAATGAGGTGTGTTGTCTCTGCAGCCAGGGCACGGAGCAGGGCCTAAAGGTCTCTTCCAAAACAGTTTTAATTGTGATGTAGTATTTACTTCTCTGTGTGCATTAGCCTTATGCTGTGCCTTGTTTCCACAGCACAACATCTTCTGTCATCTTCTGAGTTGTTTGTTGTAATGACCATTCGATATTTTTTTTTTTTTTTTCTTCCTTTCCTTTCAGGGCTGTAATAACAGAAGATTTTAAAGTGCCTGATAAAATGGTTGGATTCAGTAAGTACCTTGCATGCTTTTGGTATGGTTCTTCTGTGCAAGAATGCTGCATGTTCTGCTGGGATAAGACATGCTCACAAGTTTTTGTGCTTTCTAGCCTTGGGTGAGTCTTGTCTGATGCTTTGTGGGGACCACATCATCTGCATTTAAAATCCATGTGCAAATGGCATGGAAAAGCTTGGTGTCCCAGTAATGAGAACAAGTCTGCATGGTGCAGGCTACTGAGAACTGTAGTGCTTCTGTTCCTTAAATGCCAAATAACATGCTACATAAATATATCAAAAGCGAATTAATTTCCCCTTGTTGAATCACTTTCCTTTTGAGTATGCAGAAGTGTGGGAGGTGAGGGAGGAAAACAATATTTAAATGTTAAAACAAGACTCGACTCAAGGTGAGATAAGCAGAATTTTAAATTTTTCATACCTTTGCTGCAGGAGAACACAGCCAGTATGCGTTGCTCAGCTGAGGTTTTTTCCCTAGACTTGTGTTCTTGGTGCTGTTCTCTTCTAAGCTTTATTTTAATTCCTCCCTGCCTTTTGATGATCATTACTCTTTCTTTCAATGGCGCCCTCCTGCTGTTGTGACTGCAGAGATTGCATTTACTCTTCCACTGTTAGGTATCTGTGCATCTCTCCCAGTTTGGTATACAGAGAGTAAAAAAGAAATTAACAGCCCCAGTAATTACCCCTTAGGGCAGTAACTGTAACACTGGAATTCACGAGAAGGAAATCTGTCCTTCCACCAACCTTTTCTTATTTATCCATCCTGGCACCATATGTGTGGAGGAAGGGAAGTCAGAGGGGTTCTACAGCTGGATGAGATGGGACCCTGCATATTGGTGCATCAGCTGTGTATTCCATACAATCCTGGTTCAGCAGCAGCCAGGTGTGGGAGAGAGGGTCTGATTCATAAATCATAGAATGGCTTAGGCTTGGGTTGGAGGGGACCTCGAGGGCCACAGGCAGGGCCACCAACCTCCACGTTTAATACTAGACCAGGCTGCCCAGGGCCCCATCCAACCTGGCCTTGAACACCTCCAGGGAGAGCTGGGAGGTTCTTCTGCAGGAGCACCTTGTGCCAGGCATACCTGTCTGACTTGACAGTTCTGCTCTTCTAAAGGATAGGAGTGGTGATAGGCACACACTGTGTCTCCTCAGTGTGTCTGTTTGTGAAACAACTGTTTGCTGACCCTAAATGTTAAGAGAGATGGGTATTTGTTTTCCTTAAGGTTTGATTGAGCGTTTTGGTGTGTAGCAGTTCTGAGCAGACTGGATAAATAGCATGTCTTTTGAAACGAGGTAGTAAAACACGAATTTTAAAGAGAGAAAAGCAAAAGTCCTTAGCTTTTTTAGGTTCTCAAATAACTGGTTTATTTGTTTGGGCTGAAATACACCTAGATGATTCCCAGCAGTGCTCAGACTTGCACCTTCTATCTTACCTCCTTTCTTATCTCCATTCCAGTGCAAGACAAAGTGGTTGGGTTTTTTTGTTGGTTTCCTTTTTGATTGTTTTGTTTCGATTTGTTTTTTAAATGTAATCATACTGTGGATGCCTCTTCTACAATCCTGTAGTCAAACTGTACCTTTATAGAGAGCTGCAACGGAGTAGAAGGGTGGAAGTTGCTCTGCGGTTTTTTGGGATAAGCAGCTGATGCTTGTTGAACTCATTTCAGTAATCGGCAGGGGAGGTGAGCAGATCTCACGGATTCAGATCGAGTCTGGCTGCAAAATTCAAATTGCTCCAGGTAAGAGCCTCGTTTGTGGTGGGTGAGCAGGTTTTAGTGCTGGAGAATGCCGTGTCCGTTGAATCAGGTGCCTTGGTCATCATTTGTGAGTGGTGGCAATGCATTATATAGTAGGCTGACGTGTTGGGAGGGCTGTTGTAGGACTGGGCTCCCTGAGAAAACAGGTTTGTCGGGTGGTTTAGGGAATTGAATAGTTAAGGAACTGTCTTTAACCAGCAGATGGGTACAGTGCAAATGGATGATCCACGCTGTTAAAGCAGAAATCGCTTCTGCTTAGTCTTCTCCTGGCAGTGCCATTTAGCTCAGCTCCTGCAATTTATCTCTGATCTGCTCCAGCTCCTGGCAGAAAACATTTCAGGAGGGTGGCAGCACTTCTTCATACAATTTGCCTTGCATTGAAAAAAAATGGGACTGTGCCGTTTGCTCTGCTAGTGCTGCAGCCTGTTTGCTTTGGGGAAGGCTGTACTACAAGTGCTGTGCAGGATACTGTTGATGAATGTAATCTAGGTTTTAAGCTTGCCTTTAATTGGTGGGGAAGGCTTTAAAATAATACAGATATCCAGCAAATCATTTTAAAATATATTGACCCTGGATGTCTCCTGCTCTGTGTGCAGAGGGGAACGTTTTCATTAGTACTCGATACTCACTGAAACTGCTGCCATTTCTTAGTTCTGAGTATTAATGTAGGACATTATTTTTTTTTAGCTTCTAGCCTGTGTGAGGAGTCAGCACTTTTCTGCCTGCCTGACTACTGAGGGCAGTTCAGGTGCTAAGTGTTGGGAAGCATCTGATCTCTGTTGTCTTTCCTTTGCAGACAGTGGTGGGATGCCTGAGAGGCCCTGTGTGCTCACCGGGACGCCAGAGAGCATTGAGTGAGTTCTGATTTTATTCTTCTCCTTTCTCCTTTTCTCTTTTCCCTAATGCTGTGCTCTGTCAGTGGTGCTACTTGGTTAGCCACACCAGCAAATGTTGGCCTAGAGAAACTTGAGGGTCCTGGAACACAGAGCCTCTTGGTCTGATGCTTTGAACTGTGCACCTCAAAGGCTTTTTTCCAGTTTCAGTTTGAACCCTCTGCAGAATTGTCCATGAAATTCCCCTCCGCAGGGCAAGGTTGCTCCTAGGGCACCTAGAATGCAGTTTTTGAGCTGCAGCTTTGCAGAATATTTAGCTAAGCTGTTGAAGGGCACTTCTCTTCTCCCCTTCGCTTCCCTCCTATTGAGCTGACATCCTTGCAGCTGAAGAAGGTCTGCATGGGGCCTCCAAAGCCTGTTGGTGCCACTCCAGAGATACCTGGAGGTGTTGGTGTTGCTGCAGAGCAGCACAAGGCCCATGGGTGTGCTTGCCTCTGCACTGCTGCCAACAAGAAGCAAAGGACTGAACCAGAAATTCTTGAATTCTGATCCCTGCATGGTACAGACACATGGCTAGCCAGCAGGGGTTTCTACTCTTTAGGCCTATAGAAACTTTAGGGACAGTGTTTCCTCCCTCCCCCTTCCCAGGAGCTGAGTTTGAGACTCTCACAAACCAGTTGAGGACCTTCTGCTGGAACTGGATCCAGGATCCTCAGGCTTACAGGAACACACTTAACATATGGAGCTGCTCTTTCTCTCCCCAGCCTTTGGGTAGGTGGGTTTTTTAAAATCCATCTGGAAATCTTTGAGTTGCATTTGATAGTGAAAATACATGGGCGCAAAGATGTCTCTCTAAAGAGAAGACAACCATCATCCTTCCATTCCTAAGAGATCTAAGGGTACTTAAATCTTTGTACTCTACCATAATGATGCAAGTGGTGAGCCAGAATAAATACAGTTGGTAAGCTCACATTACAGGACAGGTGATGTATTCTTGCTGATACTGAAGTGCTTTTTCTCCCTTTGCTAAAAGATATTTCAGAACAATAGCAAAATATTAAAACAAAACTGGGATGCCCAATAAAATGCAGTTGGCGCTGATTGGGGGAGAGGTACAGTGAAGACCTCATTATTCAGAAACATGCAGTTAAATGTCTTTAAATCAAAATAAAATAACAGGAAAGGTGAGAATATGCAATTTTTGGAGCAGAGCAATGTGTTAAGGATGTGGAACTAAGTGAAATTTTGTTTGCTTCTGTGCTGAAATTGTTGTCGAGTTAGCTTTGAACTATTTTTTCAGGTTACTCATAGGAAAAATTATCTGAAGTGAGACAACACTTCAAAAACAGCAGATATTTAGATTGGTTTTGTGTGAGGGGTATTTCCTTTAGTTTTATCTGGAGGCAAACTAATAGAGCTAATTTCCCAGTGACCTCTTCTCATCCGATATGCGTGGTGTATTGAATGTTGTAATCTCTGTTGTCACACTTTATGCAGAATATCAAGACAAATGAACAAAACTTTCCGAATCTCTCAGTATTTGAATCAGGCTTCCAGAAATTCCACCTTTTGCCTTGTTTTGTGAGAAAGTTGAGAGAGGGCAGCACTCTGATCTTTGTGCAGGCTCAGATCACCATCCCTTGAGCTGTCTTGAGTGAATGCCTGCTTGCAACGGATGGTTTCATGCCATTTCTTCAAGTTTTTAGAGAGAAGACCATCCATGTGCGGTGCCTGAGTATGAAGTGGGGAAGACTCTGCTTTAGACTGAGCAGGGAGCTGGTGGCTTTCTTCTACCTATTTGAGAAGTGTTGTTGGAAAAGGGAAGGAAAGGGATGTGTTGATAACAGCAGTCCTTGTGATGAAGGGAAGATGTATCAGCTACTTCTGATATGCTAAAAAGAGAAGATATCTTTGCTTTTTGTGTCTGTCTCTTTTCATGAGTAGAAGAACCCAGTCTTCCACTGGTTGCTGCTATGGTGTCCTTGCCTCGCTTCCTGTGTAGCTTTAGCACCTGCTGCTTGGGGCAGAGGCTGTATTAGAGCAGTGTTGTGGTGCTGCTGGTGAGGGTGGGCAGAGAAGAGCAAGGCATTGTCTGTGAGGGATCGGAGCGGTTCACCAATGTGCTGTGTTGTTATTGAAGCACCATCTGTTTTGTCTTGATCAAGAAGGAGAACAGAGCTTGAGGGTGTTTTGTTTTTGCCAAATATTACATATACATGGGGGAAATAAGTTTAGAGAAGTTCAGGGTGTAGAGCATCTTCATTCAAATTGTGCACCCCACATGTAACAGCTCCTTAACTTCCAAAGATGTTGGAGCATGCTGCTGCTCTTCCTTTTCTCTTCCCCTTACGAAAAATCAAGCTGCTTATAAGTAATCATGACAGGGGAAATTGGATACCGCCCTCTCCCCCAAAAATAAAGTTGTGCTAACTGGTTTCCTTCATCTTTTCACTTCTCTCCCCGATTGCTTCACATTCCAATGGTTCCAAGTCTCTTGGTCACACGGAACAATGTTGTCTAATGGTTGTTTCCCTCGATTCTTTTCCAAGACAAGCAAAACGGCTACTGGGGCAGATTGTAGATCGCTGTCGGAACGGACCTGGTTTTCACAACGATGTTGATGGCAACAGTACGATTCAGGAGATTTTGATCCCGGCATCCAAAGTGGGTCTAGTCATCGGCAAAGGAGGTGAAACAATAAAACAGTTGCAGGTGCGCAAGATGCATTTACTTTAGGGCTCTCTTCCCTACTGCAGCTTCTCTAGATCAACAAGAGCGTGCTGAAATGGAGAGCCTATAAATGCTCTAACCTTCTACAGCAGGGACTACTCTTCTGCCTTCGGAAAGCTGGACCCAACCTTGTGTTGCAGAAAAAAACCGGTTTAGCCCCAGCTACACATGCAGTGGAATTTCCACAGAACTGTGGGGGAAAAACCTCGTGCTTTAGATAACATTTGGTGCGTGCTGTTCAGGATGGGACCCCTTAGACAAGAAAAGTCTATCTCTAGTCTGCTGCTGCAATAGTTTTTAATGCCAGCCATGCTGTTGTAGAGTGCTCTGCTTCTCCTTTGTTGTTGATCTGTGATAAAGCTGGCATTTGTCTTCCTTTTTTTCCTCATCCCACCCTTTCTAATTAAGTGTGTTGTTATGTATAAATCCATGTTCCTAGACATTCTTTATGCTGACATCCTGTACAAGTTTTTAAAGGATAGAGGTTTCCAGAAAGGAACCTAGGTCAAAAACGCAGGTTTTTTCGTTGCCCTCTGTCATCCAGTAGTTTTAAGGCTGGTCACGTAACTGCTATGTGTGGACAGCTACAGATTTTGGAAAGGGCTTGAGAAATCAGTTGCCAAGGTAGAGTTCTGTTTTTGCAAGAGATTCACCTGTTTGAGATCATCAGGAGTAGCACACTTCCTGGCAGTCCTTTACACTCTAGGACTGTTACTCAATTTGTGTTCTAAGTACTTGTGAAGAGCTACGGTAGTGTTCTGCCAAGCTGCTAACATGACCTACCTAATGTCTAGTAACCAAAAGTAGTCCCTTGTTTTAGAGACTCTGCTTAGCAAAGTGCTCTGTGCTTTTTCTTCAGGAGCGAACAGGTGTGAAAATGATAATGATCCAAGATGGTCCAATGCCTACTGGAGCAGATAAACCTCTCCGTATTACTGGAGATGCATTTAAAGTACAGGTATGTAATAAAAGTAAGCAGTTGCCCCAGAGTGTTGGAGGGAAGTTGAAATATATTTGTGGACATCTAATGGAGTCGAATCCCTTATAAATCCATCATAAATGCTATGTTCCCTGCTGGTTTTGTTCTGTGAAGTCAAAGTTTGATAGAACGAGTCAGAACAAAGACTAGCGAGTATTGGCCAGTGTACAGTATGACCTGGGGGCTCTCACTACATGTAGATATTAGACCTGGGTAGAAGAGCTACGCAGGAAGGTTTGGAGAAGGTAGAGTGGAAAAACTTTCCAGTCCTGAAGCACAAGTCACAGCTGCGTGTTATTTAAGCAGCTGGGTTCGCAGTGACCAAATAAGCAGAGGTTTGAGAAAGTTTTGTGGAAGGCTCAATATCTCAGACAGCCAACTGACGCAGGTAATTAAAAGTAGAAAAAAATAAAAGAGTAAAAACTACAACTCCTGAAACCAAGGGGTTTACTTAATGCTGATATGTCATCCTCCTTGTGTCAGGGTTCTGCAGATACAGTCGTGTTGTGGTTTCAAAGCAAAAACCCATGATCCTGCAGAGCTTGGAAGATTGCAGCATGATAGGAGCTCTTGATTTAAAGTTTAGGTGTGGCACGTTCCACTTCCCAGCAAGTGCCTTTCATACCTTGCTGGATACTTAAATCTGGCTTAGCAGTCCTGTCTCTAATAAAAGTAGTTCTGTTTCATTGGATCTTCCTAATCATAAACTGCTGTAACAATTGATGCTGGTCAGGTATGTTTGGAGAGAATTTTTCAAGCCACTTATTAGTTAAATCTAAAGCCCAGTTGTATTAATTTCCACAGTTCTTATACTTATTGCAAAGGTATAAACATGTAGAAAGTTTAATGAGATTCTTGCTGCTTTTAACCAAGTCATACTGTGAGTGCTGAGGCTTTCCAGATGGTTCCTTCTGCCTTGCAACATTTGCTGTTGTCGCATCTTCTGTGCCATAAATCATGGCAAGCAATTGTGAAGGCTTCATAAACTGGAAGATCTTTGAGGCATTTAAAGTTCAGCACACTTAGAATGCACTGTAGAAACTCATTGAGTCCTTGGTTTTGGTGGGAATCTCTGCATGCTGCAAAGTGCAGAGTTCTTAACTATCTCACATCGCTAGGCAATACCTCCATTGCCCTTATTTCTGTCTTAGCATCTCTGAAGTATCTTGAGTTGTCCATTTCTGTAATAAATGCTCCGGGGACATGGGAAATACATAAGAATAGGAAAGGAGGCAGATTTGCCAGCGTCCCTCAAACTTTCAAATCGAACCCAAGCATCTGAACCTTGACAGAAACAGTGGTACAGGCTTTGACAGGCAGTCTTTTTTTTTTTTTTAATGGTGGCTTACTGCTGGCTTATTTCCAAGGTATGGTTTTACTAGCTGAGCATACATGCAAGTTTGTGAAAGGCCTGGAGAGCTGCAAGTAGATAGGAAGAACACGCATTTGTTTCACACAAAAAAAAAAGCCTTGCTGGATTGCTGCAGACTTGAGTGTAACTTTGAGTGTCAGTAAGCTGGCTGCTGCTCTCCTGCCTTCTTGTACGTGCTCTCTGCCTCTTAGCAGACATGCTGACTACTGTGCTGCCGGAGCATCTGCTGTACTGCTGGTTTCAGCTCTGTCCAGTAGGAGAGGATCTTCCTTCAATTAAATAAAAAAAAAATAAAGTGGGGACAAAGTGATTGTTTTAAAAGCAAAAGCTCTCTTTTGAAAGACTGAGGTACACAATTGCACAAAGAAACTGCAGCCTCGTGCACCTGGCAGACTCTGACATCTTCCACATCTGATGAAAGCAGATCTCCTCTGACAGTGGTCAATTAGCCACTATCGAGGCCCTAACGCCGAGATGGCAAGCAGGATATTTTAAGCTAACTGTAACTTCTTTCCCCATGTAGCAAGCAAGGGAAATGGTACTGGAGATCATCCGAGAGAAAGATCAGGCAGACTTCCGAGGCGTACGCAATGATTTCAGTTCTAGAATGGGAGGAGGCAGCATAGAGGTATGTTTTCTTCACAAGTACTCTGCTAACCTCCCTGTGGGACGGGCAGTGGGTGGAAGTCCTCAAGTTTCATGTGTAACCTGTGAGCTTTTTTTTAAATGCATTGTTTTCTGTTGCCAGAAAAGTGAGTCTGGCTGCGAAGGGGAGTTCTCATGGACTCCCAGATGGCACTTTTCTAACTGTCGTTTGAAGTTGCATTCTTGTAGCTCAGAGTTCATTTAGTGGGGAAGGAATTTGTGGCCACATGTTTGTTTTTCTTACAGAATATCTTTGTGTAGCCTGGAGCTGCTTAACATGGCCCATCTCCTTGTTAAATCAGAGTAACTCAGTCTAGTTCTGAGCTTTCATACTGCTTTGCCTTTCCCATCAGGTCTCTGTGCCCAGGTTTGCTGTTGGAATTGTAATAGGAAGAAATGGAGAAATGATCAAAAAGATTCAGAATGATGCTGGAGTTAGGATTCAATTTAAACCAGGTTTGTGTGAGGATGGAGAGCCATTGCTTTCTGACCACAGTTTGGGATCGCTGCAGTGATTCTGCTCTGAGGTTACAGCAGCTAGGCTTTCCTCACTTAAAGGTGCATTGTCTCTTTCTGTAAGCTGTTTAATGACATACTTGTTCCTCGTGCACTTTCTGTTGTTCAGAAAGTAAGATTATATACGTCTTACTTACAAACGTTAGATGTCACAGCAATAATGTCTTGAATGGTAACTGTATGGGCAAACAAAATAACACTTCTGTTTCCTGTTAAGGAGTTCTCCTTCAGGGCATGAAAGCCTTTGGAGATCAGGAGTTGATTAATTCTAAGTAACTTTCTCTGGGTCCTTGGCTGTCTGATTACCTATCAAAGCTGCCTTTGTCCTCTTAAAATTATATCAATCTCTCTCATGACTTTTTGACATTTGAAAGTGTTGTCTTTTGAATGCTGTCCCCTCTGCAATGAGATTTTGTCTCCTTTCAGTATGTGGAAGTGTGGCTGAAGGTGGAGGGGAGAGAGAGTTTGGGCTAGATGTGTTATATATGAAAGTGCTGCTGGCAGTGGTGGTGCTGGAAGGAAGCTTTTGTTGGTGGGTGGATATTTTCTTCTTTTAATTTAGTCTTTGTCACTTCTCTTCACAGATGATGGGATTAGTCCTGAAAGAGTCGCACAGGTCATGGGGCTTCCCGATAGGTGTCAACATGCAGCACACATCATCAGTGAGCTTATTCTAACAGCACAGGTGGGTTCTGGAAGCTCCTGGGAGGAAAGTGCTTATAGGAGAATGTCTGTGCATGCAGCTGTGTGGATGAAGAACGTCAGTGTTCAGTTTTTCTTCTTGTAGGCCAAGGAGAGAGCTGCTGGGTTTGATTTTTTTGTTTTTTAAAATGTGACCAGGGCTGATTGAGCTATGGGAGGGTATCCTGTTCTGAGGCAGTATCAATAGGCTTTGTTGTAGTTCTATGTTGAGCTGTTTTTCAAAGCTACTTGAAAATGGTGACCTAATGGACCGTAGTCCAGCATTACAGAGAGACAGAGGCTGGAGGCTCTGCTCAGAAGGACTGGGCACTCTGGGCAGCAGAGCGTTCTCAGTGCTCACAGCACCTCCTTTGCCACCTCTCCAGTCTCTGGTCCTCAAGTCTGGTGGCTGTGGGAGGCAGCGGAAGGTGAAAAACTTTCACGTATGCAGTTACTGTTTTCTTGGACACAAACATACGGCATTGTCCTGGAGCAAGAAGAGTGGAGATGAGCGAGGCAGTAGGGCAAGCTCATGTGGAGAAGGTTGCATATTCCCTTTTTATTAGGAGGTAAATAGATTGTGTCTAATTATCAGGTTTGGAACGGTCTAATTTCTCAATTAAGGTTCAATCTTGTTTTCTCTTTTTGCCTTGAGATTTGGTTTGAATACTTGTGTAAGATTTTTGAGATCTGTCCTGGTAGCCTTTGGCTGCTATGGCCTTTACTTCAGGAGAAGTTAGCTATCTGAACTCGGTATGTCCTTTAAGTGTCTTTGAACTGAAAAGCTTCCTTTGGAATTTCTGGAAATTGTGCCTTTCAGCTGAGTAGTTCCAGAAGTTCTTTAAAGAATGACACTGGAAAGAGTTTGGATGCTAACTTGTGCATATGTTGGTGCCAAGATCTATTATTGGTTGTTCTAAGCAAACCTCCCATCGCTAAATAAAAGCAGCTGATGCTTGTTTATAGGCTTATTTCAGCAGATACAAAGGCACGCATTTTAAAAAAGAGTTTTATCTTCCTGAGTCAGGAAGGCAGCCGTAGCCCACGTCCCTGGCATTGCTTTAAATTGCTCCTAAGTCCTGAATGTGAAAGTCCAAGAATATCTTAATTCAGTGCCATTGATTACAATGCAGTTTAACTTCCTTTATTTTGTTTCTAATGTGTATTGAGGCAAGCAAAACAAAAAGCAAAAAACCAACAAACCACTGACAGAAATTCTTTGCCTTCCAAGGAACGAGATGGCTTTGGAAGCTTGGCTGTAGCCCGAGGAAGAGGTCGTGGCCGTGGGGACTGGAGTGTTGGAACCCCTGGGGGCATGCAGGAAATCACCTACACGGTGCCAGCTGACAAGTGTGGCCTCGTTATAGGCAAAGGTAGGTCTGCTGACACTCAATACTCAAGCTTCCAATTTTTCAGTCTGCCTGGCAGTTTTTTATGAGTGCAGTTATTTAGTGACCAGTGAGTGCAGTGCAGGAGTAAGCTGGAAGCTCTCTTTGTTGTTTACCTTGTGGTGTTCTCAATCATCATTGTACTCTCCAGGCCCTTGTGAGGAATATGTGAGGAAGGCTCTTCATGCAGAGCTGACAGGCAAGCCTGTTAGGACAAGCAGCTGGCTGAGAAAAGGAGTTTCATTTGCAGATCCTTTTTTAAAGAACTCATTTAAAAGGCAGTTTGTCAGGGACAAGCAGGACAGTCATTTTGGCATGCTGCATTTCTGTGGGTGCAATGTAGTAAAATGAAAGATATGAGTGTGATAATGACTGTAGCTGCTTCCAGCCATGAACCTGAGTTGTGTGATGAGTAAAGCAAAGGAGCAGGTTTGTCTGTATTGCAGCTGATGTGTGGGACTGGTGCAGAGCAGCCTGGTGCCCTGCCTGATCTGTACCTCTTCTTGCTCAGAGGAGTGTATGTTGCTTCCTAAGCCATTGAATTGCTCCATGCAAAGCACACAGGCGAGGCACCTGGCCTTTCTCCGAGGAACCTGCGTGCTGCCAAGTCACTCATAAAACCAGAGCATCTGCAGCACTTGTTGTAGAGCATCAGGTAATGCCAGTAAGGAAATTAGAGCCAGGAATAGCTCTGTTGCTCTGAATTCTTACAGTGCTTTTGATTTAAGACACTGACATATCAACGGAATTGTATTTAATTTTTTGTCTGCTTATTTCAGGAAGAATGACATATGCCTAAACCAGCATTTAAGTAGTCACAGTTGGCTTTTAGTGTCAGCAGAGGTGAGACGCACAGAATAGGAGCAGATTAGCTGCCACGGTAAAGGAGGCAAAGGCATGAGGGCACTGTGCCATGTTTCAGTGGCACTTAGTTCCCTTCCATCCTGATGGGCAGGAGTGAGCTTGCCATGAAACGTGTCGTGGCCTTTTCCCTTGCCACACAGCCCTGCTGCACCTCGCTTGTTTCCCCTCTGGCCCCTGTGGCCCCTGAATGCTCTATAATTGGGTGACTGGGGCACAGGTATGCAACTCAGGCATGTCAGGTGTGTTTCAGATGTTTTTCTTTGCTGTAAACCTGTTTACAAGCCAGAAAACTTTTTCACTGTGACTCTTCCCCGTTATGCAGATATTGCAGAGTGATTGCACTTTATCTCAGTAATAGTCCAGCTGGGTAAAGATCAAGCAAAGCAAATTTTAAGCCCACGAGTGAGAGCTATATATATGGAAAAATCAAATTATAATGAAACTTTATTGCTGTATCCATTAGTCATCCTTAATAAAGGAACAGAAAAGGTCACTTGTTGTTCAGCAGTGCACTGAAGTGGAGCATTTGTGACTACAGAGAGCATGTGCTGAAAAGATAAATGCAGGTAGTGGAGTTAGATGTCCTAGCATTCAAGTGCAAGGCCCGGCACGGGCTCGCTGTGAGGGTGAAGGGTGGCTTTTTACCTTTGTTTCCACAACAGCTAAACAAGGATTCTTGCCCAGCCAGATCAGAAGCTTTCTGGAGTGACTAATTACTAGTTGTATGGTGATTTGAATGCTTGTAGCTTTGCAGTCGGTGCTCTTACAGTGCCTGTGCTCTTAAATACTGTTGCAGCATTCATTTTTTTGTCAAGTGAGTGATGGCTGTAGCATTGCCTTTTGGGGTCTGGGTTTGGATGGATGCACTGCAGTCTCTGTTTGCTGAAGCAAGAGATTGTCTGATTCTTCTTGTTTCTTCTGCTGCTGCCTGTGGGGCATTATAAGGCAGAGGGGATGTTAATTTGGGGGTTTAAACAGTCACCAATAGCAACATCTTTACTCAGCCCTGTTTTAGTTTCTGGGCAGTTTCTGGCTGGTAGTGTTTGTGTGTGTTTTTGCTGTGGTACAGAGCTTGGCTGTTAGCTCTCTGTACAGTCCAGCCAGGTTCTGTGGGCACACACAGCACCTGAGCAGTGGTTATTTATTTACCTTGGGCCCCTGGATGCAGGATATCAGATGTGGCCAGGTAACTGCTGCTGTGCTTCCAGCTTCGTGTCAGCACTCCAGAAGCAGGGAGAAGAGGGATGGGGAGGTTTGCCATAGCTTGGTCCGAACAGCGTGTGGGCTCCTTTCCCATGAGGATTGCTTCTTTGCTTTGGAGTTTGAGTCTTTATGAGCTGATAAGAAGTTCCTGGCTCCCTGGAAATCCTGTACGTAGCTTTTTCCTCTAGAGGGTGGGTAGGTGCAGCTTTTCTTCTGTGAAAGACTCGAGGAAGGGTGGAGACAAGCACCATACACATGTCAAGTGCTTTCTCTGCTTGGTGGTGCATGGAAACAAACCGCAGCCTCTCTGGGCCCCCGCTGGATTTCCATGATAAATACAGCAATATTGACAGATAACGTGGCTGGCCTGGCTCTTGTCAGCTCTGCCTTTTAGCAGGTTTGATTAATTGCTTTACAATTTCACGTCCAGCTGGGGGGCCACTCTTGGATCACTTCTGCCCCCCATCAGGTAGAAGAATGGAGCAGGGCTGTGAATGTGGCTGCAGACAGCCACCATGTGCCGAGCGGCCGCTGCTTTATGGGGGCAGATGAGCTCCTTCCAGCCCTTGCAGCATCATCTTGGCTGTGTCACTTTGCACGCTGTGCTGGAAACTGGGGGAGTTTGGGATGGGAGGGGGCAGCTGGGCATGTAGCAGAACGGAGGGTGAGGAGAAAAAGGGCACCGAAGCGCACACGGGAGGTGGGAGCTTGCAGTCTGCCACCAAACCTGGAGAGCAAACCTGCAGGATCCTTCCTACGGCCCAGGAGGGAGCTGATGAAACGGCCCCAGCAGCAACCAGCTTGGTGGTGACTGCTGAGCAGAGAGAAAACTCGACATCTACGTTCTCCTGTTCTCCTCGCTTCCAGGCTGATGAGGATGCTTCGGATTTCAGTTCACTTTTGAAAGAGGAAACATAGTGGTAGTGTGCTGTGTGAGCTGTGCCCCACTGTCCTGAGTTAGAAAGCTGTCCCACTCCTTTGTGATCTCAAGTGTTTGGGTGCCATTTTCCTGTCTTTTTATTAAGAAGATGAAGTAATCGCTGGCTCACATTCTGCCTTCATGTATAAAAACAAGGGCACGAGGGCTCGGTGTGAATCTGCATCTGACAAAAGCATAAAATACAGCGTTGGGGATTTGAGGCTCGATTTTGTGGCTTTCCCATTCTTGTCTGAAAGCGAGTGGCTTTGCTTTGGCTACACAGTACAATCCCTGTTGTCTGCTCAGGGATGTGACATGACTACCTTTTGTTAAATGCATCTTCTAAAATTCATTTAGAAAGAGTTAATTGCCCTTTGGCAACTTTTCCTCCTCCCTTCCCCAGAAAGGCTTTAAAATGTTAAAAAGGTCACGAGTCCATTACAATGAAACGAACAAGTGTCTGCAACATCCACAGTTTGTTTTTGAAGTTGTGCTGGATGTATAGAGATGGAAATGTGAGCAAAATTGAGGAGATTTTTAGAGACTCCTTTTAATTAAAAGCGAACAAAAAGCTCTGGTTACTTTACTTCGCTTTCCTTCCTGCTTACTGCCTGTACTTCAGGCTGGCAGTTTTGGTTTGTGATTTGAAAATTGCAAAGCCCTTTCCTTCCCGTTACCCTTTAATTTCTCCAGTTGAGTGGAGCTGGTCTGTAAGTTGTGTCAGCTTCCAAAAGAAGAATCGAACCATTGTAGTGTTGGCTGAAGCTTTTGTTAAGCAAATTTCATTAAGAGACTGGGAGCTAGCAGGTCTTCAGGAAATCAGCTCTGTGTTGGCTGAGGCTGCCCCGTGCTGCTCGAGGCAGTGCTCTGCTGTATCTAAATGGCTGTGTGCCATAAACGTCGTTATGCTTTTATGGAAAAAGATGCTGAATATCCTGCCTTGATTTTCTTCTCTTCAGGTGGTGAGAACATCAAGAGCATAAATCAGCAGTCAGGAGCTCACGTGGAGCTCCAGAGAAACCCACCTCCAAACACAGACCCTGGTGTGCGAATATTCACAATCAGAGGAGTTCCCCAGCAAATTGAACTCGCTAGGCATCTCATAGATGAGAAAGTTGGTGTAAGTCCCATCTCTGTTGGTTTTGATCTGTCTCTTTCAGAAGTGTTTTCACCCATAGGTGCGTGTAGGCCTGGACTTATGGGGTGGAAGTGGAACACTGTGTACTCTTAACACTATTTAACTTCAAAACCATTTGCCTGTTAGCAGCCATCTTGAGCTTTGGCCCTTGAGCATCCATTGGACTAATTTTTGCTGTGGTCCCGGGAGGATCTGACTGCTGACATAATCAAGTGTAGTATGCAACTGTGCTAAGGCTGAGGAGGCTGCCAAGTGGGGTTTTGAAAGGAAGACTACAGTGTTACTGTGTGAAAATGACATAATCTTGGCGTCATAATCCTAAAAGTAACACTGAGCTCCTTGCTCCAGCAAATCCAGGGTGATGTTTATCTTCTGCTTAATGCAGTGCTGGGGTATTGAAGCTTAATAATGTCAGGCCAGAACACTACTGAAGGGAGAAACTTGGGCAAAAGGAAGTAAGGAAAATACTGAACTGGGGAATAGCAGAACTGAAAAGCAACCTTTGTGTTGAATTACCTGAGAGAAGAGGGCTTGGTACCAGCCTCAGGTTCCAAGCTATTCAGAGGAAAACTTCCAGCTGTGCTGGAGTCCTGTTAGCCCCTTTGTGGCTGGCCAGGGTTGCTTTTGAAGCTGAGCTCCTGAAGGGTGCTGACAGTCCTGGGAACTTGGTCCTTGGAAGATCAGTCGTTTCAGGAGCTGGGGCTTAATGGAACATAGCCCAGGCTGTCTTCTCTCTGCTAACTATCTCCTCCCTCTGTGTAGAGCTGACATTAAATATCTCTGGATTCCATGGCAGGGTACCAGCATGGGTGGACCTGGAGGATTTGGTCAGAGCCCGTTCAACCAAGCACCCACCACACCTCATCAAAAGTAAGCTTCTGCATCTTGTCACAGATGGGTTCTGGGGAGTGGCTGGGAGCTGTAAAAGTCTTGAGAGAGGTATGGAGGGCCTTGGGGGGGGGGGGTGTGCAAGTGCAGCCTTTTAAAGAGAGAGCTGAAAACTTTAAGATTGACTGCAGGAGGGATTTCAGCTATGGAATTGCAAACAAGGTAGGTTCTGTCTCCAATGCAGTGAGTGTGGAAAGAAGCTGGAGCCTCACTTGCTGTTCAGTACCATGTGTCCTTGACTTCACAAACAGACAATTTCCATGCAGTTAGCAGCTGCAGCTACACGTTTCCTTCTGTTCCATGTTCCTGTTTGCTCAGCAGTTGCTGACTAGAAGTAATAATTTTGTTTCTAGGGCTGACTTCATGCATATCTCCTCTGAAGTATTTTATTGTCTACTTCAGCATGCCTTTTTATCCTCTGCAGTGGTCCTCAGGCGTTCATGGCGCAGGGTTGGGGCAGTACCTACCAGACGTGGCAGCAGCCTGGACAGCAAGTCCCAAGTAAGTGGTTAGGGCCTGGGTTTGAGAAGGGCTGGTGTTCCCTTTGCCACCAGACACAGATTGAGCCATAAGACCACTTGTGTGCGGTGGTGTTGGAATGAGCCCAAGTCCACCAAAACCAGTAATGCTTTTAGTGTACTTACCTGCTTGTTTCTGCTTCCTTTGTGGAGAAACCTACTTTGTAACATTTCTGCCTTAAGCTTTCTCTTGTGAGGACTCTCCAGGCAAGCGCTCACTGTCCCCACTTCTCCCTGACAGGCACACAGTGTCTGGTGGTGAGCCCTCCCATCTCTCTGCTTTTTAATTCATCAGTCCTTGATTATTTTTTTATTTCTTTTTTGGTACACATTCTTGATGAGCTCCTTTCTAATTCCCATACTGACAGAAAGGCTGGGAAATAGATGCAGGAAGTGGAGAAGAAAAGCGTGGCTCCTATCGTGCTTCATTCACACTGGCTGTAGTGGTGTCCTCTTATTTCCTTCTGGGACCTGATAACTGCTCGGCTTCTGCAGCACTAAAAGCATGGAGTGTGACCAGCCAGATATTAGCATTAAGATACAAGTGACAGTGCACAAACATCTGCAGTAGTGAGTTCAGAAGCTGAACCCAGATCACTTCTGCTCCTGGTCTTAGTCCTTTGGCCACTGACACAGTGAATCAAACTGGCTGTTGTTCTGCAGGGATCCAAGTGTCCACTTCCTCACAAAACTGTTCAAAATTCATCAGGTTGGAATGAGGTTTCAGAATAACTGACGTAGTGCTGTAGTGATGATGTCTGTCACTAATGTCATTTTCCTGTCTTCAGCAGTCTGATGCTTTGAGCAGATTCCTAGGCGACTTGTTAATCTCAAAGCTCATGTGATGCACTGAGATGCCTTTCAGTGCTCTGACTGGTTCAGCAATGAAGTAGGTACTTAAGTTCAGTTTAAACTCCCTCTCTTTGAGGCGTCTGAGATGGAAGAATAATTGCTGTAACAATGCCAGCAACTGCATTTATGATTCCCTGTGACACAGCTGACATCTAATGTAAATGAATTTGTGCATATCTGAGATCTGGAAATCCTCAGCACTGTGTTCTTGACATCATGCGAAACCCTGCATGGCACTGGGGGCTTTGCGTTAAACTTTGAGGCAGTGTCTTTAGGAGAGGGCTTCTACTCCTCAGGAATTGCAGTTTAAAAATCAGTGCTCCTCTGTAGAGCTCTGGAGACAGGCAGAAAATCAGCAGCAGTTGTGCCTTCAGGATAGGTGGGCTTGGAAAGAATTCTTGTTTCCACCAGAGTGGTGTAGTATGGTGCTGAGAAGGAGAGTTTTCCCACCAGCCTGTTAAAGAGTACAAATCACTGCTCACGTCCTTCCTTGTGCTCTCCCAAGAGCACTGAGCCTTCCTGAGAGGCAGAGCAGGAAGAAATGCAGCAGGGAAAGCTCTACAAAAAAACCTTAACTTCCAGCTTCACATAAAGCCTTGGAATAAATGCTTATGAAACCTGCTTTTCTAATTGCCTTCAGAGATGCCTTTAGAAACTCACCTTGCGAATTTATCTTCTTCCTTGCCTCCCTCAGGTGTCCTGCCCTCCCCATCAGACACTGGGAGAAATGATCTCTCATTTTATAACATCTGTGAGCTGTGTCTTGGGCTCACAGCCCTTGGCCTTGGAGCTTAGTGGTGTCAGAAGCCCAGACCCCTTGAGTTCCCCACTACCAGCACTGTGGCTTGTCCCACTGGCAGCTGCTCTGCAGTGCATTTGTGAGATTGTTGGTGGCTCCCAGAAGCCATGAAGCATCCAGCCCTGCAGTGGTCATTTCCCTGTGTGGGGTTAGTGCCATCAGATGTGTTCTGGGGACAAATATTCAGTTTCTGCTGTTGAATGTGATGGAAAACATCAGCTCACTAGTTTCATGTTTACTTAGGGTCCTCCATGCTCCTGTTGGTAGGCAGGCACACTGAAGGCAGTCTTTGTAAGAAGAGAGGACAGACGAGAGAACGCAGTGCTTTAAGCACACACCACTGCTTGCTTTTCTGCTGATCACAATGGTACTCAGTCAGGCCAGGTGGAATTCACCAAGGTATGGGAGGATTATTATAAGAAACTAAGTAAATACCTGTTTTTACACTGAGTTTCAATTGGAGAACAGGCTGGTGAGGGGGCCCTGCCCCGTGGCTCTGCTTTCCCCAGCAGAGCCGTCCCTTGACTCCCAGAGTGCCCTCCTTGTGGGAGGAGGGGCAGCCCCCACCCCTACACATGTATTCAGATTTTAATTACTTCCCCCATCTTAAATTAACTGGCCAGAGAAACATTTTGCCGTGAAATGCATTTAGCTGCGTGTCCTTTCAGCCCGCTGCCGACTGTAATTCTCCGAGAAGAAAAGGCATTGAAGGAGGTCCTTTGTTGGCATTAGCAGGTGGACAGTTGAGGCAGCCTTGACCTCTGCCAGAAAAGGTCCTGACTTGTAGCGTTGGTCAAGTCTTTTAACCTGCTTTTATGCCCCTGGACAGGACGCTGCTGCCCTGTTCCCTCCACCCACTTCACACTCGCAGTGCATTACGTTCCTCCTCTCCCCCCCACTTCAGAGCCCTCTGAGATGAAGCCGAGGGGCTTGGATGGGCTGTGAGAGCTCCTGTGTGTGTGTGTGTGTGTGTGTGTGCTGTCCTTGCCTGCTGTGCATGCAGCAGTTTGTGCTTTCACTGTGCCTGCCTTCTTCTGCAGTTTTTTTTCTGATAGCTGTATTTTCTGTTCAGGGTTGGTTGGTTGGTTTGCTGCACGTCTGGCTGAGGGCTCTTTGCTCTGACTGCGGCCTCTGCAGCCAGCATGTTGGACTCTCCCCCTCAACAACACTTAGACACACTGGCTTCACCACATCTTAGTGTTGTTTGAAGGAGGGAGGTTAGTGCTGGGTGCAGGCAGGCTTTGGCTCTGTGGGCTGTCCGTATGGCTCTTAGTGCAGTGCAGGAGCCCAGAGCCAGCTGTGCCTGCTCAGAAGGCTTCACAGGTGCTGCTGCACGGGGTGGTGTCGGGACCGGTGGCTTGCTGAGTGCTGACCACGTTGTACAGGTGGGCATTGCCACCACGACTCCTTGGGATGTGTCCTGCTGCAAGAGCAGGGGGTGCAGATGCAGGTGACTGCAGATGTGGTTGTATCCATGGCACCTCTGTGTGGAGGTTGAGGGGATAGGGCTCTGCTGTCAGGGTTTGAAGCCCAGGTCCCTGCAGTCAGTGTGAGCAGCTTTGGGTGGCTGATGTGCAGAGCTAGCAGCTCCCAAACAGCGTGCTTGGCCTCGAGCAAGTCCTGATGGAGGGGAGGGATGGAGTTTGGCTTCGTGCCCCTCAGCAGCACTCAGGTGAGACAGAATCAGGAACTTGAGTCTTTCCCCAAACTGAGAATGCCCAATGCAGTAGAAACGTGGAAGCTGAAGCATGGAATCCAGACAACTGAGGTAGAGCCAGGGCCTGTCTAGTGGAGAGGTAGATGTCACTAGCTGGAAACTGTCACCTGTTCCATATTGACATGCCCCTTATTGTCATCTTTGCACAGGCCAACAGAGCCAGCAGCAGAACAGCCATCCCGATTACAGCAAAGCATGGGAGGAATATTACAAAAAACAGAGTGAGTGAAACAGGGTTGTTGGAGATAAGGAAACTCTTGTTACAGAGTTCACGCTAATCCGATGACTTGCGTCTCCATCCCCTGCCATCATTAGCTTCCAGTCCTCTGCAATTCCCTCTGGTCCCTGCAGCTGGTGATGGTGCATGGTAGTTCTTCCACTGGAAGCTGTCGTGGTGCCTGCTGCTGGGCCTCAGGAGGGCTGTTCCTGCTGAGCTTCAGTGCACAGCAGAGCCCGTGTCCGTGCTGGGGAAGCATTGCACACACCGAGAATCGATGCTGACAAAACAAAACCCAGAAAATTGAAGCTGGGTTGTCAAAAAGGTAGGAATGCTCTGCACACAGGTGTGTGGACAGTCGTGGCCCTGCCTTCCTCCGCTCCGTTAAGAGGCGTGCGGTGCCAGCTTCTGGATTTGCATTTGGCAGCCTGGGTTTCGTCTTACCCAGCTGCTCATCCCTCCCTTTCCCTTTCTCTTTCCTCCAGGTCATGCTGCCAGCGCTGCTTCTCAGGCAAGCTCCCAGCCAGACTACACGATGGCCTGGGCAGAGTATTACAGACAGCAGGCCGCCTACTATGGGCAGACACTAGGGCAGGCGCAGGCCCACAGCCAGGTGTGTATTCGCCCTCTGCTGTTACCCTGGGTGTGGGGAGAGCCTTGGAGTGGTGCAGTGAAGCACAGAGGTGTTTTGTGGCTGGAGAAGTCGAGTCGCTCAGTGCTACCATTGCGCTATCTCAGCATCAGACTGGCTTCCCTGTGCAGGGTGGATTTGTGGGGGGGACTGGGAGGCTGTGGGTTTATTTCCCCTAAGGGCTTTTTGCTCCCAATCCCCAAGCCGTTCTGTGGCTGTCGGTGGGATTTCAGCACAGTGAACGACAGCTTGAGGCCGGCAGGACGGAGCAGCGCTGTCCTGGTGGGCAGTTTGCCTTTTCTCTGGCAAGCTTGGTGCTTGGGTCTGGGCACGGCTGGGGAGCACCTGCCTGATGGAGGGGGGAGCAGAACCTCGCCTTGGTGGCACTGCAGCAGGGAGAGCCACAGGCTGGGTGCTGGGGGTGGCTGGCAGAGGGGTGCTGGGTGCCATGCTGACGTCCCGTGTCCCTGTGCCCACAGGAGCAGTAGAACAACGCCCTCACGGCCATCGTCGCTACTTGGTTTCTCCCTCGGAATCATTGTGGAAGAAAACCTTTTTGTAACAGAGGTTTCTAGATTTGCAACGTTTTGATGAAGACTTTTCTGTTTGTTTGTGAAACACTAGCTGTAGGATAATCCGTACTGAACTTTTCTAAGAATCAGGAGCAATTAGTAACATACTAAACTTACGGACATGCTGGTAATTTTGTTTCTAAATTTGTACAAAACAGCAAAAAAACAACAAAAAAAAACAACAACCATAAACACACACAAAACCCTCCGGGATCCCCTTTGGACGGAGCCGGGGGAGCTGCAGCTCCAGCAGCGCACATTGGAGCTGTGACATTTCAACGCGTGCGGCCGCTGTTCTCCAGCTGGGGTTGGTTGGGTGGTTTATTTTTTTTCTTTCTTTCTTTCTTTTTTTTCTTCCCCCCCTTTCCTCCCCTCCATTTCTCCTCTCCTTTTCATTTTGGAACCTTTTCTGTCGCAGCAGAAAGAGTGGCTTGGAAGTCTTAGGCGATGTGTAACGAATCCGAATTGAAAACAAAAAAAAAGAGGAAAAAGGAAGAAAAAAAAAAAAAAAAAAAAAAAAAAAAAGGATTTTAAACAGTATTTAAATATTCTTAAATATGTAAATTCATTAAATGTTTTACTTCTCGTTTTCTTGCATCTTTTGATTTTTATTGCATTATTGTTTTTTTGTAAGGAAGAGCAGTGCTGTGTGCTGTAATGACGGGGTGAGTTCTGCGCTGTGCCCTCGGCTCCCTGCTGGGCTCTGAGGAAGGGGAACAGGAACACAGGGGCGGCTTTTTGGGAGCCTCCTCCTCCCCGTCCTGTGGCCACGGCTGCGTTGGTGGAGCTGAGACCTCCGAGCTCAATGGGAAAAAAAAGAAAAAAAGAAAAAAAAAAAAGAAAAGAAAAGAAAAGAAACCTTCCTCTATGCTCTCAGAAATATAAATACTGTTATTTTTAATATGAAAGTGGATCTGCTATTGTGAGAACCTTTTAACAAACACTGTGGAGGCGCAAAGCCCTATCAGAGGTAGTAGAACTATTTTTTAATTCCAAGGTGGGTTTGTTTCAGTTCTGTTTTTATTTTGGCTTTTTTTGTTTGGTTTTTTTTTTTTTTTTTTGGTTCCTTTTAAATATTTTCCTATCTAATATTGTCAGATTGCCTAGAGAGAAATGAATCTAGTATTAACCTCCGTACGCTGAATGATGTTGATTTAATAAAAGAGATGCTATGACTGGCGCTGTCGGCTGCAGTTCCTTGTACAGATAACTGTGTTTTTAAAGGAGGAGCAGAATCCAAGCTGGTTTTTGCCTTTGGAGTTCCCTGCAGGACGCTCCCTTCTGCACTGCACCCCAGCTGCCGTTCTCCCGTTCTGCCCCTGTTGTCCCTTACCATGCGATGTCTGACTGTAAAGAAACCGGCGCCGCGCGATGCTGAGGTTTGAAACAGAGAAAAAAACACACAAAAAAGACCCCAAAAGCCAAGGCGCGATGTTCCCTTCATTTGACTGGCAGTTGCATTTTACACTCTATGTAATAAAATCTCCACAAGGCGGCCTGTGGGCGAAGGACGGCGTGTGCTGTGCTGTGTGGGGGGGAGCCGAGCCCATCTGCGGGGCTGAGAGCCGGAAGGACAGAGAGCTGAGGAGTCTCTCAATGCACCTCCAGAGAATCGAGGGAGACAGTGAGCGATGGGATGGTAAAAGCCGCTCGGAAAGAGGGGAGAGGGGGGAAAAAAGGGCTGGAGGAGGGCGCGGGGCTGCTGCTGGGAATTGGGAGCGGGCATTACCGAGAAGACTTCCTTCTAATTCATCTTCCGAGCTCTGTGCCAAAACAGCATTTGGCATGGTTCACAGGGAGCAATTGTGTGATAATGAACCCTAAGGTGTCCCTTAATTGAAGACTGAGTATTACGGATTGTGCCAATGGTCGTAAATGGCGCAGGATTGTGGGAGGATGCATTTTCTTAAATGTATCTGTAAGTACAGATTAGAGAGTCTCCCCAGTGAAATGCCCATACTATAAATTATGGAAATATCTCTTTCTGATGCAACCTTTTATTGAGGGGGTGGGGCGGCGAAACAAATAGTTTGCGAGGCTTTGAAATTTGGCCTGTCATTAAGATGGTGCCTGCAAAGCTGGGTTTTCATCAGCAGTCTGGTGTCCTGGCAAGCTAAAGTGCTCAAAATGTTCCCAACTTCAGCAATTTGTTTTCCATTACCGCCGCCCGCTTGGGGCGCAGGGGCTGCGGCCGTCGAAGCTCTGCTCTGCAAAGCGCTGGGGCTGGAGCTGCTGGGTGCCCCATCGCCTCTATGGGGCCCGGGGCCGTGGGTGCTGATACTGGGCGTGATGGGAAGGGAGAACCTCAAGGCGACGGGAGAATCCCAATGCGATGGGAGAGCAGCCATTGGTGGGAGAACCCGGACACGATGGGAGATGCTCAGTGTGATGGCAGGTCCCTGATGTGCTGGGACGCCCTTGGTGTGCTGCAGGTCCATGGCGGCGCCTGTCGCTCTGAGGGCTGTGACTGAGGGGAGCCCTGCAGCCTAGGAGCTGCCACGGTGCCTTCATGGTTCCTCCAGGAGGGAGCAGCCTCCTGCTCAGCTCTGCACGGCTGTAATCTCCAAAATGAAGTGGATTTAAGCTCTGATGGGATTCTCATGGAGGAAGGGGGTTCTGCACTGCGCTGTGGGTGGAAGGTTTGGGAGCGGGAGGTGCTGGGCAGAGCTCAGAGCTTTGGCTGCTGTTGAGGCATCCTTGGGTTCACAGCCACGCAGATGCTGCTCTATATTGGGCACCTCGATGGGCGTGGGGCTATTTTGAGAGCAGAAGGCAGGCTACTAAAACACCTGCTTTAATTTTGCATGATTCCAGAACGAACTGCACCGTGGCCATCGCGAGTTGCACTGAAATGATGATCGAAGCAGACAGCAGGCACAGAACTTCATTTTTTGCTTGAGCACTTGAACGGGGCATCGATCGGAGCAGCGCTGTGCCTGCAGGAAGGTGGGTGGGAGGGGTGGCTGCTCCCAGCCTCGCTTTCCTGCACCCAGAGCCGTTTTCCCACTGCAGCTCGGGGGCTCAGTGACCCAAAGGCGCACGGTGAGGTGCAGGGGCAGGTACTGTGAGCTCGGCACATCTTCCCAGCCTTCCCCTTATCATTGAGGAAATCCTATTTCAAGGCCGCTCTAAAGCAGCCTCTGATCTCTGCGCTGCCTCTAATCCCGGCCGGCCGGGTGCAGGTGCTGCGGGGTGGGGATTAGCGGTGCCGTCCCTTTGTGCGAGCCATCACTCAGCACTCCGTGCCCAGAGCTGCTCCCAGGGCTGGGGCCAATGGACAGGGAACGTGAAGTCGGTCCTGCGGTGAGCAGAGGCCGTCGCTCTGTTTGTTTTGCAGAGAATGGGGATGACAAAGGCTTTGGGGCTGACGAGGTCTCGTTGCCGTTGTCACCCAGCCCTGCCTGCGCCGCGTGGCCCCACAGCCCAGCCCTGCTCACAGCCAACGATGGGCACGTGGTGGTGGAATGTGGGTGAGAGGGTGGATGCAGAACTTTGTGATGGGATGGGAGAGGGGGGGAGAGGGGGGGGGGGTATGGATGGGGTGCAGGAGGTGTTGATGGGGTGAAGGATGTGATGGCGTGATGGACAGGTGGTGGTGGGATGCATGGCATGATGTTGTAGTGCTGGTGAAACCACTGTGCTGTGCAGGAGAGACAGCGGTGGGACACGACTGCCCTGTCCTCAGCTCACAATTGGAGGGCAGGACACAGGCAGTGATTTTCCCACCTCTCCAGTCCCAAACCCTCTTTGCTCCTTCCTGTAACCTCGATCTATGGGGAGCACCCTCAGCACCCAGCCCTGGGATGGGGTCCATACACACTCCCTGTTCCGGGGCAGCTCTGGCTGCAGGGTCCCAATCCCCAGCAGCCTCGTGATGTGCCACAATCGCCCCTCATCTGCAGCCACCTGAGCTGTGCTGAGCGCTGGGATGGAGCCGGGAGTGCACAGATGGGCTCTTTCCTTCCCTGTTTGCTTTTGTGTACCGTGATCTCATCAAAATAATCCAGGAGTTACTACTTAAAAAAAAAAAAAAAAAAAAAAAAAAAAAGGGGGAAAAAAAAGAGACAAGAAATGAAGTGGGAGCAGCAGGGAGAGCACTCAGCACCTCCCTCCACAGCTCCGCTGCCTCCCACAGAGAGAAACGAGGCAAAGAATGCCCCGAAGCTCCTCCAAGCAGTGCGATCAGCCCGGCTCCGGGCGCTGTGCTGGAGGCTCTCTGCATTCTGAGCCCCCTCGGGACCCAACCATCGCTGGCCCTGCTCGGGGACACCCCGAACCCAGCCAGAGGAAAGGCTGAGCGAGGGCACGGTGAGGCTGCTCAGCTCCATCCCACAGATGCGGCACTTTGGGGACGGCCGCTTCGGAGCTCCCTACGGGGGAAGCGAAGTGGGGGACACGCGTGGCTGCCCAGCACGAGGCGTGCGCCCCCAGGGACACCCCCGGATGGCCCCATCGCACGGCCACGGGGCAGCATGGAGGGCTGGGTGTCCCCGGCCCCCTCCTGTCCCCATCCGCGGGCGCTGCGGACACGGGGAACATTTGGGCGCATTCCCATAACCGAGTGCTGCCAACTGCTGCCTCGCAGGGCCGCAGCCCCTCTCCAGCGCCGCTGTTTGCTTTGCAGCCCCCTTAGCCCCTATTGAGGCTTTTCAGCCCCGGCCCCTTCAGAGGGTTGAAGTAGGTAGAACCTGAGGAAGAGGCTATTTTCCTCCCTCCCTTTTGAGCCCTGCCTTGTGCCCAAAAGGCCCCCTTGTTTCACGCGTGCCAGTCACCTGGCTGGGCCCCCGGCCCCTTTCTCTCCCAGCCTCCCTTTTCTTTCTCCTTTCTCTCTTTTGACTTTTCCAGGAGCCCTCGCTCTCCAAACGAGCTTCAGATTGGATCCAGATTGAGGTCCCTTTGTCTTTCAAGGGTTGTACTAAGCTAATTAAATGTGATCCCAACAAATAAACGCCGATCTCCCCATTACATTCAGGCCTGCCTTTCAGGCAGCACCGGGCGGCCCCTCGCCCCCGCCCGCTGCGCGCAGGGTCCCCCTCATTGAGTCCCGGCCATTGAAAGCACTGCCAGGATTTCTTTTGTGCCGGGGGTCTCCGAGCCCTTTTTCCATCAGAAAAGACCCCCAAACAGCAGCTCGGCCTTTGTGAGTTTGCAAGCAAACGCCAAAGAAAAGCCCCCTGAATGCTTTAATAAATGACACATTTAGCAACTTCGGAGGCGCCTGGCTCCTGCGGCAGCCGCAGGGGTGCGGTGATCCCTCCTGCCCCGGCTCCCGCAGGGTGCGATGATCCCTCCTGCCCCCCTCCTTTCCCTCGGCTCCGGCCTATTTGCGGCGCGGGGTGGTGCAGGGGATGCGGCCGCTGCACCTGAGCCGCTCGCAGCCCCACTCCCGCCGCCCTCTGCCCGCAGCTCGGAGCCGTCGATGGGGTCGGACGCGCTGCGCCACGCCGGCTTGGGGCACCGGGACGGCGGGCAGCGGGGAGGGCACCGCCCGGCTCTCGTCGTTGCGGAGCTTTTCGGCTCGGAGCCCGCGTGTCCCTTCTACCGCTATTGGTGGTAAATCCAAAATCGTCTTTAATGATTTTTCGCCCCCGCTGCACCGGCTGGGGGGCCGCGCCGGACTTTTCTCAGCTCAACTAATATCTTTTTAATGACTTTGGGAGGGGGCAGAGCCGTGCCCTAGAGCCTGGATTGCTCCAAACAGATGTTGGGGCAGAGGGAGGGGGATGCTCTTCGCTGCCAGGGACTTTCTTCTTAGAGTTCAAACGAGAGGGGAGCTTTCAATCACCGCTAAAAATGTATTTCTCCCCACTGAACAATGGGCTCCTTTCTGCGCCCGGGGGGGGGAACTGCGCTGCGCTCGCGTTTCTGGAGCGGGAGAGGAGAGAAACCGGAGGTTTTAGGGCAGGAAAACTCCGCTCCGAGAAGGGCTCCTCGCCGCGCCGCTCGTTTCGTAGCTCCGCGTCCCGCTTGCATTCGCTCTATCCTTCAAAAATCAAAACGAAAACAAACCCGCACGCGCCTCCGTGCAGCGGCACAACGACGGCGGCGATGAGGAAGCGGCAGCGATCCGCCCCGCTTCTGCCGCCCGCTTCTGCCGCCCGCAGCCGCGCAGCGATGCGCGGATCCGACGCCGGGAGCGGCCGCGATCCCCGCTTATCCCGCAGCCCCGGAGCGGTCGGCAGCCGCGGCCCCACAAGAGTTAAATTTTAAAGCAAATCAAATTCCCATTGGCCACTGTATATTATCTCAGCAGTCTTCATTTGATACCTCTTTAATACAGAAAGGAGCTTTTCAAACCCCTTTTCTCTCTTTTCTCCCCGCCACTCTTTAAGAGCAATAAATGTTCAACTGCAATAACTATAAATCAATCTCAGCTCTGTTCAAATCCTATTCATGCGGAGGGCTGGAAGAGGGGAGAGAGCTCCCCCCTCCCCCCCACCCCCCAAAAAGCAGCTGCTGGGCTCTAATCTCCTTTCTTGCACTGTCATTCACCCTCATTTTTCCTCCATCACCCCATCCCTGCAATCTTTTCTTGTTTTGCTTTTCTTTTCTCTCTTTGCTGCATTATGATCCCATGTCTCCCCTCATCAGACCCCAACCTTGTCCAGATCCTGACCATCCCCTTGTAGGCTGTGAAAGAAAAGAAGAGTCCATGGATGTCAAATTGGTCTCAAAAAGACCATGAAAGATTGATTTGCTCCACTTTTCTTCTGCCTGACATTATTTCTGAGGGTCCTGAATGGGAAACCAGAAAGTCTGGGACTGGAATAAAGATGTTCTCTCTGTAAGGGGGAGACGGGGGGGAAAAATGCCCATTTACTCCTGGCCCATCAACCCTGCAAAACAGAGCAAAAGAAAAGAGGACTGTGGCTATTCAAAGTCAGACCAATATGTACACCTCCCAACAATATGCCAATATACTGAGGGCTTCTCTATTAACACCCATGAATATTAAAGTGCTCACTAAACGCTCAGAAGGAACTTTGGGAATATACACATGAAAATACAAGCGGCATTGTGCGGGGCTCGGAACAATGGGGCGGCGATAATGGCCCTTCTCTATTAACAGCCATGAATATTAAACTTGTTTCCTCCTAAATGTTAAAAAGGAGGGATAGCTGCGATATTAAAAAAGAGAAACGAGAAGGGAGGGCGGCGGCGGGGGGGGGGGGTGGGGGGGAGGGCAAAGCACCTACGGTGGGGAAAAAGGTTTGGGAAACAGCTGGGGATATTTAAAACCCAGCACAAAACGGGAGGATTTTTTTTTTTTTTCCTCCCACCTTTTTCCTTCCCCCCACCCCGAACCCCCAACTCGAGGGTTTTGGGGGAGGAGAGGGAGAAGGGGGGACAGCGTTTTGTTGCGGGACGACGAGAGAGGCGATGCGGTGCGGTGCGGTGCGGTGCGGGATGGAGCGCGGGGACTGCGCGTCCGCGGCGGCGGAGCGGCTCCACCTGATGCGCTGTGCGCGGAGCTGCCGCTCTCTTCGGAGCCCAGAAACCCGAAAATCAACCCGTTTGTGCGTGCATTAAAACCAGCCCCGAGCCCTGGCAG
Source organism: Lagopus leucura (assembly GCF_019238085.1). NCBI lineage: Eukaryota > Metazoa > Chordata > Aves > Galliformes > Phasianidae > Lagopus > Lagopus leucura. The sequence goes on along the minus strand of NW_024962275.1, from coordinate 4,486,411 downwards.
GTTGCGAACCTTCCTGCCCTAAGGGAGCGTTGCCTTTTTTTTTTTTTTTTTCCGAAGAAGCGCATTCTGTAATCAACATTTTGAGTGGGTTTCTGACATTCGCGCATCTTCTTGGTGAGATGAATGGCAAGAAGCGGTCGCACCTGGGCTGTAGCAGCGCTCCCCGTGCCGCCCTGCGCGGAGAGAGCAGCCCATCGGGCTCACCCCGCTAAAGCCGCCGGGGGCTGCGGGGTCCCGGTGAGTCTGGGGGCGGCCCCGGCTCTTTGCGGGGCTCGGAATATCGGATCCGGCTGTGCTGGGCGAATCTGGGGGTCCGTGCTCTTCTCCCCCCGCCTCCCGGCCCTTTGCAGCCCCTCGTCCCCATGAAAATCAAAAGAACGGGGCTGCGGAGAGGGCTCTAAGCTCCGACACAGCGGGATCGGGTTTAAATCCAGGGAAGATTAACCCTTTGCTGAGCCGGCACGGAGCCCCGGGGGAGGGAGGGCAGCGCTGCTTCTGTGGGGACCGCTCTGTCACTCTGTGGGGACAAATGTGCCACCCTGGGGCCAGCGGTGGCTGCGAAGCGCCCGGGGCTCGGAGGGAGCGGAGGTCGCCGTAGGGGACGGGAATAATTTTGGGTTCAGACGTAGGGGTGCTGCGGGCACAGAGCCCCAGAGATGGGGACCCGGTTGAGTTCCGCGGCGCCTTCCCGGTCTCTGTCCTGGGGACGCGGGGTTTGGGACCCACTTGTCACAGCCGGGGGAGCCGATCCCGATACGGGGCTGCCGGCCGCCCGCGTTTAGGGAACGGACCCCAGTGCTCGGGGTTCCGGGCCGGCGCCAAGCTCCGTACGTCTCCCCGAGTCCGCTCCCAGGAACCGAGAGCGAAAGCCGTCGAGGGCGGACGGGACCGCGTGGATCCGGTCCGCCGGAGCTCTGCCCGTTACCCCGCGGCGTCGGGGGCCGAACGGCTCGGAGAATCGGTGTGTGGCGGCTTCGGGGAGGCGGATTTCGTTGTGGAGCTCCGCGGCCCCAAAGCGCAGCGTTTTGTCCCCGGAACGAGCTCCGGGGCCGGCTGGGAGACGCCGAGGGCGAAGCGGAGCAGTCGGAGCGAGTGGTGCCCGACGGGGCGGGCGGGCGGGAGGGGGTGCGGGGGGGTGCCGAGTCGGTGCGTGTGTGCGTGTTTGTGTGTGTGTGTGTGTGTGTGTGTGGATGTGGATGTGTGTGTGCGGCTGTGTGTGCCGTGTCCCTCCCTCCAGCCACCCCACCCCCGGGAGGGGAGGGATGGAGGGGAGGGGGGCTCCGACGGCTCGCCTCGCTCCGGCAGCCCCAGTCGCTCCTCCAACGTCAGGGAGGTCATTAATAACCAATTAGGAGGGTCAATGAAGCTCATATATAGGCGGGCGGGAGCCGCCGAGCCGCACGGAGCCCGGCCGCCCGCCTCGCCCCCATGATGGGCTCGGTGCTGCCCGCCGAAGCCCTGGTGCTGAAGCCCGGCCTGAAGCCGCAGGGGCTCTCCCTGGCCGAGGTGATCACGTCCGACATCCTGCACAGCTTCCTCTACGGCCGCTGGAGGAACGTGCTGGGCGAGCAGCTCTTCGAGGAGAAGAGCAGCCCCAAGACCGCCTTCACGGCCGAAGTGCTGGCGCAGTCCTTCTCCGGAGGTGAGTCGCGGCCCCGCTCCCCCGGGTGTGTCACAGCGGCTGACGGCGAAAGAAGGGCTTTAAATTCATGTGGTTAACTCGGGCTTGACCTGAGAAAGTTCCCACTTAAACCGCGGGGGTGGGGGCCGGGGCTCCGTCCCCGCCGCATTCAGCCCCGCACAATGTCCCTTCTCGCGGCCCCGCTCCCTTTTCCCCCTCTCGGATTTCTGTTCCTCTCTTAATTTACCATGAAGGCTAATTCCATTTCCATTCACGATATGTCAACCATCTCATCTCCCCATTTTGTAAGAGGAATTCCTGGGCCCTTTTAAACAAGCCCTCGCGCCATTCAGCCGCAATGTACCGCTACAGCATTCCTAAAGGACTAATGAATTTAGAATTAGCAATTTCTTTCGAGTTGAGTTTAATGAATGCAGATCACTTTAACAGCGTGACAAATTGCTGGATGGGCCGAAATAGACACCATTTAACCCCCTTTCCCAGCCCCGCTCCCTGCCCAGCCCGGGCCGCTGTTCCCAGGTACCGCTTAATGCCCCGAGGGATCCGGGTACCGCTTTGGAGGGGCGCGGCAGGGCGTCGACAGGGCTCAGCCCGGGGCCGGGGGCACAAAGCAGCGCTTTGTGGGTGCTCCGTGGGCTGGGGAGGGCTGGGGGGCCCCGTTCTGACCGCGCTCCCGTCGCCGCAGAGGTGCAGAAGCTCTCCAGCCTGGTGCTGCCGTCGGAAGTGATCATCGCTCAGAGCTCCATCCCCGGGGAAGGGCTCGGCATCTTCTCCAAGACGTGGATCAAGGCCGGCACCGAGATGGGGCCGTTCACGGGCAGGGTGATCTCGCCGGAGCACGTGGACCTGTGCAAGAACAACAACCTGATGTGGGAGGTAACGGTCCTGCAGGACGCGGGGTGGCGGCGCTCCGACCTGTGCTTCGTGAGCCCTTCCCCGTGCCTCAGTTTTCCCCAGCCTCCCCCAGGGCAGGAGCTCCGGAGCGCAGCCCTCGGGGTGTCCCCATGCCGCACCGCTTTGTCACCTCCCGCCCTGTCCTTCCACAGAGCTGATGCTCCCGGCTGGCCGCTCCCCGCCGCGCTCCCAGCGACACAATGGCTCTGCCGCATCCCTGCTTTGTCCCAGCCTTGCAGCGGTGCTGTGGGTTTTGGGGTGATGTGAGCAGCCGAGGCGCTGCGGCTGCAGGGAGCGTTTTGCTCCCATTTCCACTTTCACTCAGCCCCAGACTCGCACTTCTTGTTATGATTGCCTCACGCACGGCAAAGCTCGCCTCACTTCTGCCGCTGCCCCACAAAGCATAGCCCACAAGGACTGGCTCTGGCAGGTGCCTTCCTCCTTCACGCAGGGACAGATCTCCCCGAGGTGCTGGCGGCGCACCGAGCGGCCCTTTTGGGGCCACAGAACAGATGCGGGGAGCTGGGCTGCCAGGCTGTGCCCGGCCGGCTCCGCTGTGACGCGCGTCCTGCGCCGCGAGGCTCCGCCATCCTCAGCCCGGCGGCCGCATCTCCCCGAGGTCTCAGCCCCGAGGCCGTGCTGGCTTTGGAGACATTATCTCAGAGCATCCCCTGGCTCTGGGGCTGTGGGAAGGGCTTGGCTCGCTGCAGGCAGCGCCGCTACAGCCCTGTGCTCCCCTCCCAGGTCTTCAACGAGGACGGCACGGTGCGGTACTTCATTGATGCCAGCCAGGAGGACCATCGCAGCTGGATGACCTACATCAAGTGTGCCCGCAACGAGCAGGAGCAGAACCTGGAGGTGGTGCAGATCGGGAACAGCATCTTCTATAAAGCCATTGAGGTATGTGGGTGCAGAAATCCCACCCTGCTGACCTTCCCTTGTTTTTGGGGCTGCTGCTGGACCGCTTGTGGGAGCACCCTGGCACCCAGACGTACGGGGTAACGCCATGCATGGGCTCTGGGGAGGCAACAAAGCTCTGTTCCCTCTGTTCCCTCTTGGCGGATGCACCGATGCGTGCTGTGCAGAGTGAGAGCAAACGCTGAGCAGGCTCACTTTGGAGCACAACATCTGAACAATCCCTGCAATCCCGGCACTGTTTGTCACCCTGTGGGCAGGAGCAGAATTCCCGTGCTGTATCGAGAGACAGGATTGAGTGTAGAACACCAACCCAAGCTGAGGGCTTCTGTGAAATCCAGGTGAAGGCTGTGCTCTGCTCTGCAGCTTTTACCCGGAGGTCACCACGGCTCTGGCAGTAAATGCATCCCCATGAACCACTGCTGCTGCAGTGAAGGGTGATGGCATCACAGGGATGTCACCAAGCAACTGTGTGGGTTGGAGAGGTGGGAAAGGGGGCAGCACCGTCTCACCCCACTGCTGCTGGGAGGCTGTCTTGGCTGGGCAGGAGCACGGGCAGCCGCCCATCCCATGAGCAGGGGCTCCAGAGAATCAGCTGCTCTGTGGGCAGCAGCGCAGCACTGAGGCAGCACCCCAGGGATGGGAGCAGTGGGGTGGGGAGGAGCTCCGAGCTGCTCTCCCTGTTCTGCACATCCCTTTGCAGGCTTTTGCTGCACCCAGCTTTAGGTCCTGATGCTCCTGTGGGCAGCTGGTGTAGCATTAGCGGCATTAGCTCAGTTTGTTTTGATTCTTACATCATGCAAAGAAGCAAAATAATTCCAGGCAACATCCGTGCAGTTGGGAGCACACCGTGTTTGTCATCCTGCACAGACCTCACCCTGCCAGCCGACGAGGTGCGTGGGATGGTGATGTGCAGGGTGTGAGCAGGGGCTTTGCACGGCCATAACCATCTGAGTGCAGGGGCTGCCGAGTTTAATTCCCTGTACGCAGACAGTTGAAGTGCTGAGAGCTCTGAGCTCTGTGCGGAGGGGACGTGGGGACAGGAGGTGCTGCTGTGCTGCTGCCATCAGGGCATGGTAGTAACTGGTAGCGGCTGCTGGTTCCAACTGCGTGAGGTTTGTGCACCAAAAAGAGAAACAAAAACAGGAGGGGGGTTTGGTTTTCCTTCTGAAAGGAAAACTCTGCTCGCTAATCCCTTAACTCAGAGCCACATAAATGAAATATTGTGGGGCAGAGAGAGAGGTGTTGCTGCATCTCTAAGGTGACAAATCATTTTTAGGGGGGCTTCTGGTGCTATTTGGCATTCCTATTTTCATGTGTTTTTTGCCCGTTCCCACTCATCCTTCCCAGTTTGCTTCTCCCATTCCGTTCCTTGCCAATTCTAAATTGTTGCTGTTGGAAAAAGCAGTGAGGGTGGTGAGGTTGGCCTCAGGTTGGAAAGCTGTGAGGCGCCGTGGTGGCACGGCTCCGGGCTGTGTGCAGGTGGATGCACTGCTGTGGGTGTGCACCAGCCCCAGCAGAGCGCACACATCCACATGGACATGCACAAACCTGATTCACATGTGTGTGTGTGTGTGTGTGTGCTTCTTGAAAATCTTTCTAGCAATATTTCTTTCTATTAAAAAGAACTCATTTTCTGTTAAAAAGAAAATGACGGCGAGGAACAGCACTGGTTTGGGACGGGAAGCGATGGTCCCATCTCTCAGATTCTGTAACCACAGTCAAGTCCACATGCTGAAATGTGAACAGATGGAGCCAAAGCACCGCTGCTTTCAGGTGCTTAAAATCAGGCACTTCAACAGTGCTACGGCGACCTGACTTTCAATTCTGCTTCGTAGGGAAAAATGCTTTTCCTGAACTCTGTGTATGGAAAGCAAACCTCTGAAACCCAGTATTCTCTAAATTAGATCCTAATAATGCTAGGGACTTGCAAGGGGAAAAGATATGTATTTTTGCAGGGTGGTGTTGCTGTGAGCGTTGCCTTATGCGGCTGCTGTGGTGTGAGACATCCATCCTCTGGCCATGGCTGTGCTGCAGGGGCTGCTCGGGCGCTGCTCCTGGCAGCTCTCACTGCAGTGAGGAACCAGAACCCAAACATCAAGGGTGGGAGGAGTGCTGTCATCCCATAGGAACAGGAGCAGTGCTGATAGAAAAGCCCTTCCTGCTCTCCGCTTGGGCTGGTGCAGGCAATGGGGCTTTGGAAGAGGCAGCATCTCACGCCTGGACCACGCTCTCCTGCAGCAGCCGCTGGGATCTCAGCTGGTTCCCTACGCTGGCCGAGCCCAAGGCTGCATCTGCATTTCCACCTGAATTTCTACTGCTGGGGAATGACCCTGCTGGGATGGGAGATGCTGCTGTGTCCAGCAGCAGGGAGTGCCGAGGGCTCCATGCAGAGCACTGCGTATGGCACCATGTCCGATCTCTGTGTCATTGCTCCTTGCTGCGGTTTGTGGGCACACGGTAGCTTATTTCTCCATGTCTGTATGTGCTGTGCCACACCTCCATCTCCTTCAGCTATGGGAATCTGTGCCCCACTGCTGCTCCTTTTCCTGCTCCTGGACCTGGGGAAGACCGAGGTGCAGCTCAGTGCCATCAGTACACAGCGCTCAGTGTACACTGTCAGTGTGATCAGCGCCGTGCCTGGCCCACGGCCTGGGGAGTGCTGGGGGCATTCAGCAGTGCTGATGGCAGTGGGACCTTGCAGGAGTCTGAAACAACCGGCTGAGGATGCGGGTAGAGCTGCTTGGTGTGCTACCCCAACACCCCCATCTGTGTTCCTTCTCCAGATGATTCCTCCGGATCAAGAGCTGCTGGTCTGGTATGGGAACTCGCACAACACCTTCCTGGGCATCCCAGGTGTCCCAGGGCTGGAAGAGGAGCAGAAGAAGAACAAACATGGTAGGTGACAGCAAAAACAGCCATGTTATTCCCTGCTCACCCCATCCCCAGCTTTGTGGCCAGGGTGGGTATGGGGCAGGGACTTACAGCTCTCTGAGGGCAAGCATACGGATCTCTGAGCAGCACAGCATGTCCCATGGACACGCAGCTCTCCATATCCCCACGATCCTACAGAAAGGAGCTGGTCAGCTTCACCTGTAAGACAGAGCTCATCTCCCCCAAAACAGAGCCTGCAGTTTGAGCAGATCCCCGGTGATTTGGGATCCCTCGGTGTCAGCGTGCCCATGGCTGGGGTTGTGCCAGCAGCCACTGCCTGACCCAGTGTGGAGCTGCCAGGCAGGGAGGAAGGAGCCCCAACATGCTGTGAGGTGCCGGGATGCACTCTTCTATTTCCCTGCTCTGCATTTAACGGCGCAAACCCTTCTTTCTCCACCAAGCCAGTGCAGGAGGCTTTGGCACTCTGCCTGTCTCAGCAGCTCCCATGGGCAGGCAGTGGAGCTCCTGAGCCCTTTGGGGAATGCTGCGCGCTGAACCGAGTCCCCAAAGGGCTCTGAGCGAGCCCCAAAGCGGAGCCCAGCAGGGCTGGGGGAGAAGCTGGGGCTGAAGCAGGTCTGTTACAGCTGCAGATCCCCGCTGAGAGCTCCTCGTCGCCTTCCTGCGTCACCACCGCTGTGGGTGCGGCGTGCAGCTGGGGCACGGGGCGGTTACTTATGGCTTGGGAATGGGGTGAGCCCACAGGGCACTGCCTGACTGTTCCCCCTTGTTGCTCCCAGAGGACTTCCACGCAGTGGAGACAGGAGCCAGCACCACGGGCCGCATGCGCTGCGTCATCTGCCACCGCGGCTTCAACTCCCGCAGCAACCTGCGCTCCCACATGCGCATCCACACCCTGGACAAGCCTTTCGTGTGCCGCTTCTGCAACCGTCGCTTCAGCCAGTCCTCCACCCTCCGTAACCACGTCCGCTTGCACACTGGTGAGCGGCCCTACAAGTGCCAGGTTTGCCAAAGTGCCTACTCCCAGCTCGCCGGGCTGCGGGCGCACCAGAAAAGTGCCCGTCATCGGCCCCCCAACGCCTCCCTGCAGGCTCACTCGCCCGCCCTGCCCGTTCCCCATCCCGCCTCCCTGGCCCATCACATCCCCACCATGGTGCTGTGAGCCCTGGAATGGCAGCAGCACGCTTCTGGATGGCCGCTGCCTGCAGGCAAAGACTGGCACTGAGACGTGCGAGGAACTGGGAGCCTGTGGCAGAGAGGGGGGCAGAGGCAGGGCTGCTCTACGTGCTGAATCGCCTTGGCAGTATCACCGTTTCCAGGGGGTTAAGTGGGAAGGGAGCGTGGGAGGGCACGGCGGGATGTCCCGTGTGGATTTGCTGGTGCATTCGGCGCTGGAGCTGCACCTGGACGAGTCACTGCTCTACAGATAATTTGATAGGAGGAAAAATTGCTCTTGTCCCTTCTCCTCTGTGCCAGTGAATGCCCAGCAGGGAGACGTGGCACAGCCCCGCTGCTGCCATCAGCTTTGTCTATGGCAGCTCTTCCCAAGAGACAGATTTCTCTCCCTGGCAGTCCCACTTCAGCCAAGTTGGGTTTTCCTCCCGGTCCCTGTAGCCCCAGCTGTGCCCTGGGGTTTGTCTGCAGGTGCCGTGGTGGAGGGGGTGAGCTGAGAGCCACCAAGGGACGGAACGCCTCCCCTGTGCGGGAGGCTGAGAGAAGCTGTGAGGCAGCCGAGGTCAGGCTGGACGGGGCTCTGAGCACCGCCGGAGCTGCGGGTGTCCCTGTTCACTGCAGGGAGGTGGACCAGACGGCTTTTAGGGGTCTCTTCCGACTCAAACGGTGCAATGACAGCCCAGCAGCCGATGGGGCGCCCCGCATTGCTCCCCGCAGCCCTGATGGAGCGCTCAGCTGGGACTTCTGCTGCCCTCTGCAGTCCCGCACAGCCCGGAGCAGCTCTGTACCATAACGCTAGGAAGGTGTTCCGCTATTCGTTATAAGTCTGAGGTGTATAAAGTTCTCACAAACTCTGTTTTACTTCCAGAAAAAAAAAAAAAAAAAAAAAAAAAGAAAAAAAAAAAAAAAAAGAAAAAAAAAAAAAAAAAGGAAAAAAAAAACAAACCCCGTCACTTTAACTTTGTAAATATTTATGTAAAACATTATTTACAAAACTTTGATATTATATATTATTTGATTGTATATGCACACGGTGTAAATACATTTGTACCTCTCTCTTGTACTCTAAATAAAACCGACTCGGGACGTTTATCGTGTAGCGGGCGGCTGCGAGGGGGGAGCAGAGGGCGGAAAATCACAGAGCACCAACCCCAGAAATCAGGGCAGGGACTCTGCTCCCGGCTGCCCGAATCGTTGTCCCCTTTCCCTCACGTCGGTACGAAGTGCCTCAGTTTCCCTTGAGAGAGCGATGGAGACGCTCCGCCCGCACTAAACGCGCCCTGCCCTCCTTCCCCCCCCCCCCTCCCAATCTCCCTGCCAGGATCCAAAATGGCCGCCCCGCACCCAGCCGATATATCTCTCGCTGAGGCCCTCACTCAAGATGGCGGCACCCACGCCTCAAGTGCGCTTTTGCCCGCAGTCAAGATGGCGGCCGGAAGGCACGTGTAAATAGGGGGCGCCGGCGCCCTACTGCCCACACCCAAGATGGCGGCGGTGGCCATGCGGTTGCCGGTGATCCGCAAGGCGGTGGGGCCGAGCGGGCGGCGGAGCGGCGAGAAGCACCTGGTGGTGCCCGGAGACACCATCACTACGGACACGGGATACATGAGGTGGGGACGGCGGCAGCGGGGATGCGGTGAGGGGACGAGGCAGGCCGCTCTTGGGCTCTCCTTACACGTCCGCTCTGTCTGCAGGGGCCACGGCACCTACGTGGACGAGGAGAAGCTCGTCGCCTCGGTGGCCGGCGCTGTGGAGAGAGTGAACAAGCTGGTGTGCGTCACGCCGCTGAAGACCAGGTGAGCTGAGGGCTGGGCTGCCCGTGGGGGTTTGAGGAAAGGGCCGTGTAATGCTGTGCTCTGTCCCACCGCCAGGTACAACGGCGAGGTCGGAGACATCGTGGTCGGGAGGATCACGGAGGTGAGGATCCGGGAGGGCCCAGGAGAACGTCATGAGGTCCAACAAAGCCAAGAGCGAGATCTTGCAGCCCAGAGAGCAAACCGTGTCATGGGCTGCATCCGGTGCAGTGCGACCAGCGGGGCAGGGAGGTGGTCCTGCCCTCTGGTGAGACCTCACCTGGAGCACTGCGATCTGATGGGGCATCCTCAGTGCAGGAGAGACACGGATCTGTTGGAGCACGTCCAGAGGAGGGCTGCAAAAACAATCCGAGGGATGGAACACCTCCCCGTGAGGACAGGCTGAGAGTTGGGGCTGTGCAGCACGGAGAAGAGATGGCTCTGGGGAGAGCTGAGAGAGGCCTGTCAGTATCTAAAGGGGCTGTAAGAAAGATGGGGACGGATTTTTTACTAGGGTCTGTTGTGATAGGTCAAGGAGAAATGGTTTCAATCTAAACAGGGGAGATTTACATTCAGTATAAGGTCTTTTACAGTAAGGGCAGTGAGGCACTGTCACAAGTTTCTCAGGGTGGTGGTGGTTGCCTCATCCTTGCAGACACCCAGGGTCAGAGCTGGACAGGGCTCTGTGCACCTGAGGGACCTGCAGATGTCCCTGTTCATTGCAGGGAGTTGTGCCAGATGGCTTTTAGGGATCCCTTCCAACTGAAACGATGCTGTGATTCTCTGACAGCCCCTGCTGCACTGGCTGGTAATTTCTTGTGGCTGTCATGGTGCATTGCTGTAGAGCTGTGTGACTTCCCACGCTGCTGACGAGGTTTTGTTCATATTCTGAGTGTACATTAACATCATTTTTCTTCTTCAGGTTCAGCAGAAACGATGGAAAGTGGAAACCAATTCGAGGCTGGATTCAGTCCTGTTGTTGTCGTCTATGAATTTACCTGGTGGGGAACTGGTGAGTGCAATTTGCGCAGAGAAGTTCCAAATTGCTGCCTTCTGCGGCAGGGCAGGATGCCTTGGATGATCCTTCCTTCGTGTAGCTGTTAATTAATGTTTTCTCATTCGACGTGACGTGTAACTTTTCTTGCATTGTCCTTTTCAGAGAAGGAGATCAGCTGAAGACGAGCTTGCAATGAGGGACTATCTGCAGGAAGGGGACCTCATCAGTGTATCCTTGCACTGCTTGTACTCAGACAGAAGAGTTGAGGGGCATGGGGGAACAGCCAGGCCTCAGCCAGGCAGGAAGAGCTCACTGCTTGGGCAGCTGGTGGCTGTTGGCACAGGGCAGCAGGAGGAAGTGTGTTTCCTTAAGAGGCACTGACAGGCAGAGGTGCAGTCTGTGTTTTCTGATGGGGCTGTATCGCTGCACACCAGGAGTCTGAAATATGGGAAGGTAAGTCGCTCAAAAGCCTAATTTTTTGCCAGGTAGATTGCATGAGTGTCTAACCCTGGTGCTCGGAAGTCTGTTAGGAGGTCAGACCTTTGTTAAATACAGTGCAATTCTATCCATGTCAGTAGAATTTCTTTGAATTTATATCGAGATGGCAGCAGGATGGGGCTTTGGGGGGAGATCTTTAAGGAAAAAAAAGCTCTGGAGTAGAGCATGATGTACCCACGTCAGTAAGTTAGGAAGAATTTTAGCTCCTGTGTGGGAGCTCAGAGCAGAGTTCTTCAATGCAGACAGAATGCCCTCTGAACTGCTGCTTTTCTTCTCCAAACTTATTGCGTGAATCTGTTTCTCCCACCAGTTGAGCTCTGAGGAGAAAAATCTTCTAGCTCGAACTTTATCACTCTTCTTCTGCAGGCCATTGTCCCCAGGGCTTGCTTCTCACTCCAGGGCTCTATTTTAGGCTTTATGCAGTTGGCATTTATCTCTGTTTTTGCGCATTGAAATAAGCCAAGGGGCCACTGGAGCGTAGGCTGCAGTTGGGATTACCAGACCGAGGGTATTAGCACTTAAAAGATGAAAGCAAAATGTGCTTTTTGCACAAAGGGTGAAGGACAGCGACTGGATTAAGGGGGAAAGTGTTCTGCTAAATTGGGCCTCTCAGTCCTCATTTTTCTGCAGGATGGTTGATGTCTAGTTACAATCAAGATATTATTAACATTTGTCCTAAGCACTGAGAGTATTCTTCATCTTCAAAGGACTGCAGAGGCATTAGCTAATCCTCCCAGCACTCCCAGAGGCAAGCAGGTTTTATATTCACTGTTTCACGGGAAACGATGTTAAATTGACTGGTTCCTAGACCAGGAGTGCAGTGCATGTCGGTGACTGGTTATTACCTGTGGCAGCACACTGTCTCTCATGCTGAGTCTCATGGTCTCTTCTTCAGCTTGGCCAGGGTGTGCTTGTTCAGGTCTCGCCCTCCCTTGTGAAACGCCAGAAGACTCACTTCCATGACTTGCCCTGTGGTGCATCTGTGATCCTCGGTAACAACGGTTTCATCTGGATCTACCCAACTCCAGAACAGAAAGATGAAGAAGCAGGGGGCTTTACAACCAACTTAGAGGTGAGGGGACAGGGAAAATGATGAGCTGTGTTCTACCAGTGGTGTTTTGCTAGCTGTGATCCACTAGGAGATCTAGAGCCATGTGAATCACTTAAGATGTTCAAGAAGTGGTATTGGATTTGTGGCAAAATGTTTATTTTCCAGAAGGCTTGCATTATTTCCCTGTGTATTCATCTCTGTTCCTCTGTCCTTCCTCAGCCAGTTCCCCTGTCTGACCGGGAGGTGATCTCACGGCTCAGAAACTGCATTGTGGCTCTGGTTACTCAGAAGTTGATGCTCTTTGACACTAGCATCCTGTATTGCTATGAGGCATCCCTTCCTCATCAGGTACCGAAACCAGCGCTGTTTACTTTATTCCACAGCGTGGGAAGGGATTGGGAAGGCTGAATCTGCCGCTGTTGAAGTCAGTAAGTTACGTGGTGGGGCTTCCTTTTGTCCTTCCAAAAGATTTGTAGTGACAATATGAACTTCTGCTCTCATGCATGACGTAAATTGCCTTGGACATGTGTGATATCCTGGTAGAACTTAAACAATCACAGAGGAAAAAGTGTGCAGCAAGAGCTCCAACTGGGGGAGCCTTGCAGTCAGCGCAGAATGGCCTTCAGTTAAGGCTTTTAGCCTTTCCTTTGATTTCTTATGGTCTTTATAAGAGGTGTTAGCCCAAAGTTATCTTCAAGTGCAATGCTAGTAACTTTTCTTCGGTGCCAATGTGACTTTTCTTTCCATTCCAGATCAAGGACATTCTGAAACCAGAGGTGATGGAGGAGATTGTTCTGGAAACCCGACAGAAGTTGCTGGATCTAGAGGGGTAGTGCTACAAGAGGTCACTTTAAAATCCCCACCATGGCAGCTTTTGGTTCTCAGTACTTTTTTTTTAATCAGTGTTCCAGTCACCAGTGTCCATTCCACACTTCAGAAACTCCCACAATTGGTCATTTAAACTCCTTGAATATCTCCTGAGCCCTTTTAGTACAATAGTACTAAATAGTACTTAAGTACAATAGCCTTTTAGTGCAGCAGCCTGGGAAATAGATACCTGACCTTTATGAAGACACAGATGCAATTGGGACATATCTCATGACACTTGTTGCTGTGTATAGTGCTCCTGAACTTCTAGGAAGTTAGGGAGGAGGGGATGTGTTTTGTGCTTGGCTTCTTTCTCCCCAGAGGCTTTTAAAATGGTTTTGATTTTCCTTTATTATGACACAGATCTGCCAATCTGTCCTTTGACTCAGATTTGTGTGGGTTTTTTTTCTTTTTTTGAGACTTCACAAGTATGAGTCCTTAGATTATTTTGAGCCATGTTTTGTGTGTTTGTTGTTCATGGCTTCTGTGTCCTAAGGGTTTGAGTTCGGATGTGGCTGTCCAGATGGGCAAGGTAGCCATGGGTGAGCAGTGCCTTCTCAGTCTCTTTATCCTGCTGGTCCCTTTTATATTTGTGATGTGGTGAGCTCTTTATCTGAGGAGGCTCTGGTGTTGTTTTCTATGAAATGCTTTACATTTCAATAAAGTTCTTGTAATTTAAATAGTCATTGGTGCATGCCTTGGCTTTTCTTGCTCTCAAATTTGGTCTAGGCAGAGAACTACAGCTGGCTTGAAGTTTTCTTCTACCAGGAGACTTAAATGGTTGAACTGTCCTCTTGCCTCCTCTTTAGTTGTTCTTCAGCCTTTTCAAGCAGTTCACCTTCTTCTTCACCAAGTTTTCCATGTGGGGTGAGTAAGTAGATTATCTGGCACTGTTCATAGTGGCTTTCTCTCAAGATTTCTTTGCAGGAAAGGCGTGTTGTGCAGCTTTGTTAGGGGAGAAAGGGGAGCCCAGCAGACATTGGCCAGGTGGCCACATCCGCAGGGCAGTGCACTCCACATTGCACTCCATCACCTGCCTTCCCTGCCTCAGAATGGATGTGATGTTTTTGTTTCAGTATCCTTTCAGATCTCTGGTATTAGCTGAATTAGAGCTGTTTGTATGTGATGTGTGTAATTTTTTATTAGAGCTGCATGCACTTCTGTGCTGTACTTTGTTAGAAACTGAAAAAGCAAGAAGTCTGCCCTAATTATCCCTGTGTCTGGTTATGGCATTTCAAATTTTCATCTTGCCTTGCATCTTCTAAAGGAAGAAAACTGCTCAGTCTTTTCCTGGAAACTGGAAATACCCTTCCTTGCTTCTCATCTGATTTAGACTGCTCTGCCTGTGGTTAAGAGTAAGCACTAGGTGGCACCTTTGGATCGTGTTTGTAGTAATCTTCAGCAGCTCTGCTTCATTTCCTTCCAAAAAACAAGGGCTGGGTGTTTGCCACCAATGCTGCTGCCTAAATACCAGAGCATTATGGAGCTCAGTGGCTGAGGACAAGCAAGGACACAGGTAATCCATTCTGCTGCTGCAAGACTCAAACTTCACTCCATGCTGCCTCTATAAAATAGCACTTAAATTTCCAAGGATGTGTTGGTGGACTGTCCCATGCAAGGTCCAGGAACTGTTATTTCTGAGTGTTGGGAAGGTTCCCTAGGAAGTGAGGATGTGATTGTTTTCACAAGATGATCTGGAAAGGCTGAGGACTGAAGCCTGATGGTGACACTGTCAGGTCTGTGTGTGAGGCTGGTATCAGCATTACCCACATTTGTGTGGGCAGGAACAGCACAAAGAGGCTAAAAGCTTTAGCAGACTGTAGGCTCTCATGCCAACACTTCCCAGCATGAACAACTTTGGTTGCTTATGCTCAATAAATGAATATTCAACTTGAGAAACAATGAGCTCAAGGTCTAGACTGCTTCAGCTGCTCAATGCCTTGAGGATATGAGTACGTGACTCATCCAGCTCCTGGCACTTTTGTTCTTTGACCTAAGAATTGGAGCACCAGCAGGAAAGATTTGCTTATTCATCGTTTCTGAACTATGGGGGTGACGGTGCTGATGCTTTTCTCCACGGCCACGAGGGGTCATTGCTGTTCTCTGCAAATTCAGCCGGGGCCGCGCAATGCCCAGAGCTAAATCCTCCAACAGGGCTTCCGCGCGGGCATTGCTGGCAGTTCCTGCAGCTCCATCTAGCGCAGCTTTGCAAACCAGCGGCTAAAGAGATGGGAGGGAGAAACTTCCCGAGCAGTTTCAAAGGAATCTAAGAGAAGTACCTGCCCAGCAGTCATTTACTGTTAATGTGATTGAAGCCCTGTGGGTTTGTCTCAGATAAACAGTGAGAGCCGCAGTGCTCATCCACTTCACAAGCTGAGGCTCACAGTATCCATAGAGGCTTTATAGCAAATGGCTTTTCCCCATTGCTTACCAGAGATGAGGGAGGAGGTCTGGCAAGCGGGATGGGAAAGCCAGGACCCCTCTGTCCATTGCAGGTTCACATAAGAGTGTAAGCACTGGTGAGTTTGTCTGCAGAAACTACGGCACAAAATCTGTAGAAATAAATGTCCTGCTTCTTGGTGCCAGTTTTTATTCATGTGCTAATGTGGAGAAGAGCAACCCCTCCCTTCGCTCCCAGTTAATAACCACTGGGATTTCAGATTTGTGCTAATGGATTGTTAATCCAGTTACTGCTGCTATTATGTTACTTCTGTATCATCTGCGTGCAGTTTTGCTGTTCACATGAATGGTGTAAATGCAAAGCCTGAGGAGATACTGAAATTCCACTGAGACAAAAGGCAGCCTTCAAATGGTCGTCTCAGGTTCCTGAGGACCAGCAATTAATATGCTGAAGTTTGGCATTTGTAAAGAAGTTTAATATGTTGTTATGGAGGAAATGGAGAGAACATCATAGCAGCTGTTAGGTGTAACAACTCACACACTATGGAAGGTAAATAGAGAACATACTGAAATACCTTATGGAGTTCACTCTGCTTCAGTCCTACTGTGGTGTCTGATAAAGACTATCCAAAACGCTCCAGTCGTATCCAGAAAGGAATAACTTTTACAGTAAAGGATGGTGTTTTTTACTAACCTGTTAACAGTTCTCTCTCAAGTTGCTCAGCTCTGTTTCCTCAGTTTCCTTCAGCCTGTGGGATCATACAGGGTCTGTGCTAGAGTGAAGGAGCTTGCATCACCACAGTGAGAAGCTGATCTCTATTACTGAGATAAACTTGGAGGAATTCTGTGGAGCTGAAGAGACATGGCCTTGGATTTGTCCCAGCACATTGGGAACTAGAACTTCTTTTTACTGCGTGTAAACAACCTGAGTTACCTGCAGTCTGAGTCACTGATAGGGAAATACAATAAAAATGGTTTGGGATCCTTGCTGAGAAATGGCTGCTATGGCAGAGGTGGAGGATCTGGTAGGCCTGAATGAAGTACTTCATTTCAACTGCTGTTGGTGGGAGACAGAAAATATGCCTGGGGGCCTTGAGCATGGTGTTGGAGCCGTGGAGCATGTTTGGATTTGTCACGAGGGAGGAGCTGGTACAAGGACAAGGCAGTCCACGTCCAGATGGGCACCGTGAGCAGCAGGCAGAACTGCCATTTGTGTGTTCTATTGTGAGTGAGAGCAACAGCAGAGCTTCAACCGAGTCACCCTGACCTCAACCCGCTGCTCCATTGGTTTCTGTTCTCGAGGTGAACCGGAGCATAAAAACCAGCATCTCCCGTGTCAGCGTGTGCCCCGTACCGCAGGGAACGCGCTCCTAACGGCGCAGCGGGCTGCGCAACGGGGGTTTCACTTCGTTTTGCTATGTGCGAACAGCGCCCCGTCCGTCCTACGGCCCGGCGTCAGGCCGCGCGCTGACAGCGCCAAGGGGAGCGGGAGGCTTTGTGTGCGGAGCAGGGCGGCCCCGCCAGGCGACGGCAGCGCGGATCCGCAGCGCAGGGACGCGGCTGTGCGGGGCCGGGCGGCGGGCGGAGGAGGAGTGGCCGGAAGCGGTTTTCCTGCCCGCCCCGCCGGCCGGGGACGGCGCTGCGCCGCGGGTTCCGGGATCTCCCTCAGCGCTCCGCCGCCCCCCGCGGCCCTTTGTCCCCCTTCCTCCCGCCCTGCCCTGCCCTGTTCGCGGTGATGCCGCCCCGCCCGTCTCAGCCCCACCTCCGGCGGACGCGCTGCGGGCTCTTCCTCCGCGGTCGGCCTCGCGCCTCTCGCCCGGCGGCCCGCGGGCCCTTCTGAGGCAGCCGCCTCCCGCTCGGGCCCAGCCGCTGTTCGACGCCGCCATGGCCCCCCGCGGCCCGGCCGCCTGCTCGGGCCCGGCCCGGCCACGGAAGAGGTAGCGGCGGGCGGGGCCGAGGGCACGGCGAGCTGCGGGCGGGCCTCGGGTCGGCGCCGGGAGCCGGAGCCGGGATGCCGGTGCCGGGCGGCACCGGGAGGACGTGAAGCCAGACCCGCGTTGCTTTGGCCTTTGTTAACCCAATGCTATGCAAAAGAAAAGGAGAAAGAGGAAAAAAAAAAAGAAAAAAAAGGAAAGCTTGTCCCTGGGAATGAGCGTGTCCTGCCCGGGGTGAGCCTGAGCGTGGCTTCGCGTCTGTGAGGCAGACTCGGTGGACGACACGCCGCGTTCCAGGAGGAAACTTCGGCGTCGCTCATTAACGCCTGGTTGGAACTTTTAATCCGTTTTGTTTTTTTTTTTCATAAAGCCGCCTCGGGAGCCGCGCTGCTGTCTGCAGGATCCGTGCTCGTCTGCTGCTCCTCTGCAGTGGCTTCAGTGCACGGGAGCACCGAACTGTAGGGCTGGAAGGGGACCTGGAGATCATCCCACCCCAACGTGCTCCTTTCACAGCTCCTTCTCAGCCTGGAAGATCGGGGATCGCAGACTTCTGTAGAAGCTTCTTGTCCTGGGAGAGGCTGCCCAGAATTGCTTTATGGGGCAGCAGCCTGGAAAAGTTCTTGGGGACCAAAGGAGGCCGAGTCTGCCTGCCCTGCACTTCATCAAAGGAGCAGGGAAGAAGGAGTCATCGAGGCATGGGGGCCCGCACTGCAATGTCTTTGTGGAACACGGTGAGAGATTTCAGTTGGTTTCACTTTTGGTTCGATTTTGATTTGCTGAGTTGGATGTGATGTGGATTTCACAAAGTGCAGTTAGATACAAACATACTGCGCTCCTTGGGAGTTGTTTTCTCCCCTTTTGCTTCTTAAGGTAAAACTCCTGTTTTTGTTAATGCTTCACTTATATCAGATTGCTTGAAACCTGGGAAGAGGTTATGGCACAGCTAAATATGAAATACAAGGAAATAACTCTTTAACATCATATAAACTTCTCACTTCTGCCTTGGATGCGTTCTGGATTAAGGCCTGGAGAAGTGTTTGTTTCGTAGGTGTAGACCACAGCCAGCTGAGGGTGATGCTGTTGTGAGTGAAGGGTGTTGTTGATTATCTCTACAAAAGGGGCTTGGAAACAAAACTGGACTGCTTTTGGGAAGTTTGTGGATGCTGCTGTTGTGACAACTGGTTGGAATGAAGTAGTTTCTTGTTAATTTGCTTCGTGTGCTTACAGCACTGTTGGTCTGCGGTTTCTCATAGCCAGTTAAATATGTAACTTGTGCTGGCATGGAGTTAAGTGTAGGAGGCCACAAGTGGCCAGGTTAGGGGTACAGCAACCCTCTGACCCAGATTAAGAGGGGGTGGAGAATCTCGGGAAACACAGCGAATCAAAAGCGCAGTGGAACTCCAAATGAGTTCAAATGCCTTTTTTTTTTTTATTTTTATTTTTTTAACGAGATTTCAAACTGAAGGCATCTCTTTCAAAAGACACAGGTGGAAATATGTGGTATCAGTGATCCTTTTTGGAGTAATGCTTGGTATTGCTGACCGTTCTGGTGGTCCTTGAGAGGACGGGCGCCAGGCTGCTAGCTGAGGCTGGAGAAATGGGAGCTGTACAAGGTTTCTTCAATAGTTTTGACCTCACAAGAAAGTTTATTTGTGAATAAGACAAAACCGGAGCTGTAATCAGCTATAATGAAAACTGGAAATATTTGCTGTGTGTGGGAATGTCATCCATTACTAAGAGGAGAAGCCTTGACTCAGTTTTGTTTTAGCTAGGCCTTCCTTTTGAGCTCATTCTCTGTTTCTGGAGGGAACCAAGCATTCTTGTGCAGCGTTCAGCAAAGGTGTTGTCAGAGATGCTGTGTATGGACTGCTGTAAATACTGTGTTGAGTTACATCTGTGTTACTTCTGACTTTTGCACAGTGCTTGTGAGCTGAGGTTGTTTGGAAATTGAAATTAATTACTGTGAGGGTAGGGTATAGAAGGGCTCACTTAACCCTTTGGTGATATGTTGCTCCTGGGTTTTACCAAGCCAGGCTCTCAGCGCTGTGATAAACCCCTCCTGTGGCCCCAGTTTGGTCACTGCTTGTACTGCTTTGGACAGAGTTTCAAGGTCAGGGGAGATACAGTGAGCACAAAGTGCAAGTGGTGCGATATTCTCACAGTCTTTGGTGTTTTGATGTAGCAAAAGAGCCAGAAATGCTCCTTTTTGATCATCTTACAGGACCAGGCAGATGGTAACTTTTTGCTGGTATGACCTGAGGTCAGTAAATCCCAGCACACTTGTGAAGAAAGATAGAATCTACAGTGTCCATGTACCATATGTCCATGAGAGACCTCAGTGCCTTGATTTAGAAAAAAATGAACTTGAAAGGGGACATCAAGGTCAGTACATCTGTTAGGAGAACTGCAAAAGATCAGCGTCGCTTATCCACACGAGGAGGAGTTTCTTCCTTTGAGTTTGTGAAGTGGTTCTTCATCATACAGGCAGGAGAAGGCTGCACCACGGGTTCTGTGTTGTCTGTCTCTGCCTGGGCCTCCTTCTAGCCTGGAAAATGGTACTCTAAAATACCTAGCAAAAACAAAGAGGGAAGAAAATTCATTTTAGAAGGTTATTCTTCTTCCTTGATTTTTTTTTTTTTTTTGGTTTAATAGCTAACTTTTCATTTTTGAAATGCACATACAGTCTGACACAGTGACCTTCTGACCATTTGTAGTTGGACAGAACAGTATTTCATAGTGTAGCTTTCCCGTTATGGAAATGTCTTTGGTAGAGCAGCTCAGAACCTTGGTTTGGTGGTTTCAGTGTGAATCCTCCCTGCTGTGTCCTTCTAAGGCTGTTTGGTGCAATTATTTCAGCTCTTGGATTATTTGCAAGCTTGCAGTTATGAGAAAGTATAAGGACAGTGTTTTCCTGTTAAGCTGTGCTTTCCTCAGCTGAGCACTGAACTTGCAGTCAGTGCTTTTGGAGAATGCTTAGCTGAGAGCAGAAGCATGGCCCAATATCTGATTAGTGGAAAGACTTTCTAAATGCGAATCCCATGTTGCCCAGTAGCATCTCGTGGCTTTCTGGGACATCAGCTTCAACAAAACTCTGTGGCAGCAGCTGAGAATGAGAGCCATCAGTCCGTGGGCATGTGGGGTTGGAGTGAGATGTTTGGGTTTAGTAATGAGGACGTAGGGTGGTTTGAAGCACAGGTCGTTCAGGTGGTGCTAAAGCTGTGATGTACGTCTCTGTCTTTGCTGACATTTGTGTCAGTGCTGCGGTGGCAGTCAGAAATTGCTGATCTGGGGAGGAGAGAGGAAGCCAAAGAGAATTTGGGTACGAGGCTGTCTTACGTGCTGCTTCCTATTACATGTGATGGATCGTTGTTAGGTTCAAACCCAGTCACATAACCTTCTCCTTGTTCTGTGTTAAAAATCATAGCCATGTTCTTATTGCATTGCAGAACGTGTCAGAGTTTGTACGAACTTCATCTCCAGATACACAAAGAGCAGGAGCTTCCTTCTGAATCTGCATTGTGCCTTCGTGCTGCCAGCTGTGAGCTGTATTTTCTCTTCTAGAAGAGAAAGGTTGAGAAAGCAATAAGGAAGCCTAAACAAGGTGTTTGTCTTGCTGAAAGGAGCAAAGCAACTCGGAGGTTGTCTCTGTAGCTGTAGTGCTGAGTGCTGCATGGACTCTTCATGCCAAATCTGGAGATCTCTTTTGTAAGCACTGCAACCCCAAAGTTAATTGTACAGAATAGATTGATAGCATAAGCTTGCCAGAGTTGTCAGTTGAAGATCAGCCCCATGATATCTGGGGGAAATATAAATTATAAGTATCTTTGCCCACGTTGTTGATTTAAGAAGTCTCTTTGAAGAGACTTTAGATTGAAGTTAATTTCTTCTACGTTGTTAAATTTTACATTTCAACTGTTTTGATGATGAAAATAAATGAAGAGCTTTGGTTCCTTCCTGAGGACTCGGTGACCCACGTACATGAGCTGTTATAATCATATTGATATTTATTATTTTTATGAAATGTGGATATTTTTCACACCATGTGGCAAAATGCATAATTCCAAGAGGAACTGGTGGTTGTTCAGCTGTGGACAAAACATTATTGGTAGCTACAAGACTTTGGAACATAGTTTTGCCAGCCAGCTGCTCCAGGAGACCTGTTGTGTAATCTGACTTTGTTTTTATTATCCTTTATCTTACAGGTGATCACAATACGTTTGCTTCATACACAGTACAAATTTATTAGGTGGCCAATTGCCTGTATGTGGAAGTCGTTTAAATGGGATTCCTTCCGTGCTAATCTCTATTCTTTAGCATGCAGGTGGCTCCAGGCCTTGCCTCATGCCCTTGCACTGCTCCTGTGGGCAAATGACCTCTGCTGCAAACTCTGGGACAGGAAGGGAACTGCTCTACTGTTCGTGCTTTGGGCTTTTCTCCTGAAGCAGCATCATTAACATCAGCCTAATGGAAGCCCCTTTGGAAACCCTCCCTAAAGTATCTGAGTCGGTGTTCCAAACTGACCAAACTTTTTTCATCGTTAGCTCAGAGATTTGGAGGCTCCCACACTTTAATTTCCATCTCTATTAGGAGGGAATTATCCCCAGCTTTTGAGATCATTGCTGTGTATCCATACTTTGATGCGATTCAGTATTAATGTGGTTAATGCTGACATCTGCTCCAATGCAGATTTGTGTACTGCTTCTGCCTGCATCCCTTCCCATCATACAAAGCTCTCGCTGTAATTCCTGTTCAATTACCAAACACCAGCAAGTTTCACTAAGAAGCCCCTGTGCAGAACTTGATCTGGGGTTGGGATGTGTTAGGAGAGGGGCCTCAGGCTTGCTAAAGTGCTTTCCATGCATCGAGGTGGAAGATGAGGCCGGGGAAAGGCTAATCCTTTGCATGGGCAGAGCAGCCCTGCTCTGTGTGCTGATCTCTGAGGCCTTGCTGTGTGTAAGAAGCTCATCTCCTTTGTGATGAATAAGCGCCGTTGCTCGTATGCCAGAGCTCCATTTAAAGATCGTGCTGGTTCTGCGTTTTGTCGTTAGCAAATGTTAGTAGAAAGGCGGTGTGAGGAGATGAGGACAGGAAGGCAGGAGGAAGCTGCAGGGGACGAGAGCAGAGACGGGGGCTGTGAGTGATCATCTCATTCCGTGCACTTCTGCCAACCAACGTGTGGTGTTTTAAATGGAAGAGTTTAAGACTGAAACTTGAAAGTGAGGGGTTGGCAGAGTCCCACAGGGCAGAGCTGGGAGCTGTATCCCCAGTGCTGTGTGGGACCTGCGCTGCACCGTATGGGGCAGACTGCAAGGGCAGCCTCCCACCCAGCAGCTGTGTGTGGGGGTCACTCTTGGAGCCGGGTCGTCCTCCTTCCAGGGGCAGTGAGGCTGTCTGGTTTATGTTGAGTTCTCTCCGCGCTGTCAGCTTGTGGTGGTGACCCAGTGATCTGGTCTCAGTTCCTGATGTGACCGCAATGGGCTCCTGTGCAGTGACCCCAAGTCTTTCCACTTGGATTTTTGGGGTAGCTGAGCTGCCATTGGCTGTGCTGGCCGCTAGGTGTCTGTTCTGAATCTTTTTCATAACGGGCTCCAGTTAGAGCATCCCCTGCAGTAAGGAGTGTTGGGAAGTGAGCATTGGGGGCCGAAGGGACAGCTGTGAGTTTGGGAAATGGTGCCTGTCAGATCTCCTTGGTTACCCTGAGAGCTGTAAGCTTTCTGATGGACCAGGGCCAGCAGGTGATGTTGTTTGCTTTTGCACTTAATATGAAAATCCTGCTTCCTCATCACCTCGACCTCCATTCCAGCTCATTCTTCATCATCTAAAACAGAGAATAGTTTTCAGTGCTGTCTTCCCTTTTGCTTGTTGTTGCTTTCTGCACAATCTGATTTCCCCCCTATAGCTACGCTGCACAGACTCCTTGTAATTACACACGTATTTTAATTGCTACATGAAATGCTGTGGTCCTCTCAGTATAGGAATTAATGCCATAAATCCTTTTGCTGCATTGTATCCAGCATTTCTGAGCTTCCCTTGGCAGTGGCTGTGGGGAATGGCAGAGAGCAGTGTTGTAGCTGCAGCTATTTACAGTTGTGTCCCAGTGCCAGAAGTGCCATCACAAAACTAATTGTGGAGTTAAACTTTCATGGAGTCACAACAGTGCTAACCAGAGAGGAGCTGTAATCTAGCAGTGCTCTGTTTTACTCAAATCACTTTTGGATGGGAGAATTTTATTATAATTCGGAAGATTTAGTGCGTGAAGCAGAATAGTTTCAGCTATAAATATCTGTGCTTAAATAGTTTATTATTTTTATTAGCTCTAAGCTGTCTTCATATCCTCTGTGAATCTGACAACAGATAATGTTGGTTTAGAAGGTACATCCTCATTTAGGCAGAATTATTGCAGTAGCTTTTAGAGCTGCTGTTGTCTGGTTGCACCTCCTGTTTGCAAATAGCTTTGGAAAGCTTGAATGAGAGGAACTGACTTAATGCTGAGCTGTTATTCCTTCTTAAATACGTTCAATTTGATGGATTAGATGCATTTAAAATTACTTGCCATCTAACCTTTACTTCTTGTAAGGCTGATGGATTCCACCAAATATGTTTGCTATATATATTTTCTCTAAATTTGCTGAATGAAAAATAAATGTCCTTTACTGGAAGCCAGCCAGAGGGGAAGCAAAGCTGTGCCTATCACTCAGTGCCAAGGCTGCACTTCCATTGGGTTCTTGGTCTGTCTGTCACATCTGAGCAGTGACCCCATGCAGAGGCTTGGATGTCAAGGGGCTGCCACCTCTCAGCTATCAGTGATTATTGCAAGGTTGTTGCATAAGTCTGCATGTGTTTCTCTTTGTGTTTGATATCATTGGGAGCGAAAAACTGTTGGGGAAACTTCAGTCTATTTAATGTCACTGAAAGGATTACTGACGCCTTTCCCATCGTTGGCAGCGCTGGCTAGAGATGGGGTGTGTGCTGAGGATCAGGATCAGGACAAGGACAGTGCAGGCTGCCTTCTGAACATGGCATTGTGGGCTTCTTGCAGGAGCTTGTTTTGACCTGCTGCTGTGATGGGCTCTGCTGCTGTCCTTAGGTTAGCAAAATGTGCAGTGCTAAGAAGAGCCATCGCAGCTGCGTGTAAGAATGTGGCATTTCAGTAACGTTAGATGGAAATAGTGGTCAGTGCTGCAGTGGTGATGAGGTCAGGGTTGACAGAACTGAGATTCTGGAGGTGTTCCAGACCCGTGGAGATGTGGCACTGAGGGATGTGGTCAGTGGGTGTGGGTTGGGGACCTTAGAGGTCTTCTCCAACCTTAAAGGTTCTATGAACTGTAAAACACTAACATGAGAGATTCACATTCCACTTATTAAAATAAGCAACATGAATCCAGTGAGGTACACGGGGTGCTTTTGGTCCAATTCCGTAACTCATGTTAGCTTTCCTCCGCTCAAAGTCAGTGCTACAGGGACATGAATAACACCCAGGTCGAGCTGAAAGACACAGAAACCAGCAGAGCAGATTCTTCCCAGCTCAGACATCGCTTCCACCCACGATTTTTCCAAATTAGGAAGCGGTGGGCTTCAGCATGCAGTGGTTTGCAGCCCCTGGAATGATGCAGTGTCCTGGGCTGAGTCCTACAGGGCCGGGCTGCTGTCACCCCATGGTGCTGAGTCAGCTGATAAGGGAAGTGTGGCTGGGGGCATGGAGTGCTTGATTTCACAGTCATATCTTGGTCGTTCTGCCGTTAGTTTAAGTAGCATCACGGATGTCACTGTTTTTAAGTTCCAGATCTGGAAGGGCAGCAGCTCAGCTGTGGCTGAGGCTCCATCTGCTGAAGCTGTGCTTCTGGAAGCTGATGTGCTGCTTGCGAAATGCTCCCCTAAGGCAAATCAGGCCCTTTGGGGAAGGAGGCTGAGGGCTGGAGCGAATCAGACAGGCATTTTATGTTTCCATTATTAATACAGTATGTTTTATGGTTCTCAAATTGGAATTGCTAGCAGCTGAATTTTAAAAATGCACTACCACTAAAAAATTCAGGAGTAAAAGTGACCCAGCGCAAGTAACAGTGCTCTCTGCTGCCTCGAGACCGCTGGGCACAGCCTCACACAATCACACTTGGGCCGAGCTCCTCCTCCCTGCCCTGCTGGGTGCTGTGTCCAGCTCCCAGCTGTGTTGCTGGGTCCCTGCAGTGTCCTTTGGAGAGGACTGACCTCAGCAAGGTGCGTGATGAAGTGCTGTTGAGTGATTTCTGGCTTGTAAGGAGATTCCCGTTTATTTAAAGTGAATACAGATATGCAGCAACACTGCAATAATTATTAATTGTGGATATAAAGCTGAACAAGTGGATTTCTTTGAAGTACTGAAAGATTACAAAGAGTAGGTTGGATGCTATCCCCTTCTTTTTCTCAAATGCTTTACTGATGAGGCAGAAAAAATACAGTGAAAGCTTTCAGTGTGTTACTTCAAGCAAAGTGCTGCTGGGAATAAGGCGGCCCCAGGGAGGCTGTGTGCCAGCAGTGGGTGCACCTGGGCCTGGACACTTCCTTGCCATGTGGTTGCCCAGCGAAGCCCTGCCTGCACCAGTCTGCAGCACCTCATCCAGGTCCTGTTCTTATTGTGCAGAGGTGAGCCAGCAGCCTGACATCCAGGCCTGCTGCTTCCGTGTGAGGGTGACTTCTAGCCTGGGGTCAGACCTGATGTGCTTGTGAGCAGGCTCCATTAAGCCAGGAGCTGGCTGGGGTTGCAAGGCAATAAAAGCAGATAAGGCAGGAGAGGAGGTGAGGGTTTCCTTGTGCCGCTTCCTGCTGTGCGGGCAGTTTGCACCAGCATGCACCACAGCCCTGGGATGCTGAAACACTGCCTGTGTGCCACGGGCAGACTGCAGCAAGAGCCTTCACTCCCACTTTCCCATCTGCCACCTATGCTTCTCCTCCCACCAGTGGCTCTTGCACACAGGAGGACTGAAAACTGGTGCTACCAAAAGCAAACTAAATAATTCCCCCCAGAATAAAGCCCATAGTGTGCAACCTTTTCTTTATGCCTGGCACCAACTCGTGTTGTAACTGAAAGGGTGACTGAGATTTTTTTCCCTTCCCTTCCCGTCAGTATAGGGGCTGTCCTTGGGTGAACAAAACACCCACTTTCCTGCTGGGTCACTGGGATTTGTGTATATATGACCAGCGATGCACCAGTGCTGAGGCAGATGAACTGCTGTGTTCATCCTTGCACCAGGGAGCAGCAGTGCACAGTACCTGCTTATTTGCAACTTGAAACAAAGCAGTGCTCTTTGTTGTCATAAATAAATGGAGACATTTGAGGTCAGGCTGGACTGTGCTCTGAGCACCTGATGGAGCCGTCGGTGCCTCTGTTCCTTGCACGAGTTGGACCAGATGGCCTTTAAAGGTCTCTTCCAACTCAAACAATTCTGTGATTCAATGAAGTTGCATCTTCTCACTCTGTTAGGCCACGTGAAGAAAGACAACAGCATGGAGATGCATTGGCACAGCTGCCCAGGGACTGGTGGGGTCACCATCCCAGCGGTGTTGCAGAGATGTGGCACTGAGGGACGTGTCAGGGGGTGTAGTGGGATGGTTTGGGGTTGGGCTTGGGGATCTTGGGGACCTTTTCCAACCTTCATGATTCTGTGATCATCTGTCAATGCACAGAATGATACGATCATTCATTTTGCTTTTTCATTAAGGGGTGGGAAATAAAGCACAAACTCTCCTCTGACATCACCTTCTGGTAGATGCCTATCCTCTATTCTTCTGTCCTTTGCAAATTGGTGCAGTGTGCACTGTGACATTTTGCAACATCTTGTAGCTCCTCGCCTTTTGTCTGCCAGTGTTTTAAAGCTGACTTTTTTTTTTGTCCCTACCAAGTTGTTGCTATTTCTCTCGGAGAAGCAGCTCCCATCTTCACACTGGATGCTCTCTGCAGCTTGGCTGGTCGCTTTGTGTTCTATCAGACTATGGAAATCCTGCTGTTGAGCTGAAGGAACTGAAATCGTTGTTTAGAAAAGCAAATTGTCATTTGGAGCTGCCTGCTAAAAAAGCTGTTGGTCTGTGCTTGCAGGCGAGCTGCCAAAGATTTAAAAAAGAAAAATTGGATTTTATCCTCTTTTTTTTTTTTCTTTCTGTTTTTAAGATGGTCAAAGCTGGCATGAAGAATGGTAGTTTTCTAAGAGGGGTTTTGTCTGCCCTAAGTAGCAAAAAAGAGCAAGCCTAATCCTGTTTTTCTTCTCAGGTCGCCTTTTAAGCTCTGGGCTACATGAGCTTGCTCTTGAAAATAGTATTTCTTTCTTTCTGCCTCTCAGAGTACAAGGAAGGAGATGGCTTGCCCACTCAATTTGCTGCTTTGACAACTTCTTACCGTGGTTGCACGCGATTGTTCCTCCTCCTGTGCTTCGGGAAGGTGACAACTGGGGACAGCTGTGCCCAGCAGGACGGTCAGTCCATGGGCACAGGGATGATGTTCCACTGGGTCCTGAGCTGCGCCAGCACCCAGGCAGCCCTGCTGCTGCCTCCCATTGCTGCTGCTGCAATTCAGCACGCAGGTTTCAGTACCTCCTGACCACTCTGACCCCAGCAGCCATTTTTTTTCCCCCACACTGTCTGTATCCAGCACACAGCACCGTCATGAGCTGCTCTGTGAATCCCCTCCACGTATGTTATTGTGTATGAAGAGTTACCTTTGTGGCCTGGTGAGCTGACCCATCGCTCGCTGCCGGCGCTCAGAGGAAGCGGCTGCAGGATGGTGATGATCTGAGAGCTGCACGGAGGCCATCTTTGCTTCTGCCATCCTTCAGGCTTTGAGATTTTGGTATTTTTTTTCCCCCTCATGTCTGGGGACGTTTTATCATCCTCCTCTTTCCCGTTCCGAGCAATTACCATTTATTTTATCTTCAAGCAGCAGCCTGTGGCAATAAATTTTAGGAAATTCCTTCCCACCCTTTATTAAGCCCTACATAATGGCTTCCGCTACTCGCTCATACGTTCATTAAGAAGAATTAAATGAGTGCTGGCGGCCATTAGCAGAGCATTTAATAACCTCTCCAAGGGAAGGTGCAGCAGATCGGAATAAATGAACGGGAGTGAAAACAAATGAAATAACTTTACAAAAACGCTCAACTAATTTGTTCTTAAAGAAAAAAAAAAAAAAAAGACTTATTTACACGAACGGAGCATTTTTACAAGTGCCACTTGGAGACGGTCCCCAGTGCTGAGCTCTGCAGGCAGCGTCAGCGTGCCTTGGCTGTGGGGTCTCTGGGAGGCTTTTTTAGGGTGAGAAAGGGCATTTTGGCATGGCCTGCCCTCTTCCTGAGCTGCTGGTGGCTCCTGGTGGCAGGCTGTGCCCTTCCTCGTGTCCTGATGGAGAACTGCCACAGGCTTGAGGTGATACCAGCTGCTGCCTCACCATTCCACTTGTGAAGTGAGCTGTGGCAGCTGGGCAGGTGAGCTTCAAAGAGCACCCAGTGTGCACAGATGGGATCTCCCACATGAGGGGAAGTGCAGTCAGCCTTGCTCAGTAACCTTTAGGGCTTGAGGACCTGGTAGTGCTGCAGGCTCTGAGCACGCTGCTTGATTCTCAACCTCAGACTGATGGGCAGTTGCAAAATAGATTATAGTAAACAGCAAGTGTGAGAACTTTACATAGCAGTGTTTATGGCTGGTGTTTAGTAAATGAAATGCTGCCAGCCTGAATGTCGTTCCCCCATCCCCTGGTTCAGAGGAGAAAATGTCTCTGTTCAGAAGTCACCCAGGTGCTGCAGGTGACAAGTTTTGGTTGAGGTCTTGTGGTTGTTTTCATTTCATTTTTCTGCAGTCATTCCTGCTCACGCTGGAGGAGCTCAGCGAGTTGAGGACAATGACAGTAATTGCTGGTATTGAACCGAAGATGCGGTGTAAGAATTTTACCTGGATCACTACATTTGATTGATATTTTAATTAGAGTCTGGCAGGTGAGAGATAATGAGAATCAGCTTGCGTTGGAGAATTCCTAATTTTGTTCACTGCCTCCATAGGCTTCCTATTTTAAATTATTCATTATATTTAAAGAATCAACAGTATGTGAAAAGAGCTAATCTGCCCAAATGTGATGCGCTGCTAATACGCCCTGTCTTATTCTAGCCTCTGTGCCAGGTAAGAATTCAATCAATAGCTTTCAGGTGCGTTGCAAATAACAAAAGAGCGATGGTGCGATGTTTGTTTTTAATGAACAGAAGCGTGTACAACCGTGGATGTTTGTGCTGCTTTTTAAATGGCCTGAATCCCCCTGCACTGAGGAGGGAGGACTGGCAGGGGGAGGATGTTGCTTGAGCTGATGTGTTTGGGATCTGTCAGATATTGTGGGCAACCGAGTGTTATTAGAGCAGCAGCCTGCAGCATGGCAGAGTGGGGCTGAGCTGCTGGTGGTGAGCTAAGGTATTATTTGGGGTCTCTCCCCTGCTAGTAAGTAGCAGTGTTGGCAGTCTGTGCTGTTTTCTTGCCTGCCTGCAGTATTTTGCGGGTGGGCCTGAGCTTCCGAATGCAGGCAATAAAAGCTGCATTTTTAATAAAAGGGATATTAAAACCAAATAAAGAACAGCCTTGCTTCAGTATTTCCCTTTTTATTTTCCCCATAATTTTCACTGTGGCTTGAACTTGGAAGTACCGGGGTTGGTTTTGCTCTACTTCAGTTACGCTGGAAGCTTTTGTCCCACGTTTGAGAAACTTGGTTAAAGGGACAACGTAAATTGCAAATGCTTGCCCTCATGCTAATAAAAGCTAAAAATTGTAATAATATCTTTATTGGTTTGAAACAATTCCCTGGCCCTTTCCTCCTCCCCAGTAATGTGAGCCATTCAGCACGCTGACATTTGATCTGGAGCCGAGGCAGCGTGGAGGCGAGCAGCAGCTTGCTAATGGATTTCTGATTGTTCTCCTGGTCCATTCCCATCTTGATGAATGGTGCAGTCGGCTCTTGCAGTCTGGGGAACTGATAAAAAACACTTTGCCCTCGTGTTATTACGTTTCTCCAGGAGAGTAGAAAAGCAGATTTCCTTCGCTGTCCTGACGGCTTGCTATCCTGCTCAATTAGAGAGAGGTATAAAGAAGCAGCCTTCCTATTTGAGGCTGAAATTGCTTTTACGGCTTATATTAGGTCTGTCTTAGGTGGCTGGTGTGGAATCCCTGCTTGCTCAGCTTGCTAACACTGCTTCCCTCTGAATGCTGCTGATGTTTTATGGCTGCTGGTGCAGGGCTTCTGGTGGGGCACAGAGCATGTGTTTGGGAGCAGGGTGGCTGCCTCCCATGCAAAAGCCCTTTCTGTGCCCCAGGGTAATGTGGAGCTGTTACACAAGGATCTGTTAATGTCCCACAACTGTTGGTTTAGGAAATCGCTTTTTATGGGCTTGGGGTGCTTGTTCTAGGACTTGGGGGTGCTGATGGGAAAATCCAGGATCGTCTTTTTGTTGCAGTTGTTGTGGGATAACAAACATCTTCACAGTAAAATAACAGCGTAGGAAAAAAAATCGTAAGAACAGTCAGTTAAAATGTTTCTTCTCAACTTAATAATGGCATTTGCACCCTGATCACCATCCCTAACAACTTTATCCAGCTCTTTCGTTCCCTTGATGAATTAACCTCATCTCCAGGACGCTGTGAGCTGTGAAAGTGTATTTCAGGCTTTGCAATTAAGGTATCTTGAGTTGTTTCTGATCTCTCAACATGACTAACGAGAGGGGCTGCACTGCAGCTCCCTCCATAGCTGCACTTCTGAATGTGAAGGCATTTCAGGGGAAAGACTTCAGGCACCCTGATAGCTGCTGGAGGGACACAGCACAGCAGGGCATAACGGATCCAGGAGGTTCCTGGGTTGCACTGGTGATAACTTCCTTCTCCCTGCGATAGAGGAGCCAACAGAGAGAGGTGTTCTGCTGGACCTTGTACCTGTACTGAGGGGCTTGTTGGGAATGGGAAAGTTGGAGGCAGCCCTGACTGCAGTAACAATGGCATGGTGGAATTCAGGATGCTTAGGGCAGGGAGAAGGGTGAAAGGCAAGCTTGCAGATCTGCTGTCTCCAAGGATGTCCGTGGAAGAGTCTTGTGGCATAACGCTCCAGAGGGAGGGGGAGCTCTGAGAGCTGGTTAACGCTCAGGAAGCACCTCCACCAAGCTCAGGAGTGGGCCATTCCTGCAAAGAAGTCAGGCAAGATGCAGCGAGGGGATGGGAAAGGAGCTCTTGACTACAAAAAGGAGGTGTACAAGGGGGGCAAGGAACCTGGGAGGAATAGAGAGACATTGTCCTTGCATGCAGCCCTAGATTTTGTGGCTGAAAAGTTCAGGCTGTGCCTTTCTTTCCATCACGGTCTCATTATATTCCACAGCTACCTCTGTTGGCACTGTTCAGATAAACAGTATTAACTTGCAATAAACCCAAAGCCTGCATGCATAAACTGTGCTGTCTTTCTGTTGCACAGATAAATGGTATTGAGGTCGAGTCATCTCCATGCAGGCAGTTGCCTCTAGGGAGTGCCAGTGCACAATGGAGGGTCTGGCTGTGCTCAGTAGCTTTTCGGCAGCAGTATTTATGGGGCTCATCTTCTCATGAGAAGAGCGGTGTTTACTCAGCAGATGCTGCCTTTTGGTGGGATTGGAAGGCACGTTCCTGTCATTGGAAGAAGCTTTTAGACCAGCTCTTCATCTCGTCCTAGAAAGGAGAAGGCCCGTTTATCTTCTCTTGCTGCTCGTCACTTGCTCTGACCAGGATTCTTGTGCTCAGTTTACCTATCTCACAATCTTTCTGTCTCTGTTCAGTTCAGAAAATGCAAGCACAACTTCCCCAAATCCAGCATGGCCAGCAGATTGCTTCCAGAGGCCTCCAGTGTGGAACGCAGTGCTCTCATCACAAGATAGCTGGGTTGGGAGGTGACATGTGACAGTGTGACAGTGCCCAGCTGTCCCAGCTGGGGTTCTCTGTGCTCTTTTGTTTGACTCCTGACAAAAGCCAGTTGAGTTTTTCAGCTGTAACAGTTATAGCCCTGGCCTGAGGACAGAGTAATTCTAGATGTCTCCGTGGGCTTCCATTATATCTTCATTTATAGCGCAAAAAATGTAAAGAAATGTCATTCTTTTTCCTGTACGTCCGTAACATGTGGCTTAGTCTCTGCTTGTGAGCCTCGTCTACTCTTTGAATTAGAGCCGTTTGATATTTGCCTTGATTTGAATACGTGCCAGCAATGTGGCGCATTCAAATGTTTCCAAACTTTCCCCACGGCATCTTAAAGAGAAAATAATGGCCGTGCCAGAACCACCAGGAGTCCCTCTTATCATACGTGTTCTTTTCGTTGGTTACAGCCCTGCCGAAAGGCCGCCTTCAGGGACACATCCCTCTGTGCTCCCTGGGCTGGGCTGTCAGCATCGGGCCTCCAGCACTCCTGTTCATCCACGGGTGCCTTTGGAGAAGCTGAGGCACAGCAGGTCGGTTCCTGCCTTTGTTCACCGCTCAGCAATTAGAAAATGATTTATGTCTTTGTTTCTGCTTTCAAATCCCTTCAGAAAATGACGGTATATTCTTAACCTGAGAGTTATGGTTTTGAGACGTCAGCATAAGGCAGAAGCTGTTCTTCATCTGCGTCAGTGCTGTCTTCAGTGCTGGGGCACTCTGCTGCTCGCTGGGCCCTGTGGCTGTTACTTAATTTTAAGTGAATAATGAATTTTCCCATTCAAGCAGAGCTAGGTAAGCAGTACAGTGATGTGCATGCTAGATCTGTGCTTGGGAGCAGCAATGTGACTGAAAATCAAATGCGGTGCTCAGGCCGTGGCCTCATTAATGCTGGAGGGCCCATCTGCCCCCTGCTAGCAGGTAGTTGGGATTCTATATAACCCCATCAACGTTTGTGTTACGGGCATGGAATTAGTGCCTGGCTTTATTGATTGGTTAATAGCTAGGTCCTCTGCTGTTGTACCTGGTGGAGATTAATTAAAGAAAGGAATGGGTGACGCCGTGACCTCGTTGTTAATCTGAGTGTGACTGGGCAGAAGCGAGGAGCGCACTGACATTGGTTTACAGCCTCTTCTGGATTCCCTTCCCTCTGCCCACTGGTCTGTGCCTGGCATTTTTTCCCAGCTTGACATAAATAGTTGGCTAAGGCTAAAAGGATGAACAGCACTGCATGCTATCAGCAGAATTAGAGGAAAAGTAATTGTGCCAATCGCATCACGCACTGGGCAAAGCAGAGACTCTCCTTAATGCATCTCATTGTGCTTGGTGTATGCTAAGCAGGATGGAGATGAAGTGGGTGGGGGTCATCGCCCACTGCACGGTTCCCAGGCCCGGGGAGAGCCGTGGTGCAGGCACTGCAGGCTGCACAGAGCTGCACGTGGTGGTGCTGGAGCTGCACCGTGACCCCGGCGCGTTCCTGGGCTCATTCCTGGCATAGCTCAGCTGTCCGCCGCCCCTGGCCTGGCTGCCCCTGGCTGCTGCTGCTGCATGCAGGCTTTGGGCTGGTTGTGAAGGCGTTTCTCCTTGAGAGGGTACAGCAACCTCTTCCAAAGTAATTTAAGCTAAAGAGAAAAAGAAATCAATAACGCTGGAGTAAGTGTCAGATAATGGGCTCTGCGTCTCCGTGTGATCTTGGGGTTGCAGTGAAATGTTGAACGGGTCAGGCTCTTGCCGTGGGTTGTCTTCCAGGGCGATGATCAGTCTGAGAACAGCTGTTTGTGTGAGGCGTAATTAAAGTTTAATTGGGGATGTCCATTAGGAGGTTGGTACACCGGGAGAAAATAAAAATGAAAACAAACACGAAGTTTTCAATAGGAGAATTTAAAGAAGAAGAAATGGCAGCTGAGATAATGTGGGTGTGAGGCAGGAGCAGGAGGGTGGCTGAGGATGGGCTCTGGAACCAAAGGGCATTAGGAGAGGTGGGCTTAGGGGGTTGGATCTCAGGTCTACAACAGCCTGAATTCCTCTAGGACAGGAAAGGAGAGGAGCTGAGGACCATCGGGGCGTGAATTTGATGAGCCAGGAAGCAAAAGGGAGAGGTTTTGGGTTGAGGTGTAAGTGCAGATGGCAGGAGGCGTGCTGGGGTGAGGGCTCAGCGGTGCTGCGGAGCAGTGCTTGTAGGATGTGTGTTAGCACTTGTGCCCCCAACAAGTGTCACTGAGTGCTGGATTACAGCAAAATGCCTTTTCTCCAGAGTATCGTTGTTCATCTCTAAGTGTCAGCGCTGTGTTTGCAGCCTTTGCTTTTGTCATGTCAGAGTTTCATGGGGCTTTGTGTTTGTGGTGGCTCAGGGGAGGTAAATTGCTCTTTGAGTAGTTGTGTTCTGCTTGGTGAGAGCAAAACAGCAAAACCCCACAGATCAAGGCCCCCTCCAACCAGTCCAAAGGCGCTCCTGAGCTCTGTTTTTCCTGCTGGAGCTGAAGGCTGGGGAATGCTCAGTGCCCCATTCCTTATCTTCCCTCTGGCTTTGCTGGAGCTGAGGCATTGAGAAGTGCAGTGCCCTGTCCTTGGCTGCACGGGAAGTCAGTCCGTGCTGGGGCCAACTGAGGCTGGCGGTCATAGAGTCATTAAGGATGGAAAGTCATTGTGGATTGCCTGCCATGTTTTACCCTTCAGATTCCAGCCGAAAGGAAAAGACTCCCTTAAACAAAATATGTAGGCAGGCTCTGTTTAAACAGCCCCTGGAGCTTCCTTTCTTTTGAATTGCATGCTGAAATATGTTTGAAAATTCTGCTGCTGAAAAGTGGCAAATTGCACGTAAGGGTTTCCTTGAATTTTCTATCGGGGGGCATCAGTTTGTGCATTTGGGCTCATTAGCAGAGTTGCTTCAAATCCTGAATGGGGGGAAGTGCCTTTTGCCAAGAAGGTGGGCACGTCTGAAGGACAGGTTTGGTATCCATGGATGGTGCTTGGAGCAGAGCCCTGGGGGCT
This sequence comes from Lagopus leucura, assembly GCF_019238085.1. Taxonomy (NCBI): domain Eukaryota; kingdom Metazoa; phylum Chordata; class Aves; order Galliformes; family Phasianidae; genus Lagopus; species Lagopus leucura. Next base: position 4,451,448 of record NW_024962275.1, on the reverse strand, counting down.
GCAGATGTGTGGGGCAGTGTGCTGGCAATGAGTTTCCTCCCTGGGTGACCCCAGTGAGTCCTCAGACCTCTGCACGTCCTTCAGCCCAACTGGGAGACCTGAGGTGGCAGCAGAAGCCTTGCTGGGAGCAGGAGCCTGCAGCCACTGAGTTATTCTGGGGAATGGGGAAGCGAAGTCAGTCCTGAATTAACATCAGGGAGAGAGCGCACGGATTGTTTGGGGGATTTATTTTCTCCTTAAATATCCCGAATTGTGTTAATGGGGCTGAGTTTGAATGGGTGCAGTGATTTGTGCCATTTCTACCCTACAGCAGAGTAAAAAAAAAAAAAAAGTACTTGCAGTTTTCCTTTTCGTCAGACTGCTTACAGAGCCTGTGGAAATGGAGTTAATCAATATTTCTATTAGACACACGCTCGGGCCCCATGCCACAAGCACTCATTTTTAAACCCTTCAATCTTGTATCGTTTATGGAGATTGTATTGTCAGAAATAGTGCCGTAAATAATTTATTTTGCTGCCAGAGCTTTTCTAAAGGTCCCTGGGCACGACGCAAGATTTCCTCCAGGAGCTGTAAAGCTTCCAGCTCTGTTTGCTATGGCAAAGGGATTTTTTTTTGAGAGAGAGAGACGAGGAGGCTGGTGGAAATGATTGGTTATTTCAGGAGTGGCTGGCAGCTGTTTCTTTCGCATTGCTATTGTAATCTAGAGCAGAGCAATTAGTAAGTGAAATTATTCCCATGTTCCATGGTCTGTGCGGAACAAGAGGAGGTTCCCAGCACACACAGCTGCCTGCAGCCTGGGATGTGATGGGGGGGACGTGCCCTGTGTATTGGCTTGGGGCAAATGTGTGCAGGGATCTCTGTGAGCACTGCTGCAAGGGATGCACTGTGGGCATCCCCATAGGTGACGTCCTTTGAGGTCACTGCCATGTCCTTGGGAGGCACTGTGGGAACTGCCATAGGTGATGTCCTTCAGGGGCACTGATGGAGCTCCTCCCATCGTGGTGTGCAGCTTCTCAAAGGCTGGCATCTTTGCTGATTGAGGAGAGATCCCTATAGAGCTAAATAAACACCAGCTCTGGACTGGGAGGCAGGCAAGAAAGTCACTGTTTCCAATTGACTCCTCAAAGTTCCAGCAGCAGCCCTGACCCATACAGGTTGGCTGTGGCTGGCACTGATCTTACTAACTCCTTGAAACATCCCTCCCCTTCAGTTACACACAGAGAAATCAACAATGTCAAATACATGGAGACTATAAGCAACTGAAGAGAGAAACTGCAGCACCAGCTCTGTTGTTGCATTGCAGATGGCCATTTCCAGGTATGGGATGTAACCCACGGACCTGTGCTCCCTGAGGGGATGGGACTGCCCATGGCAGCTGGCCCTGAGGGGATGCTGGTGCCTCTGCTGACAGCTCCATGTGCTGACAGGCAGAGCCTGCTGAATAGATAAAGCATCAAAAGATGTTTTCTGTAGATATGTGTTCCAAAAGACGGCGTTTTTTCGTGCTTTGGGAAAATGTTAAGTTTAAGAGTTTAAAAAAAAAGAACAAACACAGCAGATTGTTTTGGATGTCATACATTGCGTTGTGACTCATGCTGTACGTTAAAGCAGGAGGCTGTGACTCCTTGAAATAAGCTGCATCCTCCCTTTGCCCCTCCTGCATGCCTCTGGCTGCTGTTTCATAGGAAACACTGCCGTCAGACTTTGTTGTCAACGATTTTCCTGCTTCTAAGGAGAGGATCAGAAATCGAATGTATTTGTTTATGTGCTGAAAGAACAGCCCTCCCAGGAGCTGAAGTTTCCTCCTCAAAGAATGTTTGCCTTCCCTGTGTTTTGTTGCACTCCGGCCATTCGTAGCACTGCCGCATGGTGACAGCCTTACCAAGTAAACCACTGCTGGCAGGAGGGCTTGGGCTCACTGCCTGCACTGTGCTCCACTCTGCACACCTCTGTGTAGGCAGGGAGTTGTTTCTAAGCACTGCCTTTCTGCCTTACAGCTGTAAATAGGTAGTTCTTTTGCCAGCTTGCTCTGAGTGTCACATCGTCAGCTCCCCTTAAATCACCGCCTGGAACATCAGGTGCTGGTGGAACTGCTTTGTGAGTAACAAAAGGAGCCTGCTGACAGCTTCCTGCTGCTGGAGCCTTGCTCAGAGGGGCTGTCACCCGGGGGGACACCTACCCACAGGTTCTCAAGCTCCCACAGGCTGCTCCTGTACCGTTCCCTGCTCCCTGCGGAGATGCACAAAGGCACTCTGGGTGTCAGGGAGGCTTCCACCGATCCGGTTTTGGCAGCGAGCTCATGAACTGACTGTTTTCCAAATGAAGAAAATTCATTTTAAGCAGGTTTCCTATGGGCCACCTCTCTGTCCATCAGGCAGTTGCTCTGTACCAATGACTTGTGAAGGGCAGCAGCAGTAGCACCCCAGTTTCTCATGCAGGCACAGCAGCTGGGCTTGGGCCGTGCCTGCCTGCTGCCAGGCTCTCTGGCTCTCCCATTCCCACTCCACATCTCCTTCCCTGCCCTCCCCAGCCATCATATAGCTCTCACTGGGACTTCAGGGCCTTCTGTTCACAGCCTGATTTCAGTGTCCCAGCACAGTGCAGAGCAGATATTCTCTGCATTCTCTATCTAAAGCTAAAGAATAAAAAAGGATGAGAACTCTATATCTCTGTGAACCGCTATGCTGGCCATTAGCTGGGTTTCAAACATGTTTTCTAATGGAGTACAGCAAGTACAATTACTCTATCAAAGACCGATTTCAGTCTGTGTTGTGGAGGTGCTGCAGTTTACTTTGTAGTTCTTCTTTTCCATTTGCCCACTGTGATCAAGGAAAGCTGATGCTAATGTTTGAATGAATTGCTCTGAGCTCACAAAAGCTGCATCTCGCAGTGCATCCATCACCTTGGAGAACCTGCATTTTGAGAAAAGGATGATCACTGCCACGTTTGTGGTGGGATTTATGTTGGCCATCAAAATAGTATGCATTTATCTTCAACATGGCTTCTGTTTATTGCAAGTTTAATCCTTTAATTCCTCTGCATTTTATCTTCCATTTTCACTCAACTCCAGTAAAATTCTCCCAGAATGTCAGAGCAGAAGAAACAAAAATGAGCAGCTCGCTCTTTTGTGTGCTCCTGCACAGCAACACGCTGGCTTTTGAAACATTTATGAACCCGTCTAGTATTGAGTTATTTTAGTGGATTTCGTGCTGCTGGTGCCAGGAGACCCTTTCTGGTAGATACAGTCCTGGAGCAAATCTGCAATCTCAAGAATTCGGGATCCATTTGCTGGTGTTCTGAAGTCTTGCGAGCTACAAACAGCGTGATAATTTGTGTTCTGTTCAATTCATTGCAGAGCTGCACAGCACATGATGAAGTCAAAACGCTGCTGCTTTTTGTTTTTAGAATATGCAGCAGTGTCCCAGGGTTGTAGGAAGGACAAGAGGAATACCAAGTAAAGACAAGAGCTTCCTCTGGAAGCATCCAGTTGAACAGGTTTGTGGGAGACAACAGATGCTGATGTAGCGCCGGCTCATGGAAGACTTAAAGTACAGATTTTACACTGGCTGCTCTTCTGAGCCCACATGGGGAAGGATAGCAGGATGCCATTTTTTTTTGCTTTCTTCCTTTTTGCTGCATTTCCAACCCCTACAATTCTGTGATTCTGTGATTCTGTGATTCCTGAGACACTGATGGGCCCGTTGTGCAGCGATGGGCAGTTCCCAGCTGGCCGTGGCAGGGAAGCTGTTTGCTGTGGCCGTGCTGCTGACGTTGCCTGGCACGAGCAGCTGCCAGGTGAGTGGATGTTGAGCTGCAGTTGTGGAGGGAGTGGAAATAATGTGGCCTGAAACATGTGTATGTAATTTGTTCAGATGATTCAAGCAAGAGCCATGGCAACTGAGATAAACAGAGGAAAAGATACTGGAAAACCGGCAGCAGCTTCGTTTTAATGGCACAGCCCTTACTGCAGACAGCTCAGATGTTTACTATGAGAGCTCCGTCCTCCTGCGTCTTCCTCCCACCGCCCCCATCGCTGTGCATGCACTGAGTCATGAGATCCGATGGCTTCTTGGGGTAAAGCACTGCAGGCCAAATTCCACAGCTTCTACTGGAGCAAAAAAGCCATTGACTGTCTTCTGATCCAGATTGCAGAATTCCTCTCCTTTTTTTTCATGGAATCATGGCTTCAAAGGGACCTTAATAATCGCTCAGTTCCAACCACCTCTGGCAGACCAGGCTGCCCAGGGCCCCATCCAGCCTGGCCTTGGGCATCTCCAAGGGTGGGGCAGCCACAGCTTCTCTGGGCAGCAGTGCCAGGGCCTCACCGCCCTCTGATTCACCTTAGATAAAACAATAATAAAAGCACATCATACTTGGGTTTCTTATGGCTCAAATGTGCTCTCTGCAAGCACTTCCCACACACTAGGTGGGAAGGCTGAGCACGGGATAAACTTCTGCATAAGATAAAGCTGCTGGGCAAATCTCAAGGTCGTGTCTGAATAGAATAGAATGGAGAAGGCCACTGCCACGCTTCAGATGTGAAGGTAGAGATTGGGGCAGTACGGCTGTAAAACAACCAGCTGCACAGAGAGGTGGTGGAGTCCCCATCCCCAGAGGAGTTCTGGATCCATAGGGATGTGGCACCAGGGGACGTGTCAGTGGGGTGGGCTGGAGTTGGGCCTCTTTTCCATTGGAGTTGTGCAATGTGTGCAGTTGGGTGCACTCATCCCAAATCCCACCCCCGGGGGGATGTGGTGGTGACTCACCTCTGTGACTCATAATTCCTGACACTTTGCTAATCGCTGTCCTCTCTGCCTCCTTGCTTCCTGGGCTGCAAATCCACTCCAAAGGGAAGGAGCATGCTTGCAAGCAGTCACAAAGCTGGCTGCTTTCCTACAGCAATGCGTTCAGCCTGCTGCAGGGTTGCGTCTTTGTGGCCCCTTGCTTATTTTCTGTGTTGCTTTAGAAGTGAGCAATGAGACTGAGAAATTTAGAAAAAGGCTTCTCAATTCCATCATTCCAAGATCCTGCAAATACCAATAAAAAAATTAAACCCCAATAGTTACATGTAATCATATATATAAAATAAGAATAGTCGTACATAATCCACACAGAGTATTCTTACCCAAATGCATTTTTTAATGTTTGGTTCCGTATAAAACTCCCAGTGCCCATACAGAGAATGCTAAGGATGTGCTGCATATGTTTTTATTTCTTTTGTATGACTGACAATAAGGATTAAAGCTTGTTTTGCAGATAATCCCCCAGTCATTGTTGTGACCTCTTGGTTCACAAACCAGTGAAGTCTTCCTCTGTTGCTTGCTGTAAGGAGTGAAGTACAAGCAGGTTTGTGCCAGACATTCATCTTACTTAACCTGGCTTGAGAAGGGTAAGAAGGCTGTGTAGGAAGGACACTTTCTGGAAGTTTTGGTTAGTGGTGTCAGTGCTGCTGACAAAATGAGGCATTCTCACCTTTCTCTGATTTTTTATTTCCCACTTCATTGTTCAGTTTTACATCTTCTTGTCACTCCCAGCTCTCTTGTCGCAGTGACATCTCACAGAGCAGACAGATGTGGGAAGCTGCAAGCAGAAAAAATGTTTCAGCTGCCTTTGCTATCAGACAGCAAAGCCAAGTTAGGAACCCAGCATTTGTTTTGCTGTTGTTACCATCCTTGTGAGGAGCATAGATACAGTACAGTATTCTGATGATGGAGTATACAGTATTAGATACAGATGCTAGAACAGTATAAGGTCTGTCTTGTGTGCAGCCATTGGAGGAGCAAGCGAAGCTGAGTGAAGGGATTCGTAAGGAATAGGGAATTTAAGCTCTAGACATGGAAGAAATCTTCCCAGTCTTATGTTTTCACATGCACCTTTCCACTCAGTGACTGCTCAGCTCTTTGTGTAGTATCCATCCGTTGACATGAGCACTCCCAGAACATTTTTCCTCTTTAACTTCCCAGATTTGCTGCAGGTAGAACCAGGGAACTGGGAACCAGCGTGGGGAAGCTTGGGGCGGATGCTGTGTTTTCAGGGTGTTTAGGGAGGTTGCAACCCGGGGGTGGAGATGGATACCCAGTGCACGAGGGGACAGCAAGGTGACACAGGCAGTGCTGAGCTGGCTGGGCTGCAGGAGAGGCGGGCTGGCCCTGCTGGGTGTGCAATCAGCAGGGAACTATTTTCCACTGGATCTCAGGGTGGAAACTCGAGCATTCCTAGAAGTATTGCCTAGGAATGACAGTAGTGGTGATTAATACATTTCCAATCAGAAAAGAAACTGAAGCTTGCTTCCTGCTTCACAGGGGTGATGGCTGTGCAGTGAGAACACCTGATTTATAGGGATCTTCAGTGGTCAGTTTGTGACTGGAAACGCTTGGAGCCTGTTTTGAAGCTGTGCAGAAGAGCATGCTTGCGTCATCCTGAAAATGCAGTGAGTCAGTGGGGTCCTGAGGGAGCTGTAACGGCTCAAACAGAAACTTGGAAGAGGAAATGGGGACGGATTTAAAGTTGCAGCATTGGAGATTGCTGCCTGGTTCAGGGATGTTTTGCGTGCATGGAAGGCGCTGGTGGTGAAGGGGTTCGTGGAGGGCTTTGCTGCTGTAAATACAAGCGAAGCTTTATAGCAGTGATCCACCCGGGGCAGGGTGTGGAGCTGGAGGAGGGTGTTCAGCTAGCTCTGCTTGCCATTATACTCAGAATTTTGGTATTCAGGGAATCTCCATGAATTCCTCATTTCTGTGCATGTTTTGGTACGTTAAGGAATAACTTATTGGGAGGGGCAGGAAGGAATGCAGGGGGCAGCCCCTGGCACAGCCACCGCTCTCTGCCACCGCTCCCAGCGTCCTCGTGTGGGGGATCCTGCAGTTAGGAGCTGTGCCCTGCAGCCATGCTGTGTGCCCGAGAGGAGCCCATCCTAGGAGGGAACCCCGCTGTGGGGGGGTTGTGGGGTGCAGGTGGTGGGAGCTCTCATTGCTCCTGGTGCCATCAGCACTGGAGGTTTTGCTGCTTGGGCCCCTCACTGCAAGAAGGACATTGACGCCCTGGAGCACTGAGAAGAGGAACTGAGCTGTGAAGGGTCTGGAGCACGAGTCTGATGGAAGTGAACTGGAATAGCTCAGCATGGAGAAGAGGCCCAGGGGAGACCTCACTGCTCCCTACAGTCTCTGGCAGGAGCTTGTGGTGAGGTGTGGTTGGCCTCTGCTCCTCAGTAATAGCAATAGGTGATGGGCTCACATTGTGCTATGCGAGTGTTGGTTGTTAGGGAACATTTCTTCTCCAAAAGAGCAGTGATGCACTGGCACAGGTTGCACAGGGAACGGTGGGGTCACAAATCCCATCCCTGGAGGTGTCCCAGAGCCGTGGGGATGTGGGATGTGGCACTGAGGGCTGTGTCAGTGGGCACAGCGGGGGGGGTTGGCGTTGGACTTGGTGATCTTAGAGGTCATCTCCAACCTCAACAATTCTGTGATGCTGTCCTCAAAATGTTTTCTGTTCTTCTTGCAGGTGAAATAACACAAATCTGTTGTGATGCTGTTGGTGGTTTGATTTGAAAACTTTGTGATGCTAACCGCTGTGGTATTTGGGGGCCTCCAAACCACAGATGAGTTTATCTTTGTATTTCTGGAGGGGGGAAAATACCCACAAAGGGACAGAACAGGGAAGTTAGATAAGATTTGGGGCTTCGTAAACTCTATTGGATCCCTAATATATGGTTTGGTTGTTTTTTTTTTTGCTCACTTACAAAGCATCTTCTTATACAAAACAAAACGAGACCATTCTTCCTGGTTTGAGATGGTAGAAAATACAAAAACCTTGAAGAAATGCCCCCAGTGGACCAGGCACACCACTTACAGCAGCTGTCCCTCGTTCTGCTCTGTGTAACTAAATGAAAACTCATCCTGCTCTCAGTTCTTCCCCTGGCAATGTCTGGAAGGGGGCTCCTCAGCCAGCAGTCGCATCCCCTCCACCTGCTGCCTCTCCCTGGAAATGCCCATTCCTCGAGTTTGCTTCCACTGGGTGGTGTTATTGATCAGTGCATTCCTCTGTGTCTGTGGGCTGTTCTGACACTTCATCATCAGGAATATACAAACGTTTTGTGATGTACACATGCCTCAGTGTGATGGCTTAGCTTGAGCTCTATTGCTGTAGCTAACATTCAGGCCATGAGAACTCCATTAGTTCATTGTGATTGAAGAACAGTCTGCTTCTCAGCAATGCTTATGCAAATTAATGACTCATATCTTCAGCGTTGAATTTAAATATCTATCACATTTTAGAGTTAGGCGAGTAATTGCATTACCATTTTGCAACTTGTGAAAGATTTTTTGTTACTCCTAAGGCATATTTCAGGCCTGTGACCTCATTCCCATAAAGCAAAGCTATTTCGTTACATCATAGCTGGGCAATTTGACTTTTGATAGCTGGTATTTGCATTTATGTTGAATCTGTTAAATATTTGCTTAAAAAACGGCCAGGCATGAAACATGTTGGCGTGTAAATGCTTGAAAAAAATATTTAAAATGAAAAAGCTATTTTTTGGGTCTTTCTGCTGGCAGTTCTGTTGAAAACAAAAGAACTGTAGTTTTCCCTTCCATCGTCACCATCTGCTTGGTTTCTAGAAAAAAAAAAAAGAAGATTCATGTTTTTATTTTATTCTATTTTTTTTTGTTTTGCCCTTGCAGCTGCAATATTTGATTGCAACCTGACTTCACTAGAGATACATTGGGAAATATTTCTGCACTAATTGGAGTTTATCAGACCCTCAGTGGGTGCCTGGATGGGCTGTGTTGCCGTGGGCAGGTTCCTCTGTGTGGCACCCTGCCCTCCTTGTGCCCTGGTACCAGCTCGTGCTTCACTGTCTGACCAAGTGCTGGAGCAGCTCAGTACCCAGGATCTCCTGCCTTTCCTTTTGCTCCAATTAAAGCAGACTTGAGATCAGCTGGATGAGGGCTGTGCGAATCCTTTGGGGTGGGAGGGGATCAGCATGTGTTTGAAACAGAGCCAGGTGTCCGTTTGCAGACTTCGTGTAAACGTTGAACGTTTGAGCTTTGCACCACGGAATCACAGGCTGGCTCTGGTTGGACCTGGAAGATCATCAGTTCCAGCCTCCTGCCATGAGCTGGTTGCCCTCGTGTTCTTGTTTGTTATCGCTAGCAATGGCCAACCATCTTTGAATCCTCCTGTATTCCACCACTAAAACCCCCCTGCTGGAACGGGTTAAAACATGCTTTTATCACTGTTACAACTCCCAGCCACCCTTTTCCCTTCCTCAAACCTTTTCTATCACCTCCTTCCTGCCAGCAAGCCGCGTGGAAGAAGCATCTCTTGGGATCCAGTGCATCCGCCCGGCTGGCTCCGAGTGACGCAGCTGGGGAGGAACCGCCTGCAGCCCTGTGCCATGGAGCTTCCTTGGGCCACAGCTCTGACTGCAGCCTTCCCTCAGCAGCCAGGGCTCTGGAGCTGCAGGGTTAATTCGTAACACCTCTCTGCTACTAATTGATCACATTCAAGAAAAAACACAAAGGGATAACAGCCCGAATGCTGTGGAATGGCTGGTTTTGTACAGTCAGCCTCAGATGGCGTTTGACCCTTAATACAGATGGTTTCACTTAATGGATTTTGTTCAAACAACCCCTGTTCCTGGAAGTGGTTTCAGGATGGGCTGCTCCTCTGTGCCGTTCATGTTTGCTTTTTCTTGCAATGCTACAAGAGGCTGGAGGAGGGCACCTCCAGAAAACACAGTTGCTGCTAATGGGCGCTGCTGGAAGCTTTAGTCTGTTCCAGTTATTGCATTGCAGGTTTGGTGACTCCTCGCAGGTTTCTCACTGAAGTGGTATGGGGCACATTGTGCTGCAGAGCTCGCTGAATTTCACTTGTTCTGCTCTGTTGGAGACCTGGGGGAGCCCCTGCACCTTGATGTGGAGCAGCTGGGTGTGCGATCCAAGCTCCTCCTGTTTCCCCAGGGAGGAGCTCCTGGGTGTTCTGACATGGGAAACCTTTCTCTTTCTCCTGGATGCCAATGAAGCATTCCTTTGTGAGTTTGGGGAAGCCTGTCTGGGGGCTGGGCCCTGCTGTGTGGTGGGTGGTTTGTCCTGAAGGCAAGTGGCACCAGGATCTTTGACACTTAGAGAAAGTGGAGGCACAAGCAGGGTGTTAGCTTTGCCTGCAGTTACAGGGAAATCTGTGGGAATACAGCTGTGGTGTGTCTACTCCATGAGTGTGTGTTTAAGCTGAATGGATAATTTCCCCTTAATTTTTTTCCTAAAACATTTTTCATCTTAAAAGCCAGATCAAGTGTGAGGGTTTGACACCAAGCAAAAGCGAACCAAGCTATTATCAGCTCATTGCAAAACGATAACCCGCTAATCCTCCCAGCAGCGTGGTGACATCCTTTATCCAGAGCTCCAGGTGTAATTACAAGATGAGAGCTCGCATAATCTGGAGGGCTTTTCCTCTCTGTGTTTCTGGATCTGATAACTGCAGCACTGCACAGCTGAGCGTTCCCGGTCAGTATGCTGTCTCACACACACGCTATGGGCGACGCGTTGCCTTCGTCCCCTCTCCACACCAGAGCTGCTGCAGATGTCTCGTCTGTTTCTTTCCCCAAACCTCCTCCTGCTTTGAGATGAAGTTTAAGAGAGGCTCTGCTGACACCCTAACTAACACGCACATCGCCAGCGGATTAGGGAACACTGCAGCTCTTTCACCCTCTGCAAATCCCTGGGCTGTGTTCCAGAAGCAGGACTCGCACAGGCTGAGCTGAACTGAGTAGGGAAGAATTGGGGGCTTGTGGCCCACCAGAGCCCAGCTGGCCTGCTTCTCTCATTCCCACCTCTGGTTGGCTCAGCCATAGCTTCCCTGCTCCTGGAATCATGGAGTCATAAAAGACCTCTCAGATCCCCAAGTCCAACCCCAGTCAGTGCCACATCCCCACAGCTCTGGGACGCATCTGGGGACGGTGACCCCAGCGCTTCTGGGCAGCTGTGCCAGTGCAGCACCGCTCCTTCTGAGATGAAAATTTACCTGATATCCAAACTGAACCTCCTTTGGCATGGAGCAGGTTGGAAGCTCGCAGGATGGCAACCTCCTGTTCAGTTGGACTTGTGCACTTTTATTTTCTACCTTTTCTTACCTACCACTTTTACTTTCTACACCGGCAGAAAGTATCTACAGTCTTTCTTCATGACAGCAGCTGTAAACCTCAGCCCACATGTGATGTATCTGTTCTGTGAATGGTTCTGATGAGAGGCACACAGGTAGGGGAAGGAGGGAGTGAACAGAAAGGAATTTTGGCTGGCTCAAAACGTGTGGATAAGACAGAATTTGGGTTATGGCTGATCAGGAGCACAGATCTCATTTTTTATGCTCATTTTTTATTTTTTCATTGCTGTCTCACATAACTCCTGTACCTGAAAAAGGAGAAAATGGGGAGGCATTCTAGAATCTCATGCCATTTTCTAACTCAATGTAAATACGACAAGTATTCCATCCTACACATACGGAGGAAACTCATTCAGAAAGGATTTAAATTAAACACTTGTGCTCTGATGAAGCCCGCTTTGGGTTTCTGCTTTGTTTTCATGGTGCAGCCTGGAGGGACTGTTACCTCTCTTCAAAAGAAGAAAACCCAAAAAAAACCCTCACATTAAAATGCTTCTTTGAATGCTGTCTTTTAATGTCTGGGAATGAACAGCAGCGTTTCAAACAGCTGTGAAGATTCAGCAGCAGGCCTCGTGCTGCACCGCACCCCATTACACACAGCAGTGCCTGAAAATGGATGCTTCTCTTCCTGCCCTTGGAGCCGGAGGTGTGTACATGTCTGCGTTTGCTTTTCTCCATGGTGAGATAGCTCAGTTCTGGCTGGAGCCTGAGCCTGTTGGCCCCCACGTTCACCAGAGAACAGAACGCTCCTGCCTCTACGTCACGGCCCCAGCACGGCTCTTCCAACTCCTTATGTTGTGTCCTGACAGTGCGGTGCTGGGGTGGCTGGGGGTCTGTGGGCACTGCTAATTAACTGGAAGCTTTTCCTTCTTGGTAGTGTGTATTTAATTTCGTACACTGGGAATAATTAGTGCTGTGGAGCACCGGGCATTTCACCTACAAACCTGAGGAAGGTCGAGGGTAGCTAAAAGTGGATAAGCACTAACTGAAGTCATTGTAGATGGGGCTGGTTTTTCTGTTGCTTTCTTTTTTTAAGCTCTTCAATTTTCTCCAAAAAATATATCCTCCTGTGAATGAATTGGCTGAAACTTGAATGCCTGATTGGAAGGCACTGTCTTACTAAAACGCCACTGGCTGTACTTAATAGCAGTTATACAAATGATTAACAGTACTCTCAGGAAGCACGTGTTGTGATCCCATGAAGGCTTTTATCAGTGGACGTTGAGGCTTTTCAGAAGCTGTTATCTCTGTACGGTGACAGGCGCTTTGTTCCTATGTGTGTTACATGAGATTTTGTCCATTTTCTTCATTTTTGCTGAATGCTGCCAGCAGCAGAGCAGGGCAGGGAGCCCAGGGCTTCTCGCAGGTTCTGCAGTCCTGTCCTGGAACGGGGCTGAAAAGCGAGCCCTGCTCAGAGCCAGCTTGTTGCTCGCTGCTGTGGGACCTCGTTACACATCGACGTTCAGGGCAGTGGAGTTGGATTGATGCTGGGACTGATGGTACCCCCTGCATGAGCTGTGCCCCGAGCTCCGTGCAGCACGATGGCGTGGTTGGTGCTGTGAGAGGAGAGGTGCTTCATCGGCTCCAGTGGCGGCCATTCAGTCCTGTCCCTCCCTACCCACACCTTCTCTGGTTCTATGAAAAGGTCCCTGATGTTGGCCAGACCTAATGTGTTCAGTGCAGGCTGCTTCGTGCTGCTTGAATGGAAGGTTTGGAGCCACAACAACACACGTGTCCGTGATGCTGCTCACTGCCCCAAGACAGCACGGGGGAATATTGCCTCCTCCCCACCCTCCTGGGCCTGCCGAGCCTAAAGCAGCACAGCGCTCAGAGAACTTGTTTTCATTTCTTCCTCTCCCCTTCCACCCCCTCCTCATATGTAACTTGATCTCCGAGGCCTGGTCTTCTGCCTTGGCAGATTTTTCAGCTCTTGAGTGGAAGGAATTAACTGCTTAGGTGCTGTCAGAGCAGAGCAGAGCAGGCTGTGCTGGTCCTCCTGGCCACTCAGGGCAACGTGCTGGGGTTGCACAAGGTACCCGTGAAGTCAGCAACTTTGAACACCTCGGTTTAACCTCTGCTTTTATCTTTTTGTTTGCATTTCCATGTATTTTTTCATTAAATAAATTAAATTAAAAAAAAAAAAAAAAAAAAAAAAAAAAAGGAAATGCTCCCACTCAAATTCTGAGTCAGGATTTGGCAAAGAAACTTTGCAAAAAATTTGTTTTCTGATATTTTGCAAGTATGCATCTTTTCTGGCCCTGTGCTGGCTTTAAGCCCTTTGCTCTGGGCTGGCAGAAGATGCTGCATGTGGTCATGCTGCTAAGCTGCTGTCTTCTGCCCACCACAGCAGCTCTCCCTGCCTGCTCCCTCTCCCACCCCGACCAGGTGATGAAAGTTGAGCAGTCACAACTGGGTGCTTTGTGTTGTCTGGTGTCCTTCAGGTAAGCCTCTGTTTTTTCAGCTCTGAGAGCTGCAAGGTACCTTCTTCTCTTTCATTGCCTGCAGATGTTTTAAAAAGCTTTTAGTGGAAGAGACCAAAAACTTTCAGTGGTTTATAAAGAGCCCCTTTGGACTTGGTTTAATCTCACAGGCTTCAAATGCCAAGGACACAGGCAGCTTTCTGGGGAGCTCACAGCTCTTCTTGCACGGTCTCCCAAAGTCAGCCACTCTGGAGGAATTCAGCAGTACCCTCTGCCTTGTTGCTACCTTAAAAAGGAGGATTCTGCCCTGCTGCTTGCAAGGAATTTCAAATAGCTGCACGTCTCTGTAATCCCACCACTTCTCAGCGAGTCCTCGGTCCTGAAGATTGCAAATAACAAACATCTGTTAAATCAAGGAGCAAAACCAACAAATGCACATGCTGTATTGCAAAACCTTTGTTGTCTCCTTGGTGCATGCAGTGTGCTCCTTGCAACCTGCTGGGTTTGTTTCTTCCCAGGTGCCAGAGGCAGTGATGTCTCACTGTATGGGCAGAGAGCTCTGGGCTCTTGGTTCTCAGCTGGCTGAGTGAATGAGGAGGGAGGAGTCTTTGCATTCAGGTGTTGACCTGAATGACCTTTATTTGATAGGATTGTGATGGAGGGCTGCTAGGGGGGTAGGAGAGGGAATACCTGCTCTAAAGAGGTCATAGTGAGAGGGTTTTGGTTTTAATGTGTTATTTTAACTAGCAGTGATATATGCTCTTGTAAACGTGCCAGCTGAGCTTTGAGAAGAGCTTTAAATGGAGGTAGAGTAATGGCCTCCGTAAGCATTCCAAACAGGGACTGAAGAAGGAAAGGCAGAGATGTCAGCACAAAAAGCAGGAGAACAGCAGCGGCATTCGTGCAGAGCTGGGGGGAGTCAGACCACAGAAGGCACAAAGGTTCATGGCACAGAGCAGAAAGCAGCCTCAGCCTGTCCTTGTGTGTGCACTGCTGCTGGCAGGGCCTGAGTGATTCCTCCTGATCCCCAAAAAAGCATCAGCCAGAGATCTTTCAGCATCCTGGTCGCTCCTCCTTATGCGTGTGAGCAAACATGGGGAGTCTCAGTGAGCTCATGCAGTCACTCCACATGCAGCCACTGGCAGGGGCTGTTCTCACCCTCACCTGTGATGTGGCAGGTATTGCTCATAAAGCATGGGCGTCACTGCCTGTCTGCAGTGCTGCCACTGATGAGGAAGCAGCGGCTGTCTGGGTGCCTTGGAAGAAGTGATGTTGTCCCTTGGATTCCAGAGTATCTAAGGGTAGATGGAGAAGTGTAGCGGTGGGGGATCTGAGAACCCAAAGGGAAAGCAAGATCTGTCAGACAAAATGGAGCACCCTTGGGAAAACTGGCAATATTGCATTTGCTGTCAGAAAAAAGCCCAGCTTAGGTACAGCTGGGTCTGTAGCACACGCTGTGTCATTCGTATATTTCAACATAGGTTTCTTTGATCATTTCCATATACTCATAGATTTATAATCAGGTAATGGCGTTAGAATGTGTCATGTGGCTGTGGGATTTCATCAGAATAGAGTGACCCATGAGTGCTCAAAATTACAAATAGCCTTTGTACTGGATAAGAATAATGCATCTTACAAATGATGGGAATCAGTTATTTGTTGCTCTGTGCATCCACAGACAGCAGAGTGCTTTACAGCCTACGTTCAGTTCCTTTACACCTGTGGGGAAATTCTCAGCTGCAGTTACAGAAGAGCTAGATAAGGCACAGGTAATCCATAATGGTAAGGAATATTGCTCTTTTCCTAGTAGTCTCCTTTGCCCCTTTCCTTCGCCCACTATTTTGGGCTCCAATTCAAGTGACTTCGAGTTGAATGCACCTATGAGAAAATCCCCAGCATTTGTGCCTTCCAACTGCATCATCTTTCTTTGCTTCAGAAGAGTGTTTTAAAATGAAGGTTTGGTTTTAAACGGGTGACGAGCACTCAAGCTGTTTTTAATGGTATCACAAGAAAATTGGCTCCAGCTGTTAGTGGGGTGGGACCAGGCCAAAACTCACTTTCTGCTCATGAAGCCCAGTCCTTTCACTGCTGCTGTCATGCGTGTGGATGTGATCGCTCACTTGGAGAAAGCTGTCCTCAAATGTTGCACAGCTTTAAGAACACGATGAATAAAATAGTCTCTTAGAAGAAGCTCAGACATTAAAGCAGTTGGCTAAAGAGGCTTATGCTCATGTATGAGCATAAACAATAAGGGCTGATGGTGTACTGGGTTGCATTAGCAAGAACATAGCCAGCAGGTCAAAAAGAGTGATTATTTCCCCCTTTGGAGCTGGCAAAGCCACATCTGCAGGGCTGTGTTCTGTGCCCTCCTTGTACCAGGAGATGTCAAAGCAGTGCAGGTTGGGGCTGCCTGGGGACAGGTGATGCTTGGGGCTGAGCTGCCTGTGTGGAAGGGAAGGGAAGGGAAAAGGAAAGGGAAAAGGAAGGGAAGGGAAGGGAAGGCATCACGCTCTGTATGGCAAAGCAAAACTGTTCTGCCATTCTGTAGCAGAGAGACCAAGTTGAAGATTGCATTAGTCACTCCATAGTCCAAAAGTCTGCACGCTTTTCATGACAGATTTTACTCTAAGATGCGTATACAACAAACATAAGAGGGATTAATAGATGTCAGCCCTAAGAGTAGCAGCGTTTGTGTGACACTGCCAATGTGGCTTTTATTTGTGTATCGCCAGCTAATTTCATGGCATGCAGTAAGTGCAGAGAGTGCTGCTCTGAAGCATTTACGGTCTGGCTTGCCATGACTCAAATGAGGAAGCACAAAGGGATGAAGGTTGTAGCAGAAGGACCACACAAGCTTGTCTGTGTGGAACAATAAAGGAAATTAATTTTAGGGTTTATCTACAGAGGAAATTATCCCAGGATAGCTCTTTGTGCTCAGCTCTCTGAGTGGAGGCATTGCTCCAATAGCGAGGTTCTTCTGCAAGTGGGTTAATTTAATTTGAAACGAGGCATTCTTCTTCTGGAATACCAACCCCAGGAGTTCACCAGGAGAGTAATCTGCCTCCATTCTGCCGGTGCTGCTGTAGAAACCCTCATTGTGTTGGCTGGGTGCTGCTGCCTCCGTACTTCCAGGGGAATTTTATGGGAATTCCACGCTCCTACAGCTGGGGCTGAACTAGAGACAGGAGGGGGATGCTCGTCACATGCAGACATTGCGTGCATGATGCCGGGTCTGCTCTTCAAATGTTACTTCACCCTGGTTCCCTGAGCACGATGTGGGCCTCAGCACAGGATGGCCAGCTCAGCTTTTAGCTGCTCTTTTATTTCTCCCAGTTCTGCACTGTCTTTTTGTCTCAGTGCCTTCTGAAGCAGGGTGGGCAGGGAGCAAGTGGGGGGGTCGTCAGTTTCCTTTGAGCCTCTTTTGCTTCCATGGGATGGAAACCCTCCTCTAGGAGTGGAGAGAAGAAGAGAAGGCCTGGGGATGGCATCGTGGTCCGCAGTGTACACGCAGCCAGGTGGAGCACCAGCTGCACCTTGACTCTTCCCATGGTTGCCTGAATTCCAGGAAGCTGAGATTCTCTCTTCCCTGCTTTGTCAGATGGGAATGTCTATATTATCTTTGAGAAGAAGGAGGAAAGCACTTTAAAGGCCGTGCTGGCCTTACCATAAATACTTCTCTGCTAGAAGTGGTGTGGCTGCTTTATTTAAACAAATGCTGTTACTGCAGTTCTGCATGGGCTGAGGACTGACCACTTCTTTCTAAGCTGTTTGCCAAGCATACGCCCCGTGGATCAGAAGACTGAAGCAGTGTCATCTGCAGAGTGATGGAAGTTGGCTGTCTCAATGGCAGGGTCCTCAGGTGCTGGAAAGCAGAAGAGCAGGAGGCAGCCTGTAACCTCACGTGGGCCTTACTTGGCCTTTCTGCTCCGGGGGCACCTCGTGCTCTGAGCACACAAGCTTTGGGAAGTGAATGGGGAACTTGTAGCAACAAAAAACCCTGCAGCTGTGTGCACAACCAGTCCGGTCTCCTTTATCAACAGCTACCTACCTGGAATACGTGCCGATATGGAACATCCAGATGCCGAACGTGCGTGCCTCCCCAGCCGGCAGCAGCAGGGTTAAGGAGCGAGGGCGTAGCTTTGCTGCCTGCCGTCAGGAGGCCGTCAGGAGGCCGGCGCGGAGCTGAGGCGCGGAGGCTGAAGGGGGCCCTTTGTTGGCAGCGCTCAGCACCCAGCGCCGTGCCCTCCTGCCGCAGCGGGATGGCTGCAGTCCTGTCCGGGCCGGGGCGCAGCCGGGCCCCATGGGCTCTGCGCCTCTCGGGTTTGCCCTTTTAAGTGGTGCGGGGAGCATTTCTACCGGGTAACTTTGAGCGAGAGGAGCTGAAAGGAAGAAAGGAGACCGTACAGCTGAGGCCAAACTCTAACAAATGAAAATGTTGGAGATTTGCTTGAAATTGGTGGGCTGCAAGTCGAAGAAGGGGCTCTCTTCTTCCTCCAGCTGCTACTTGGAAGGTGAGCGGGATGGGAGGCCCCTTTGGGGACACGGGGAGGCCCTTTTGGGGATGCGGGGAAGCCCTTCGGGGGCACGGGGACGCTTTCTGGGGATACGGGGAGGCTTTTTGGGGAGCTGGGAGCCCACTGCCATCCCAGGAGCCGCGGGGTTGTGTGTGCATGACTTTGGGACCAGGTGATTTTCATTAAGCGCAGCATACAAAGGGAGCCTGGCTCTACCATTTATGGTTGTGAAATGTCAAGTGATCCCATGGCCGATCCAACAAACAAAGCCGTCTCCGTGGGCCTGGGCTTTGGTTGTGCCTGGAGAAGGATCTCACTTCCCTTGGAGTGAAGGGAATAAAGTTACTCTGGGCTATGGAGGAGAATCTAGATGAAAATCAACTTGCTGAATACAGCAAAGTACTTTCCATGTGCGTTTACTCGCAGGCTGTTGGTTCGTTTTGGCTGTCCCTCTCTGCTGGCATTTCCCAGGCGGCCATACAGCTGAATTTACTTGGGTGATCGCTTTGAAAAAGTGAATTTGAGTCACCCCTGTGACTGTAGGAATTGAAACGTGAATTAACACTCGTGGTGGGCTGGAGCTGGGTGCCTGGGGCTGGAGGCGATGTGCAGGGGAGCCCAGCCTGGTCCTATTGGGCACAGCACCACCCGGGAGCTGCGTCCCCTCAGCCGTGGCCTTGCTCTGTGCAATGCCAGGGCTTTGGCCGGGCCCCAGGAGGCCGCAGCCCGCTGTGCTGTGTTGGGCCCATGCATTCCTCGGCTTCTTTTGTGTCGCTGGATGGAACTTTGGTAAAAATAAGCTGCGTGCCAGGAGTACTTTGCTAACTCATCAAATCAGAGGGAAGAAATGCAGCCACCTGACCGCACGCAGCCTATCGCCGGCGGCTCTTGCTCAACTCTCGAATATTCAGCGGAGAAATGTTCCTCAAATTCATAGTTCAGGAATCTGAAAAACTACAAATGGCTGCTCACGGCACACCGAGCCGAAGGGATCTCATAGCAGGAGGCTGTGCTCGTGGGATGCGTGCAGTGGCTCTGAATAACTTGGCGGTTGTCAAGGGGCTTTTTTCGCTCGGTTCTCTTATCTATTTCAATCCATTTTAAAAGTTTCACAAACATGGTGATGGGCGGATATGTGAACGGTGTCGATCGTTCCAAATGGTTCGGCGAGCTTTTAGGTGCTCCAAACCTCTGTTTGTGGCACTTTGGTGCTTTGGTGCTGTGGTCCCCTGGGCCCTGCTGGAGCTGATGTTACAGGGTGTTACCCAGGCTGTTTGTCCGAGGTTTCTGTGTTGCATGTGCTACAGCCACTCCCCCTCCCCACTTTGCAATGCAGTTGCATAATAGGATTAGAACGCAGTTTGATTTGCTCCATGTAGGCAGTATCCAGTTAACAACACAATCAGGCCCAGTAAATACTGTGGTATTTTCACCTTCAGCTTCTCTGAGACCGGGGCTGTGTATATATTTTTTATGAAGGGATGGGAAATGAGCCTTGGAAAACTTTAAAATATACTTCTGTCAAAGCAGCTCAGCCTCTTCTCTCAGCACAGCACGGGGCAGAACTGCAGCCAGCACCCAAGGGTGTGTTAAAGCTCCACAACCGAGATCTTAATGCGCTTTCCCTGCTGCTGTGGCAGCTGTTAGGACACAGAGCAGGACCCACTGTGATGCTCTGATGGTGGACTTCTTGGAAAGCAAAGCAGGAGGTGAAGGGAAAACAAAGGAGTGCTTTCTGTTATTTCTACAGCTGAAGGGGCCCCACACAGCTTTTGTATTCAGGTTGTGGTGAGGTTGAGAGCCCTGCGGAGAGGGCTGAGCAGAAGAGCAGTAGGAGCTTGTGCCAGTGCTCAATGTGAGGGCACAAGTGAAAGCCATCTGCCTGCCTGTACTTTAGATAGCAGGTTCTTACAGGTGGGGCTCATTTGGGTGGAAACCACTAAAGCTTGCAGGGCAGTCTGGCAGATCCTCAGGAGGGGGATAGGCTTGTGCTGAGGCTATCAGACACATCCTTGGGAGCTGTGTGACATGGCTGGGCTGTTCCCTGCCTGTCTTACTGGAGCTTCTGGAAGGATTATGGAGATTATAGTGATATCACTGGAGGATTACTCTGCTCTTGTCTTTGCTGTATAGGAAGCTGCTGTAGGCATGAGAGGAAAGCTGGGTTGCTTTAGTAGACGAGGAAACTGCAGAGAGAACTGCTTAGAGGTTGAATGGACCGTTGGTTATATGGCAAACCATTTGCAGCTGGGAGGATAGAAAGAACGTTACCTAATTCAATCTCTTTTGTTTTTCGTGCTTTGTAAAAAAGCAGTGTGACAGTATGTGTGATGGCTAGCACCGGGCTCAGAGAATCAAGTTTGTAGAATTAGCAAATGAACTTCTTGAAGGTGTTGTTTTGAGATTGGGGTCTGCAGAAGAGGCTCAGAACACTGTGAGGCTGCTCCAAGTCCCACTGTGTAGGTGCACCAACCCGTGTGTTGGCCAAGCAGTCTGAAAGGTTTCTGTCTGCGGTGGTTCTCAGAGCTTCGTGTTCTCTGTTAACCTGCAGGAAGGAGGATGCTTTGTGACATCCCCTCAGTGCTGTGGCAGGAGGAATAATTCGGTGTAGGGCTGGCACAGCTGCCCATGGGGTGCTGGGGTCGCTGTCCCTGGAGGTGTGTCAGACCTATGGGGATGGGAACTGAGGGATGTGTCAGTGGGCACGTGGGTTGGACCTGGGGTGGTGATAGGGCTTTTCCAACCTCAGTGTCTCTGTGTGCCATGGCAGGGTGTGGGCAGACCGCCCTGCATGCTGTGTGTTGGCATTTGGCTGAATTGAGACCTCGGAGATTGTTTTAATGTGATCAAAAATACGTTTGAACTGGTTGTGTGATTACTGAGCTTCCATGCTCGTGTTTTAAGCTGGCCGTTTTTTGCTCTCAGTTTTATCCCCCCTAGTAAATATTGTTTTTGAATGTGAGATATCTGAACTTCTGTCATCTGCTTCCTCCTTTTTGCCTGTGCCAAACTGAATAATTCCACCCTCACTTCACACCAAGAAAGGGTAAAGAGTAGAAGGGACGAGGCACAGCAAGTACTGCTGCCAATCTGATCTGGAAAGCAGAACGTGTCCATGTCCCAAATAGGGGCTGGAATAGTCTCGCTGCCTTCTTGGGCTTGCTCTACCACTGAAAAGCAGAAACCTTGTTTAAAACCTGTCAGCATCCTCTCTGAAACTGAAAACTGGTGTAGAGGCACTACTCAAGCCCTTTGTTTTCAAACCGAAGCATTTTCTGCCCTGCCAGCTGTCAGATTGCCCATATATCTTTTTTTTTCTTAATTCAGTGTGTTTTGTTACAGTCAGAGCAGAGGAGCTCGGGGAGGAGAAGCCCATAGCCATGGCCTCCTGGGGAAGAGCCTTCTGTTTGTGTTCTCCTTATGTTTTCTGCTCCTCACCTCTTGGCCTCACATCTGCCATCTCTCAGTAGAGTTTTTGCTTTTAAATAAGTGTTCTGGCTCTGTAGTGGCCTGCTAGTTGTGTGCTTGCTGCAGTGGTTCTTGCCTGTCCCATCCTTATCAAAAAAACCTGGCTGATGATGCTTGTTACTGTTTCCCGTGGATTGTGGTGAGAAAAGTATTACGATTTCATACAACTAGAGCTGTCTTCAGACCTAAAACCGATCATCACAGACCCATGTTCATCTTCCTTTCTCAGTCCTGAGCTGCTAAAGAAGATGGGGCACTACAGCTCCAAACCTCTGTAGTTCTTGTTCAGTGCTGCCCCTCCCCAGGGCTCTGAAATGGGCAAACCTCACCACTTCTGCTGTGTAAAGAAACCAAACCAAAAGCTTCATTTCTGAAGTTTTCAGAAATACAGAGGTGTCATTTATGATTCAGTTGGATCTAGCCACTCTTTCCCCTTCTTCTCTCAGATATTTTAATCTAAGATTAGGCAGCAGTTTAGTAGCAGACTTAAAAATAAACTCTGAATTTCTGCTAGATCCACTATTCCTCTCTGTGCATCCACAACTGTGATCATCTCTCTGGTTGAAGATGGTATTCACTGTGTTGTTAAAGGGTTACAAATGGAAAATACCCAATGAATGAGCTGTAGTGGAACCTGCAGGCTCATAGAAGAGTGAACTCTCCAAAAAGAAATTAGCAATGGATGGAAGATAATGGAGTGATCTTTCAGTGGGAGTGGGAGAAGCCGTGCCATTGAGGGTACTTAGCATTTCTTAAGGCAAAGCACTGTGTTTGACTGCGGGCCCTCTTTGTGTGTGGGCAATGAAGCAGGAACCAGATGCTGTCTGTGGATGCTGGTCCTTTCTCCTGGAAGATAATATTGTTCCATCAGGGATAGGGAATCTGTCAGTGACCAGTAAGGAAATCGGTGGGACAGAGAGGCTGGGAGCTTTGGGAGTGCATTAAGTCTGCAGTGATTCTGCCCCATATCCTAATTTCTTTTAGGGGAAAAGGAAGGAAGGAGGAAGGTAAGGAGAGGAAAAACTTTAGACAGCATGTGCTTCGACTCCAAAGAGATTACTGAGTGTATTCTGTTCTCCCTTGCTTTGGAAACCTTGTGGAAAAAATGCGAGCACAGTTTGTAAGAGCACAGGATGTTTGTTTTGCAGGGAGACAGGAGGTCTCCTCCTTCCCCCCAGGACTGCCCCGCCGTCAGCTGTGGCGGAGCTGCTTGTCATGCTGTGCTTCTGCCTCTTTTCCAACCCTTCACTTACATTTTTAAGGGAATTTGCTTGTGTTGGTCTGGACCAGCACTGTTCACATCACAGAACTTCTTACACAGTCCCTAGCAGTGATTCATGGCTTCGCATAAACAGTAATTAGCAGGGATAGCTATGCTTATGAAATCTTTTGGTGTACAAACATAAACATCTCCTGGTGCAGACTTAATTTAGGGAAAAAAAAAAAAAAAAGGCATCTATATGGCTGATGCCTCAGAATAAAAGCTCTTGCTCTCTCATTTCCTAGTCTGCTATTGGAGAGTTGTGTTTAGCTGTTGCGAGTGCGGAGCTGAATTACACTGCTGCCCTGGGACTCCTCCCAGGCATCCAGGTGCCACCTGAGCACGGTGCGATGGAATCAAGCTGTGGTTTTGCAGAGATGCAGCAGCAAGCTTTGTGGCTGCCTGGAGGAATCGCAGCTGGGTGATCACCAATGGAGCTCACCAATGGAGCTCACCAATGGAGCTCACCAATGGAGCTCGACTTGCCTCCTGCCGCATCACCGAGTGAGGGCACTGCCCTGTGGCACAGCAGCTGGGCTGACTCGTCAGAGACATCTGGTCTATTGAGGGGCTCAGTGGTGCTGTGAAGCTGTGGATAAGACCAGTGTAGGTGGTGAAGAAGCTATAGTGTGTTGGAAAAGACTCTCGTCATAAAATCACAGAACTGTTTGAGTCGGAAGGGACCCTTAAAGGCCATCGTGTCCCACTCCCCGCAATGGACGGGGACAGCACGGCTCCATAGGTGCTCAGAGCCATCCCCTGACCTCGGGTGCCTGCGGGGCTGGGGCACCACCAGCTCTCTGAGCAGCGATGTGAATGAGCTGCACTGTCTGCTGCTCTGAAGCGTGATCACGTCTGGGCAGATTTACCAGGGGTGTTGCAAAGAGAGGTGAATGCTGCCGACAGCTGGCTGTACAGGGAACCCAGACAGACCTTTCCTCTCCAGTTCTCTTGCATCTTAGATTTGTGTCCTGAATCTGCTAATAGCCTCCTCTAGGGGCCCAGACCTTTAGCAGCGCGTGTTGTCACAGTCCATCAAGCTTCTCCCTCCTCATCCCTCTCCTGGCTGCGCATGGGCCTGGCTGTGCTGGAGGGGAGCCTGCCTTGGATTTCCGGCCTTCCTGTTGAATCAGACCCCATGGGGCAGGCGTTTTCCTTCCTTGCCGAGGTTACGGTCAGCCCACAAGGAGCAGGGCCTGCTGTGTGCTGTGTTGGGCAGCATTGCTGCTCACAGCTGTCTGCCAGCTACATTTGTGTGGTGAAGTGCTGATAGCTTCGTTTTCTGAAAGGGGATCTCCTGCCTCTGACAGCCCCATCCCCAAAGCATGGATGTGCGTTGTGCGGTCACCCCTGGGCTGACACACTGGCACAATGTGCAGCCAACCTCCTGGTGACATCCCAGCAGCCTTCCCCAGGCTTTGGAGGGAAGGACTGGCAGGAAGCAGTGGAACCGAATTCTCCAACCTACTTGGATATGCCTGATATTGACTGATTATTACACACCTAATGTGCCTCACTGTGCATGTTTGAAGCTCAGTTTTTGGGAATCAGTTTTTTCTCAAGGCCTGTAAGATTCCTGCAGAGTGCATGGTGCAGCATACGCTCTGTGTGCTTCTCTTGAGAGCGGCAGGTGGCAGAGAGGTAACAGAAATGGCCCAGCTTTTACTCAAATAAGAGGAGAGATGATTAAAAATAGCATAGACTACAAAAATACATATCTAACTCTGTGTACACCACATCTTATAAATCTCATCCTGCCTGACTTTCAGTGTTTCAAGTTCCGGTGATTTCATTTATAGGGTAATTAAGGGATTTACCTTTTAGAGGTGTCTGCTTATTTCAAGTCTAACCATTGCAGCACTTAGGTAAGACTGAAGGATTTATGGAGAGCCAGCAGCTGACGTGAGCAGCACTGCCTGCAGGCAGGGGGTTTCCTTCTGCTTCATGGCCAGAGCAGGCAGCTCATGTGATGGGAAGGGGCTCCGCAGCCACAGCACTGTGTGCATGTGGCAGGAGGTCTGCTGTAAGGGATGATCCATACGTGAGGAGCGCGGATGTTGAGAAAATTAGAAAAATTGTAGCACGAGGGCTAAGCAGATGGCTTTTATCAGCAAGAATGAACCTGCTTTTCTCCCCTTTCTTCCTGCAGAAGCCCTCCAGAGGCCAGTCGTGTCAGATTTTGAGCCCCAGGGGCTGAGTGAAGCCGCTCGCTGGAACTCCAAGGAGAACCTCCTGTCTTGCCCCAGTGAAAATGACCCCCACCTGTTTGTTGCACTGTATGATTTTGTGGCAAGTGGGGACAACACTCTCAGCATAACTAAAGGTAAGAGAATTGTGCAGGATGGGATCAGGAATCAGTGAGAAGCACAGAAAGGAAAGCCACAGTGGAACAGCCGAGTTATGCGCTACACACTGTGGAATTTTTTTACTGTGGGAATTCTTCTGAAACAAATACAAATATTTCTTGAAGTCATAACCTTCTAAAAGGTTAAAACTATTTGAGGTTTTTGCATTGGACAAGGTTGTGTCAGAAGGAGGTCTCCACTAAGAACAAGAATTTGAGCTGAGAAATTGAAGTAGGCAGACTTCAGATGCAGGTCTTTGTCATTTTTATTGTTCTCCAGCATGCAGTCCTCCTATGAAAAATGACTGTGCAGATGCAGTGTTTTCTTACTTGATCCTCTCATTCCTTATGTGCACTTCAAGTCTGCTTGCTTGCTAATCAGAACAGATTTTTGCCATTTATCCACTCCTGGTCTAGCCCCATCAAGCCAACTCAGCTCAAATAAAATTTGTTGGAATCTTTTTTTTTAAGCTCAGACAGCATCAGAACTGCTGCAGAACTGCATGAAAATTTCACAGACCCTTGGAGCATGCATGTCATTCTATTTGGCTTCAGTGGTCCACTTAAGCTTAAAGAGACACACATGGTCCCTGCTCAGTCAGATACCCATTCTAACGACCTGTAAGCCAGAAATAATCCATCTTTTTACTCTGCTCCTAGATTTGCTGTGTCTAAATGTGTTCTCTGGTTGTGCTTAGGTGAAAAGCTTCGTGTCCTGGGTTACAATCATAATGGCGAATGGTGTGAGGCCCAAACGAAGAATGGACAAGGCTGGGTACCCAGCAACTACATCACCCCAGTGAACAGTTTGGAGAAACACTCCTGGTACCACGGACCGGTGTCACGTAATGCTGCTGAGTACCTCCTGAGCAGCGGCATCAATGGCAGCTTTCTCGTGCGAGAGAGTGAGAGCAGTCCAGGACAGAGATCAATTTCACTGCGCTACGAGGGAAGGGTGTACCACTACAGAATAAACACTGCGTCCGATGGGAAGGTAGGCTGCAGGCTGCCCGTGCTGCCAGAGGAAACCTTGCTGGAGTGCTTTGTGCACTAGTGCTCAAGGTCGAGGAGTAATAATTGAAACGTGCAATTGTGAGCCCCGATCACAGTGTTCAGCATCCGCAGTTATAATGAACTGTGAGCTTCTGACCAGGCTGTGATGAAGCACGCTTATTCCTTTAGCCAGCTGCTGAGATGTAACACAGCTCAGTAGCAAACTGCCATCCCAGAGCTACATCAGAGCTGAATGCAGTAGATACCATCAATAAGATGCTATCTGGCAATGGATTTTCATTACAGATGTTCAAAAGAACCTCTAGGAGTGCCAAATCAGAGAAGTCTGTGCCTGTTGCTAATAGCCCTGTAAGTTTAGGAACAGAATACCTTTTGAACTATTCAGCCTCATTTTAAACTATTTTAATTTCTCCACAGTATTTCCATGTGACCACTGAAAATGGGTAGGCACCTTCTAATTTGTATGGACCCCTTTTCCAGTGTCATCTTCTTTCTTTTCTATCTTTATGCACTCCAACTGTGCTGCGTTTCAATGGATGCTGCAGAGAAACGTTAACATAAGAATGAGGTTTTCCACAGATTTTTGTTGGAATTTCATGGAAACATTTTGGCTGGCATTAGGTTTCAGCAATTCTTGTTTTTAATGAATCTATTGTGAGCATTACCTCTTCAGATCTCTGCAGAAGTTGCAGCATGGATCTGGAGCATGGCTGCTGAGGCTCTTGCCAGCACCTGGTAATTGACAGTTATTGAAAGTGGTATATATCCAAGTTACAGTGCTTTGGTTCTTCCTTTTTCCTCCTTTGTAGACGCTCTGTGGTCGAAATCAGCACTGTGAGTTGCAGATGTGCTGCACGCTCAGGGGTGTGCGTGGTGACCTGCAGTATCCTTCCTCCTGCTGTCCCTGTAGCTGATTCCCCTTTGACTCACATGGATGCTGGCAGATGAGCAGTGTGCACATGTGAACATTCTGAACCCCGGCCTCCCTCAGTCAGTGTAAATAATCATGTGTCCCTCATGCCATGGCACGTTCTTCATTTTAACTGCAGGAGGTTTCGGTGTATGAAGGCTTTCATCCCAGCAGAGCCGTTTTTATCCCCCCAAAGCAATAATTTGTTCAGCTCTGTATTGCTCAGGTCAACTGTTCATTTCCCACAAAGTTGCTTGAATTGGTGTTTTTTTGATAAAATGTGCAGGTCAGCACAATGCACTAAAACAGACCTGCAGCCGGTGGTGGTTGGAA
Source organism: Lagopus leucura (assembly GCF_019238085.1). Classification (NCBI taxonomy): domain Eukaryota; kingdom Metazoa; phylum Chordata; class Aves; order Galliformes; family Phasianidae; genus Lagopus; species Lagopus leucura. The sequence goes on along the minus strand of NW_024962275.1, from coordinate 4,424,024 downwards.
ATGCAAAACAGAGAAGCAGCAGTGAGCGAGTGCTGGGCTTTGGGAGGAGGTGGCCGTGTGCCGAGGGAAGGGAATTACGCTGTGCCACGCTGCAATTAGCAGCCTGGCATGTTAAGTCTCATTTGTTTCCATTTGTGTTAACAAACTGGGCAGCAGCGCGCTGTCTCTGTGGCCCACCTCCAGCCTGCCGCTCTTCCTTTCACCTGCCAGAGTTTAGGGTGAGGAGTACAGGCAGCCAATATCTCTGCTTTCCCCTCGTGAAATGGAGGCTGCCGGATCTCAGAGCTGCTGCTGTCATGCTCCATTACCTGTGCTGCAGCACTGCGTGGCTCTGCAGAAGGAAAGCTGCTACCTCCAGCTCCCTGGGCACCTGGGGCTGCCACGGCCTGCTGTATCGTTAGTCAGCCTGTCTGAGGAGCTTAGCGTCAGCAAGTGCTGCAGGAAGGGTGAATGGCTGTGATGGATTGTGTCCTGCAACTGTGAGAGCAAAGAGCTTTTACAGAAGTGTGCACAACAACTGCTTGGTGTGGGGTGTGCCATGCATCGCAGAGCCCTGTGCTGTCTTTTTGCTGTAAGAAAGAGGAAGAGGGAAAGATGGGAGATGTGTACTTAGCTTTAGCATCAGTTTAGCACTGAGATTCAGCATCAGTTCCTCAGGGAGCCTTTTTTTTTCTTTCCCATTTTAATGGGACGTATTCTTCCGGACCACCTCTTAATGTTTTGTGTGGTTTTTTTTTTTTTAATTATTTAAATAAGACACTCAAAATGACCTTTTTGATTTGGCTGGCATGGTGCAGCTAGTCGTTTGGTAAACCACTTCCGTGGAGCAGAGCACTTGGTTTTCCTGACTTGGTAGTAGAAGGTTTCTATTGAGTAACCAGACTGAGCAAACAGCATTGCCCAGCCACTGTGTGAAATCCTGCTGTCCTCAGTATTAGGGGCACAGGACGTGTCTTGCTTCTCTTGGAGCTTCCTTCACTGTGGAACCTTCCTTAGCTCGTGGCTTAACTGCATGCAGGTCAGCTCCTTTACTGTGAATCTCAATCAGCTTTTTGGTGTAGGCTTTTCAGGTTGTTGGCTGATGGCAGGGTGGGAATCCCTTTGGGTTAAGGATGTGGTTCACATGGATCAGCACCCCTACCTCCAGTCAGGGAGCCAGGGGGAGAAAAATTGCCTCCAAAATGAGCATGTGTGGTGGGTGGGTGTTTTTTTTGGTTTAGTTTCCATTTGTGTTTGTGTGTGTGAAGGCATGAAGTGCTGTCCCACGGCCTGGGCATGGGGATCCTGAGTTCTGTTCCCCAACCTGTAACAGGTTTGCTGTGAAACCTTTGGCCATCTATTTAACTTCCTTCTCATAGGATCGTATAATCTGTCACAAAAATAGAAATATTTCTCATTTCTGTGAGATTGTGAGATGCAGGCAGCATAAAAGCAAGGACAGCTTCCTTCTCCATGGTTCCTTAATAATTCCAGGTGATCCAAGAGTTCAGCACAATTTGACACATCTATCCTCACTTTTATACACATTTTACACATTTTAGTCCTCGGTGTAACACAGGAACAGCTTGTTCCACTGCTCACCCTGCAAGTGCTTCCCAAATTGACATTGATTTACATTCTGATTGTGCTGGCAAACACTCGGTGGTCTGAAGAACTGTTTGCTTCTTGCCATGCAGCGGTAAGAGTCTCTCTTAAGTTGGCACCCTTCTGTTCTCAGAACATCTGTTTTTAAGGTGATTTCACCCCGGCCATGACAGGTGTTGAGGTTTGATCCAGTTACTTCAGCAAAAAAATATTTGACTCAGTTTGGTTAGAAACTGAGCTCTCGCTCCCCAGAACTTCCATAGGAGCTTTGCCATCAGCAAATGTAGCAAAAGGAGAATAAATAGGTTATCATCAGAGTAGTTAATGGTTCAGGTTCAAGCAGGTAATTGTTTTGTTCAAGTGATTTACAGGCATGTTGGCCACTGTGCATCTTCTCCCACTCCCTGGAGCCTGGGTGCCGTCCCCATTGTAATGGGGGCTGTGATTCCTCTGCAGCAGGAAGGTTGGCTTCTCGGTGTCGCTGCCTTTGTTGGATAATGCTCATGTTCCAGAAAACTTACAGATGGCATTGCTCTGTTGCAAAGGGCAAAGCTTGAAAGCCAGCAGTCACCCTACAGCTTGTAGCAGTCACTGACCAATTTGTGGGTTGTGTTCTCCTGTATTTTGTCTTCTTGGGGTGATGCCGTGTGTCTGAGCTGAGCATTTTACCATTGCAGTTCTTTTTACAATGTCCATGGCATGTGTGATTTAGCAGCTGCTGCCAATGCTGTCACCATCCATCCTTAAGCCTTTGCCTGATTTTCACAAACTGAAGCAGGGAGTTGGGGAAGCAGGGTGCTAAGAGGCCTCTCCTGTCACTCTGGCTGCCGTAGGTGATGCAGCTGCTGTTTTCACTCACCTTTTCATTTTCTGTATTTATTCGTAGTGCTCATGTAACCTTCAGAACATTTGTTCTTCTCCAGTGCCTCTTATTCTCATTTTTATAGTAAATAGATGCTTGCAAAGGAGCATCTGTACAGAATCTGCCAGTCTCCAGTTCAAAGACTCCTCAAGTTTGACCTTTTTTCTTCCTTCCCTGCAAACATTTTTTCCCCCTCTGCAAATGCATCTCCATTTTCTGTTAGACATGTTCACTTATTGCTGGAACTTCACAGATGTGTTTTCTTTCTCCATCCAAGCATTCTGTCTGGGTGGAGGAAGTAGTGCTTGGCCGCAGGTCTGGGATTTGGGGATGATTGGCATCCCTGTCAGCTTCCCTGCCTTGCAAAATGAGACAGATGGATGCTGCACATGCACAGACTGCACTGTTGAGTGCATATCCAGTGAGTCAGAAGGTTTCTCCCTCTCCATCAAGTGCTACCAGCACCACTTTGTTCTTACTGTGTTTGTGGCTTTTGTCACCTCCTGTAGCAGAAGATTGATCTTGAGTGTGAAATTGGAAGTACTAAATTGTAGCAGGGAATCACTTGTCCATTGCCTACCATAAGCTTTTAGGCTCAAAGTGGAGCTTCTCTTTGGATGTTAAAAGGTAACAAACATGGGTTACCAATGTGTCTTGACAGATCCCCACTCAGTAATAATTTTATTTCTGTTACTGATCTGTGCCCATGTCAAGGATGCAGCGGGCCAGCTATCTTACTTAGGCCAACAGCAGGGAAGCTACCAGTTTGTTACTGAAACTTCATAAAATAGGAAGGTAAAATGTCATAATTGAAATAATAATAATAATGTGATCAAGACGCAGAGGTAGGAAATCCCTGCTGTTGAGAAGCATCCCACAACCCTCACTGACCAGACCAGAAAACCATTTCAAGCAACAGCATGCCAGTGCAGTGCTATTTGCAGTCATTCCTCCCATGCTATTTCAGCAAAGCGTGTCTGTTTCTTTAGAATCTGTGCACTTCCCATGCAGATGTTGATCTTTTGCAGCTCCAGGCTTCTGCAGAGCTCGTGGTGCTGCAGCTCAAGTGGACGTGATGCGGGGCTTCTCTGTCGTGACTTCACAACGTGGTTTCTGCAGGTGGATGCTCCAGTGTGAGTGACGTGACTGAGCTTTCTGTTCTCCTTGCTCCCTCAGCTGTACGTCTCTTCAGAGAGCCGCTTCAACACCTTGGCAGAGTTGGTCCATCATCATTCAACGGTAGCAGATGGGCTCATCACCACTTTGCACTACCCGGCGCCCAAGCGCAACAAGCCCACTATTTATGGGGTGTCTCCAAACTATGACAAGTGGGAGATAGAGAGAACTGACATCACTATGAAGCACAAGCTGGGCGGTGGGCAGTATGGAGAGGTGTATGAAGGAGTCTGGAAGAAGTACAGCCTCACAGTGGCTGTGAAGACCCTAAAGGTAGGACCCTGAGCAGTCCTGTTTGTCTCCTTTTCAGCAGGAAGTGAGTTCAAGCTGGCTGACTTCCTCCAGCCCCACGTGACAATTTGGGGTTGGTGATGGCTGTGCCTTTCTGTACTTTGGCCTAGAATAGTAAATAGCTTGATGAGTTCATGATTCTCTGTGTAAACTGAGCAAGGGAGGGTGTTAACAGAGCAGCTTTTGCTTTAGAACAGATGAAATCTTAGAGAGGTACTGCTGTGGCATCCCTTGCGTTCAAGAGGGGGCAAAGGTGTGCTGATCATAGGTGAACATGCTAACACAAGTTGATGTATTAAGGAAGGTTGGGGACTGTGACTCAGCCAACATAAAATTCAAAGCCTGTATTTCAGGGAAACTCTTAATGCTTTGATTGTCTGTCTCATGTGACTTCTTTCCCAAAAGACAGGCTCCTTGTACCCAGTAGTCTTAGGCAATTGTTCACAGCTGTTTATTATCAGAAGATATAAGAGGAGGAAAAAGTGCATCCAAGCTAAAGTGTATTAAAATTCGTAAGAGGGCTTAATGAGGGACTGGATAATCAGTTCTGCTTCTGGCTCCGCTCCCTTATTCCTGAGTCTTGGTCTCCTTGCCTCTTGAAATGCAAATAATGCTCTGAGTTCAGAAGGTCATTGCTTAATTCATTTATGTTTATAAATGTGTCTTGAGATCTTCTGGCACCATCCACACACATTGCATTTGATTGCTTAATAGGAGTTTTATGCTAACTTGACACCATGTTTTCTATCCTCGCATGGACATGTGGGTTGGTCTTGCAGAAACAAACAGAAGAGGGCTTTTTGTTTGTTTCTTCTTGGGTTTTGATGGTTTTTTTTTGCAATGGAACTTTAGAAGTGCAGAGAGCTGTATAGATGTATAGTGTCAGGGGGAGAAAACTGCCTGGCTTTGGGGAAAATATTTCTTCCTTGCTGTCTGAACAGCGGCAACCTCAGTTTTTCTGGGTTGCTATGGCCGCAGAAAGCATTTCCATTTTGGCCTTTTGTGTATGGTGGAGATTCCCGTTCCGGCTCCCCAGTGGAGAAGAGCAGAAGCAGCAGCTTACACAGGCAGCGGGTGACACCTAGTGTTAGGGCCACCGCACGGGGACTGCGGGGCTGCTCGGGGCGCTGTGCGGTGGGACCGGGCTGTGAGCAGGGGGAGCAAAGAGTCCACGCCATACATGAGAGAGACAGATTGCTTCTCGGAACGTTCAGTTTGCTGCAGCGTCTTCTTTCTGCTTCCTGGCTGTGATGTGAGGATCCCTGATGCCTCCTGTCCCTCGTCTGTACCGGAGTATCACTGCTGCATTCCTGTACCATGTCTCTAAAACCCATCAAGAAAGGCAAACGACGCGTAGTGCCATCGAATCTCTGTTTGTGCGTTGGAGAAACCTCAATACAGACCATGACTGTTTCGAATACATCAAATAAATATTTAATGAAACATGACTGAAAGTGGTTCATAATGTAATATGGAACAGTGTGTGCCACTGGGGAATGCAGGAAGAACCAAGAAGAGAGTTAAGAAACACTTCAGTCTGCAATTATGCACACTAAAACCATCCTTAAAAGCAAATTTATACTCCACCTTCTTTAAATCCATCAGTCTGGTGCTTGACAGGTGGGGCTACAGCTGCCTTCAAAGTTTTGGGCGATACTTAAAAATGGCATTTATATTCCAGTTCTACATGGGAAAACAAGCCCTCGGCAGCTTCAAGTGACTCGCTTCGTTTTCTGCCAGAGAATGTTTTTCACAGCTTCACACGGTTCTCCTTGTTCCTTCCCTGTCTACTCCAGAAGAAGGATGGAGGGGAGGGAGGGTTGAAGGCACCGAGGATCCACGCAGTTCATGTTGTGGAGCAGTGCTCAGCAGCACCCGTTTGTCATTCAGTTTTCTGTCGTGTTACAGCTAGCACAGAGCCTGGATCACACGAGAAGACAAATGCTGCACAGGCTGTTTTTTCAGCCTCATGTAACTGGCAAATGCTAGGCAGCGTGTTGGGGTGTAGATGGTTCCCACTGGAATGTTTAATGGGAAACCCAGCGACCTGCATCAGACACAGCAGGATTTCACAGGGTCTGTGGCCATGACACGACGTGCTCTGTGTTTGCTTTTTTGCTCCTGATCCTGTTGAAAGGGGCAGGAGGGCTGCAGGGACTGCACTGGAGCATCGTGCCCTGTCTCAGTGCCTGTGCCCCAAACTCAGTTCCCTGTGAGGGCTGTTCAGTGTTGAGCTGCTGGGAGCTGCCCAGCTTTATTTAATGTTTTTTTACCCCAGCAGATGGGGCAGCATGGAGCTGTTCCTTGGTGAGCTTTGTGCAAGTGCAGGTTGAGGCATTGCCCTGTTTTTTTCTGGGAAAATACTGTATTGCTGGAACTGTTTTATTTGTTCTGTGGTTTTGTACAGCGGAAGATGGAAGCTGGTAAAATTCTGCCATCAGATTTTCAGGGAAATCACTGTTACTGTAATTCTCTGCATGCATCCTTCCTATTAATTTGGTCAGTGAAAGGCAATAGATTTAAAACCACGGAGCAGCAATGCAGAGGAGCAGCCTTGTGCAGCCTGCATAGCATACATAAGATAAGTGCGTGTTTAGGTTCCTTTTGCAACCTGGATTATTAACCCTGTTTCCTTTGCTAAAGAAAATGGTTTACGGTTCTGTTCCCCAGGACCTTTGGGCGATTCGTTTTGACAGAGCGTGTTCAGAAAAACACAGCTGCCAATCAAGCTAATTGGCAACGAATAGTGAATGATGGATTGAAGCTGTTTGAAAGAGGCTCTCATCGCTAACTGCAGAGCAGAGTGCTGGCTGGATCTTACAGCAGCAGCCCACTGTTATCATTCTCACCAGCAGCAGTAAATCCTTTCCAATCCTTCCTTAAAACACTTCGTCCATGTAGGCTGTCAACATTAATCCACCGATGAAAAAAAAAAATATGGATTTAGAAAGAAGCATTGCTTTAGGAATGGATCTGTATTTTTGCACCACTTTGAAATGACCTTCGGGCCGTGGGGGTATATTTGCTTCAGAATATGTATCTTCTGAGCAAGATTGGATCTTCCTCAGCTTTCTGTTGTGCCAAGCAACTTTATGGTGCTCAACAAATAGGCAGTGACACATCTGCCCAGACCCATTACGTCATGGGTCAGGCTCTAAATGCCAGGGATGAAATCTGTGAAACCTCGGGCTCTCAATTCCCCTGCTGTTGGCCGTGCTTCTCTTTGCAGTGGGGTTTTCTTGCTCAGACCCACTGAAACTGGAGGCTTGCATCTCAGCAGTGGCTCAGACCTTAGCTTGGGTGTAGGCTTTCTTTTGGTTTTGTTCCTGTTTCATTTCTTTCCGTGCTGTTGATTCTGTGTGGGTTTTTTTTCTTGTTAGGAACAAGCGCGCTGAGCTTTTTCCTTTTCAACTCCTGAGTGGTCCTGTGAGAGGCCCTTCACAAAAGGGATATGGATTTTCTTGCCCAAAAAAGCTCCCTTACAATAAGAGTGATAAAAACGTATTTTTACAAAAATCCTACAAAAAAAGCCCCAGCAAAACAAAAAATGTTCCTTGCTCCCTGGCATTGTGATGTGGCTACGGGGAAAAACTACCTTGAAAGAACTGGGGCTGATGCTGTCACTTTGCAGTTCTTTTTGTGTCCTCCTCTGTGCACGCTGTCCTTGCCAAAGCTTTGCTATTGTTCTGCAGGAGGATACCATGGAGGTGGAAGAGTTCTTGAAAGAAGCTGCAGTAATGAAGGAGATCAAGCATCCGAACTTGGTGCAATTATTAGGTAAGTGATAAATACCAAGCAGGGGGATTTGAACTAAACCCTTGTGCAGTGATATGGATGTTAAGGAGCAGATAAGCTGCTTACCATACCAAGGCTTTAAATACAGGCACTTATTGTCTGGCAAAATTCACGATTTGTACCGGTAATACATGATTTTTAATGATCTCGTCTCCCTAACGTTTCAAGTTGCCAGAGCCTGAAGCAGGAAATTAAAATCCTCTGTTAACCACTTCCAAGCAAAACTCATTCTCTGTGCAGTCCCCCTGTTTGCAGCCGTTACAGATATACGTTGCCTGAGATGACAGACTTGAAGGGTCGCTGATACTCTCAGGTATTGACAGTGAACTTTATCTTGGTCCATAGGGGTGTGCACACGGGAACCTCCTTTCTACATCATCACAGAGTTCATGACTTATGGGAATCTGTTGGATTATCTGCGTGAGTGCAACCGGCAGGAGGTCAATGCAGTGGTGCTGCTCTACATGGCAACCCAGATCTCTTCAGCCATGGAGTACCTGGAGAAGAAAAACTTCATCCACAGGTACGAATGGCACTGAGTGCTCCTGAATCTGATCTGAATCGGAATCTACATCTCCTGATGTACTTTAAGATTGCCACAGCCTTCCCTTCAGCTGCATCCCGTGTCCTGTATTGAACACCCTGTCTATCTGCTATGTTCTGGTGCAGTGTGTTGACCTGTCTGTAGGATGCTCTTCTACCTGTCTATAGGATGTCTTCTGATTGCTTTTCTCCATTTTTATTTCTTTTTTGAAGCAGACATAGGTTAAAGACATACCAGTGCTTTTTCAGTTTGAACAAACACCTTAGATATAAATGCTTCCTCAAGGAACAGGCTCTTAATGGCTCACATAAGCCTCTTCTCCTTCGTTGATTTCAACAGCCATTAAAGGCTGCTGCAGACAGGTGACACTGCTGGGTGTGCGCAGGTGCTCACAGCAAAGCCACCCTCTTAGTGCCATCTCACCCTGTGTCCATTCTTGTTTATTTCACTTTTTCCCTCCTCTGTAGAGATTATTGTCCACCATTGTCCAAATTATTTGACTTTAATAATGTCTTTGCAGTCTTAAAGTCCCAAAGACTCTGACCTTTAAGTGTGCTGCAATTATAGCTGGAGCTTTGCATTCTTTGTCTGTAGGAGCGACCTCCTAGCAATATAATGACACATCCTGTGTGAGAGATGAGAGCTGCTGAGTTCAATACAAGATGTTCTCTGTGCCACAGTGTGACCTTTCCTGCCCAATTAGCTAGAATGTGGAATTAGCACATGTTTTTTATAGAGGCAAATATGAAGATCGCGTGTAAAGTTTTAGGTGTTCCTCAGACATGTGTTGCTTTTGCTGCCTGAAGGAGCTGTTTAAATGCTTCTATCAGTCAATGAAGCAAACGGTGATGCTGCAATTAAAATTTCCACCCTTTGAATTGCTCTGTTGAAAGTATTCCATCCCTTCAGCCTGTGGGAAGTGAGCTTTAAAATCTGCTTTGTGTGAGTCCCGTTTGTCTGCTCTCCCATTCATTTCAATTCATCTTATTTCTGATGACCCATTTATCTAAAATAAATAGTAGCATTTTTCCTTATCAGCCACCCCCATACCCACCTACCCAATTATTTTAAGAGTGTTGTCACAATTCACATCCGTGAATTCAAATGCTGGGCTGTGACCTCATTTAATGAATCAGGAAGGGGGAGGAATTTGATTATGAAGAGGAGCTTTTATTTAGACATACATTGTAGTAATCGGGATTGATAAGAAGATATATTCAAAAACATTGTGAAAATATAATGGCCTTGTAGTAAGATGTACTTTTTTCTCCCCCTGATTTATTCCCATTGAGCAGAACAAGCAAAAGAAACAGCAGAGTCTGCCTCGTATCTAGAGAACATCTCACCTTTTCTGGTAGAATCAATTTTTAGTTCCATGTAACATAATCTGAAAAAGTGTTTTTAATGAAACCAGGTATTAGGAGAAATGTGTTTCTGTGCTTTACGTTTCTATGCATTGCTGAGGATGCTGGCAGCATGTTTGAGCAGGGGGGTGGCAAATGCAACGTGTGCATCTCTCACCTGCCAAGGTGAAAAAACAGGGAGGAAAGGCTCGATCTGCTTATAATCCAGCCTTCTGGAAACATAAGTACTGATAGCAGAGGCCAGGGTAGTTTGAAAAGGGCAGAACCACTCTTGTTTGAAGATTAGGGCTGAAAGAGTAAGAAGAAACTGCTGTCCTGCAGCTGCCCACACAGGCTTTGTTCTGCCTCCTCGCTTGGCAGCTGGGTTGCTGCTTTTGTGGGTGCTGTCACTGAGTCCTTATGGTCACCCCTGGCTTTTTGGGGGGGTATGGTACAAAACATTGTGCTGTGAGATACGTGGCACTTGGGAGGGAGTTAAACCTGGCACTGAACAGGGACTGGGAGAGGAGTTGTGGAGGGTGAGTGGTGGTGTTTGGGTCATGGAAGCGCTGGGGAGGTGGGCAAGAAGGGGAGGCGCTGCGACGTCTTTAATTCAGCGCTCCTCCTCAGCTATTGATAACTTGAGCACTGACATTTCTTTACATTATTTTTATCCTGAGGGTGGCAGCTTTTATTGAAAGTGAGGGGGTTCTTGGAGCTTTCATTTTGCATTTAAAAAAAAAAAAAAAAAGTTGGGCTGCCAGTCTTACAAAGCCGGAATGGAAAATAACTTTCCCTCTTCCATGTGTGCGCAGAGCTGCATAATTTCTGTGTAGTACCCTGATCAAAATAATCACATGCAGGCCCGGGTTTTTGGGGAACTGCCTCTTGCTGTTTCCTCGCTCTTGCTACAAGTGACAGGATAGACTTCTCATTGCCTGTTTTCGTTCTTGTTTTTAGGGACCTCGCTGCCAGAAATTGCCTCGTAGGGGAGAACCACTTGGTGAAGGTGGCAGACTTTGGCCTGAGCAGGCTGATGACAGGTGACACGTACACTGCCCATGCTGGGGCCAAATTCCCGATCAAGTGGACAGCACCGGAGAGCCTGGCCTACAACAAGTTCTCCATTAAATCTGATGTCTGGGGTAAGAATTTGCATGAGCAAATTAATTCAGGTGATAGTCTTGTGCAGACTTCCTGTCCTGTTTTGGGCTGTGAACTGAGGATGCTGCGAAACATCTCAGAGCGCGCTCCCCTCTCTGAGCTGTGTTGTTGTATCAGAGTGCAGGAATTAATCTCTGCCAAGTCGGTCTTGGTGTGGAGAACTGAGGGTGCAGGCCTGGCTTTACGTGTTGGAGTCATTGACAAGTATGAAAACAAAGGACACCGTGGTGTTTATAGAATTGTATGAAATGGGGCTGCAGGGCAGCCGTGCTGCTGACTTGATGGAGCTCTGGCACAGAGCTGTGAAGCAATATATTGCTTTATCGCCAGGAACTTTCAAACTACTTTAAGGAGAAAAGTGAGGATCTGGTTCATTTTATGTTAAAAAATTATGTGTGTATCTGTCTGTCTGGTGATAGCTCCGAGCTCGTCTTTCTGCATTTTAAAAGAATAATCTTTGGAATGAGATGAGCAGAAACAGAGAGAAAATTTGATGACAAATGGTTATTGAAGAGCCCTGAGGTGCTGATGATAAGACTAGGCTTAGCTAAATGGAGCTAAATTCTATGAAATCTGACTGCAGAAAATCTCATTCTACTTTTTTATCAGCCTTTCTTTGGGTTTTATATCTCTCCCATAGCTACTGGTCAAATTCTCAGAAGTGCCCGGTGACATACGATACAAGTTTGCAGGACTTCGTCCCAGGGGCACTTTGAAAACGTTACCCCAGCATCTGCTGTGCATTTAAAAGATCAGACAGTGGTGAAGCAGCAGTGAAGTTCTCTGGAGTTTTGAGGAAACGGTGCAGAGAGAGGCTTTGTTTCGAGGGAACTCACAGGGCATGGCTGACACAAAATGTTTTGGAGATGAGGGAGCTGAGCTAAGCGTTTCTTCTGCTCCGAGCTGCTGTGTGACGCTGCTGGCCGCGTGGCTGCAGGGAGCCCTGCTGTACTGCAGTGGTGGAGTCCTGGAGATCTGAAAGGAATATTGGGTATCTTTAATTAGGCTTGGTGTGACCTTGCAGAGTGACAGTCAGTGCGGTGGACTTGGGGATCTGATGGGAGCGAGCTGGCTGTCCCCAGAGGTCATGGCTGCTGCTGGCCATGCCAGGGTTTAGATGCTTTTCACCTCGCTGCCCCGAGACAGAAATCAAAGAAAATTGTGCACAGAAATGTCTAATGTAAATTGCCCTTGGTGGTGTTACCATGTAATGTGATGTGATTTCCTTACTTATGCAGAATTGTAATCGCTTTCTCTTCAGTTTAAGACCAGAATAGGGTGACTGAACCAATTACATGCAGGTTGTTGAACTGGTGTTGAGTCTATTCTGCATGGCTGACTCCTGGGTTAGCTGCCTGACCCCGGTGCTGACCTGCATCCCCGCTGAGTCTGGGGACTTGAATGCCTCTCCTGTTTCAAGAACCTTTTGTGCTCTCCCTTTTTCTGCTCAGCTTTCCCTGTGACCAAAATGTCTCATGCAGACTTGGTCCCGTTGGTCGCATCTGCTGAAAATCTGCTCTCACTGCCAGGCCCCTCTTTCCCTTCCAGTCTGCAGCTAAACAAGGGCACCCCAAAAAACACTGAGCTATTAAAACGTGCCAGTCCTCTAGGGAGAGACTGCAGATGAGAGGAGCTGTCAAACTGAGGAGAGACTGCAGTGCTGCAGTGAAACAGTTTCAGCTAATCCACTGTGAAGTCTCTTAATTGTGCCTTTAATAGGACTTGAAGGATCTCAAGGCGTTCAGGTTTGAGACAACTGATACATTCAAAATTAGTCTAATTCTATTCTGTCATATCGCAGGAGACTTGTCTGTGCTGACGAAGGGGCTTGTTCCACTGCTTTAACAGTGAAGCTAATGCTGAGCATGGAGTCTGAGCCACTCAGAGCTGCTTTAAGTGTGCTGCACTGTTCAGTGACCGCTCCCACAAAACAGTCTTCTCAAATTTAAGATGAAAACAAGGTTTGTTGATTTCTCTTTTGTTTCTTTTCTACCCACTGCAGCCTTTGGTGTTCTGCTTTGGGAAATTGCGACCTATGGCATGTCCCCTTACCCTGGGATCGACCTGTCTCAAGTCTATGAGCTGCTGGAGAAAGACTATCGCATGGAGCGCCCTGAAGGCTGTCCCGAGAAAGTGTATGAGCTCATGAGAGCATGTAAGTGTTCTTCAGCTTTGCAAATGCTGCTTTGTGGCTCTTCAGAAATGCAATGAAAGTGGCTGCATCTGGTCACATCCACCCAGAAATGAGAAACTCTCTGTTGGTTCTAGTGAAGATGCAGTGCTGTGTGGAGCTGCTTGGTTAAAGCTGCTTTCCCCAAAGGATGGAAACACTGTGAAGCCAGCCATTCTTCCCTGCTGGGAGCTCACAGGCCTTGGGGAGAGATTTGTTGTTCAGCTCAGAGGTTTTTTTTCCTCTGTTTCCCTGACCGCTTACAGAAAAACTTGTGCTGCAAGGGTGGCACAGGAGGTTGGTGGGCTTCTTAAGGGGCTGGGTGTTGCTTTTCCGCTATGGCCTTTTGGTATGGGACTTGTGATGTGGTGTTTTTTCTTCCTGAGGTGCTCCTCCCCTGCCCTCACTTTGGCTCGGTGGTGGTTGCAGATGCCCAGCACCATTCGCACTGCGTTTCCATGTTGGTCTTTTCTCTCAGCCATTTTATAAAAAAGGAACTGTGATAGCTGGCACCTCCTGGTGTGCCCTAATGGTTGTGTGGTGCTGGTAGGAAGTTCTCAGTGCTGGTGTTTTTGCAGGCTGGCAGTGGAGCCCCTCCGACAGGCCTTCCTTTGCTGAGATCCATCAGGCGTTTGAGACGATGTTTCAGGAATCCAGCATATCTGATGGTAGGTCTGGGTCCCTCTGGGGCTGGCAGTTCCAGGGACAAGGGACACCTGTGTCGTGGACTGTGCACATAGCTCACAGGGGCCTGTGTCTAGATATAACGAGCCAAATGGCTGACCAGCCCTAAGGATCTTCTTCTTTGTGTTGCTTCATTTCTTTTGTGCAGTTAACTCGGAGCAGTGCTCTGGTTTGTATATTCTGTGTATTACAGTGATCTGGTTTTTTTCTTCTGTGCATTGCAGAGGTGGAGAAGGAATTGGGAAAGAAGGGCATGAGGAGTGTAGTGAGCAATTTCCTTCAGGCCCCAGAGTTACCAACCAAGACACGAACATCCAGGAGAGCTGCTGAAAGCAAAGATGCGAACGAGGGCTTGGAGACTGCACATGCTCGAGGCCAGGGGGAATGTGGTAGGTTTTAATTAAAGTCATTATTCCTTCAGGAAACAATAGAAAAACAAAAGGCATGCCCAGGTCTTCGCCTAGGAAAAGCCACGTCTGAAAACAGGTGCCATCTTTGTCTATCAGCATTGTATTTCTGGGTGGCAGGCTGCTGGATTTGCTTTCCTGCGTTCAGAACTCCTTTTATCACTTATTACAGAAAGGCAGGCTGTTAATCTTGGGACCAGATACAAACATAGAGCATCTGGGAGTGTGAATCCATAGCTGGCTGAGCAGTTGGTGCTATACCTGCCGTTGCTTAGAGAAATCCTAGGAGTTCTTTCAACTTAATGGCAATTGCCTACAGCTCCCTATAGACCAGAGCCTGAGCACAGCCCTCTGGTCACATTCTCTTCCCATTCCCTGGTAGGAGCTATCAGTGGGATCTCCCACAGCATCCAAGCCCTGGGTAATCTGCTGTGTTCAAGCCTCTTTACACTACCACACTGCATAATTTAAAGCAGCACGATTGCTCAGGTTTAGCAAGCCCCATAAGGGAGGTTTCTTCACTGTTTCATCATACCAGTTCTGTGCTTGCAGCAGTGAAGAATATTACTCTTGGCAGGTACCAAATATAATTGCAGCAAGGGACAAAGAGGTATTTACAGAATCTTCCATGAAATTAAACTCTATTCAATCAGTTTCTCCAAGCATTTCTCTTCCATTCTGAGGTAATGAACACAGTGGTAAGACACTGAATTTATACAGTAGATTTGTATTCGGTTTGCTTGAAAAAGAGCGAGATAAAAACAAAATACAGTGCATGATAAACACACCCTGTCTGACCATACGTATGACTGACCTTTTTTGGATGATGACAAACTCACCTAGTGGTACACGTTTGAGAAGCAAATGTACCTTTCAACAAAGAAGGAAAAAAAACAACACAGGAGGGAGTGTAAAATGTTGGAAAGGTGTCAGTGACTCAAAGAGAAAAGAAAGTTATTTACAGAAGGGCTCAGGAACGTACTGACTTATGAATTGACTTGTTTTCTAATGAAAATACAAAGAATCTTCTGTTTCTTTTGGAAAAAGATTTAAATATTGAGCACAGTATGCCTGTATTTTTATTATAACTTAATTAATGCAACATAGTGTTAAGGACCAGTGGTAAATCCAGCCTGCTGTATATGGGAGGCATAATTGCCTAGTTTTGTAAGCTTTGAAGTCAAATAGCTTCATTTAAATACTTAAGGACTTTGAGAGATTCGAGTGCAGCAGGAATAATGTGATTTTAACATTATGCTGGTTATTATTTCAGTCTCTATTGTGAAAAACACATTTCCCATGGAGGTTTCATTGCAATTTCCTGTTCGGTTGTCAGTGTTCTCATGGTCCAGTGGCTGGAAGCTGGTCCTTAATGAAAGCTGCTGGTTTTCCCTGGGTCCCCACAGCTCCACTGTGTCTGGTCACAGTACAGCCCTGGCCACCTGAAGAGCTGTAGCAGCTCTTCTATTTGTTGAGGTCTACCTCAGTTTGCATATGAATGGCTCAGCACTTGGTCCTTTGGAAGCATGCTCTTCTCCCAGAGAACACGGCTGTTTTTCTTCTAACTCTCCCTCCTCAACCTGCCCTCTGCATGGTGATGACCGGTATGTGACTAAGAAGCTGCCTTCTTTTGATCTATGTGTCTGCTTCATCTCCTTTCTTACTACCTACTTGAGCTCTAAATGTATATGCTGCCCTAAAGGCATTGCTCTCTTGAATTAGCATGCCATCTGAGTGCCTGGCCTGCAATGAGACCCCCAGTCAGTCAAATACAGAGACATGCAGGACTCAGTATAAATTTATTATAAACCACTATTCATTTTTAAATACCTCTTGTAAGTGGAGAAAGGGTCACCCCACCGCTTCCTTCTGGAGCAGTCCTGCTGAAGGAGGCTGTTATTCCCACTTCCCTCCACTACTGCGCTGATCTTCGTGGTGATGTGACCTGAGGCATTCAGCTGCCAAGGGAGCCTTGGTTTCTGCTTGTGAAAGAGTTATTTCCATTCCCTATGAAGAATGACATCAGGGAAGGAGGTTAGGAGTATCAGAAGCTAAAAGAACAAGGGTGGTTTACATAGATTTCTTACTAATTCAGAGGGTCAGCCGTTCTAAAGGCAGCAACCTCACAGGGACTGAAGAAGCAGCCTCATTATATTTGTCTTCTTCTCAGTATGAAGTTCAGACAAAGCCTCTAGATGCGAGGATGGGAATCTGAACGTAAACAGTTTGTGTTTGTATGTTGCTGTTTAAATCAGAATCCTACAGGGAGCGTAGTTTGGCAGGTGAGTGTGTGGGGCATTAGGAATCACGTTCAGTCTGGGCTTCAGTGTAGCTGTACTTGCATTACTCCTGGTCCGAGGGTGGTTTTCTTTTCAGAACCTGCACCTTTTGGAGGTGCTGAAATGCTTTAGATCCTGGAAGAAAGCAGCTTCTCCTGGCTGTTGAAGCAAAGCTCAGTAGTCTCTTTTCTTTCCCTTGCAGACCCTCTGGACCATGAACCTGCTATTTCTCCTTTGCTGCCACGGAAAGAGAGAGTGGCCCTGGAGAGCAGTTTGAATGAAGATGAGAGGCTGCTTCCAAAAGACAAAAAGCCCAACCTGTTCAGTGCCCTTATCAAGAAGAAGAAGAAGACTGCCCCTACCCCTCCGAAACGGAGCAGCTCTTTCCGAGAGATGGATGGCCACTCGGACCGCAGGGCGGGTGGGGAGGAGGAGTGCAGGGATGCTGGCAATGGAGCTTTCATTGCTCCTCCCACAGAAGCAGCCGACCCCTCCAAGTTCCAGAGCCCAAGCAACGGGGCTGGTGTCACCAATGGGGTTGTCGCTGGGAACTCTGGGTTTTTGTCTCCCCACTTAAGGAAGAAGTCCAGCACAATGAGCAGCAGCCGGGGGGTGTCTGGTGAGGAGGAGAGCAGTTCCAACTCCAGCAAGCGTTTCTTAAGGTCCTGCTCAGCCTCCTGTGTGCCCCACGGCGCAAAGGACACGGAGTGGAAATCTGTGACTCTGCCTCGGGATCTGCAGTCCACAGGACGCCAGTTTGATTCCTCCACTTTTGGGGGACACAAAAGTGAAAAGCCAGCGCTGCCTCGAAAACGGGCCAATGAGGCCAAGACTGACATTGCTGTCAGGGGGACGGTGACCCCCCCTCCACGGCTGCTTAAGAAAAACGAAGAGACCACTGATGATGTGTTCAAAGATGCGGAGTCGAGTCCTGGCTCCAGCCCGCCCACTCTGACTCCAAAACTTGGCCGTAGGCAACCCGCCGTCCCCCCTTCCTCCAGCATGCTGCACAAGGACGATGGAGTCAAATCCAGTGCCTTAGGTACCACTGCGACAACGGACCAAGGTTCTGCTGCCAAACCCAACTCTGCTGCGTTTGCAGGTGCCAGCAAAGCTTCTGTCGAGGAGCCGCGGCTGAGGAGGCTCAAGCAGACCTCGGAGTTGGCAGGGAAGGACAAAGGGAAGTTGTCGAAGCTGAAGCCAGCCCCTCCGGTTCCACTGTCTTCATCCTCTGTTGGCAAGCCTGGAAAAGTATCTCACAGTCCCAGCCACGAAGCAGCAACAGATGTGGTGTCTGGTCCTAAATCCAAACAGTTGACTCAGGTTGCAGATGCTGTGAGCAGTGAAGCTGTCAAGCCAAACCAGTCGGGGGAAGGTGTGAAAAAGCTAGGGATCCCTTCTGTACCAAAGCCACAGTCCTCTACAAAGCTGCTGATGAGCACAGCAACCTCAGCTGCCTCTTCCTCATCTGTACCCTCTGCCCCGGGGGGGGGACCAGCCGTCGTCTACGGCCTTCATCCCTCTCATATCCACCAGGGTCTCTCTGCGGAAGACCCGTCAGCCCCCAGAGAGGATTGCCAGCGGCACCATCACCAAGGGGGTGGTGCTGGAAAGCACCGAGGCTCTACGGCTCGCCATTAGCAAGAACTCTGAACAAATGGCCAGCCACAGCACTGTCTTGGAGGCTGGCAAGAACCTCTACACCTTCTGCGTGAGCTACGTGGACTCCATACAGCAGATGAGGAACAAATTTGCCTTTCGGGAGGCCATCAATAAGCTGGAGAACAACCTGCGGGAGCTTCAGATCTGCCCAGCGACGGCTGGCAGCGGCTCTGCGGCCACGCAGGACTTTAGCAAACTGCTCAGTTCTGTGAAAGAGATCAGCGACATTGTTCAGAGGTAGCAGAAGCCAGGTTGGAAAAAAAACAATACATCACAGTGGGCCAAAGTCAACTGTGGAGAGAGTAACAGCATGTGTGGACTGACCGAGGACTGGGGCGTTTGGGTCTGGGCTGTGCGGAAGGCGCAGACTGTTGATGGACGCCCCAGCTCCAAAGAGCAGGGTTGTGCTCAAGAGGCACTTTCCACCCTCTTAGCCCAGATTCCCTGTGTTTCATATACTTGTAATCGTCTTATCTGTGGAGTTCCTGCCTTGTGGACTACAAGTCTAAGTGCTGATGTCACGTCATGCCTTTTGATTAATATTTTATTGTTCTGGACAAAACGTTAAGACTGAAGCCAGACTGATGGACGCTGAGATGCCATCCTCCTCAGGAGGACTTCCTACTGCGTTCTGCCCCTCCGCCCCACTGTACACAAGGCTGAGTGTCTGAATAGCAATATACCTATTGCATTTCTTGGGAGAGCTGCAGCATGCATCCCTGGCCCGAGTCTGACATTTAGCCTGGCATTCATGCGACAGATTTGGAGCCTGAGAGAGGAGGGGGGGTGGGAAGTTGTTAGTGTAACTTTAAAGAACGATAGAATGCTACAAGTGATGTTTACTCACATTCTTCCTATGATTCCACCTGCTGCCCTTTGTATCTGTGTTTTCAGCTTTTCCTTGATGCTGTTGAGCCCAGCTGAGCTGCCTGGGTTCAAACTGTCGCAGGCAGCACCCACTGATGCAGCAGCATTTGCAGATCTCCCCCGGTAGCACTAGAGGACTGGCAGAGGGCTGAAGAAGGACGCTGCTGGCGTTATTCAGGCTGGTGCTCGGGGCAGGGGGTGGCAGAGGAGGTGTGGGAGCAGCAGGCGGTGCTGAGCACAGCACTGCTGTGTGGGTGACAGGAGGGGATAGCTTGGGCCGAGTTCAAAGATACCACTGTGCCTGCAGCAGTTGCTTCAGTTGAGCTTGCGCATCGCCGATGGGCAAGAACTGCTGTTTCTCTACTTGTATTTGCAGCCTTTTCTGTTCTGTGGGCCTGGCTCCTGTGCTCCTGTTGAGACTGGTGCCCTTCCCTTGCCATGCCAGTGCCAGCTCCCTGTGGAGAGCTCGGACGCCGGTTCTTGGGGTTGGAACTGCCATCGCCTTCATGGCTGTGTGGCTGCACCCGTTGTGTGAGGCTCAGTGAAGACTGCAGCCACCTCTCTTTGGGCAGATCTCCCAAGGAAACTGCCCCAAAATGATGACAGCAAGGCTGCTGGGCTTCCTGCCCACGGTCCTGTAACCTTCCCAGCTGATGCAACACAGCTGGGGACTAACTGTGACCTGTGACTGTAGTGAAAAAGCAAGGTTTAGGGCTATTAACAGTGCAATTTAACTTCTTAACAGTTCCAAACAAGAGAAAAAAAACCCATATTTTCTGTGTCCTGTTCCCCGTAACTTTTGTGGCCCCTCTTGTGTATCTTAAACACTGATTGCCTTCAACTGTATTTTATGCTGTTCTCTTTGGAACTGACGTTTTGTATATGATTTCCAGTAGTTCACTCTGTGTGTTCACGCCGTTCCTCGCCCTCACAAACAGCCCTGACTTAACCCATGACAAATGTTTAAAAGAAAATACACACTTCTGCCACAGGCTGCCTTTAAAAATGTAAGAGAAAACAAAACACCTTGGACTGTCTCTTTCCTGGAGGTACTGTTTTTACTTTGATAACATATTGTGCCACTATATTATACATTTGTATCTCGTTATTACACTACTTTTGTAGACTTGTCTTTTTTACAGTGTGTAAATAGCTCTGTCCTTCATCTCTGCGATACTTAAGGGGGTCGTTTCCTCTTTAATTTGGTCCAGTACAGATTGTTTCTGTACATGACTTTCAATTCTGCCTCCTCTCTTTCTCTACCTTTTTTTTTTTGATTCATTTTTTATTCCGGCCTCTCTTGCGTAGTGTATTTAAAAATAAATCAATGTTGAGGAAAGCCCGTGTTTGCCTGGTAACAAATGTTTTCAGTGCCAGCTGCCTCTGCTGAAGGGCACCTTTGGGCAGGGGGGGGGGGCACTGAGGTTGGCATTGAGTGCCAAGCAGTGTCTGAAAGGAGATGCTGTGCCTTAATAAATGAAGATAATAGAATCGCTATGGCTGGAAAGACCACCAAGATCATCCAGTCCAACCATCAGTATTATGGAGATGCTAGAGGGCAAAGCAGGAAGGGAAGGAAGAGAGGGCAGGTGGGAGCGCTGTGCCCCAGGCTCTGCAGTTGCTCGCTGGTGGTTTTGGGTTCTGTCCCAGGTCACCCCGTTTCTGACCCCCTCGACAGTCTGCACTCTGAGGCCCAGCACGGGGCATGGGAGCTCAGCAGGAGCCCTGGCTGTGGTTGTGTGGGGCTGGATCCAGGCTTGAGGATGCTGAGAGCCTGTAGGCTGAGATGGAGAAGCTCCGCCTGCCCCTGCATAGGATCCTTCCTGGGGATGTCCGTCCCTGTTTGCTGGGTTGGTCTGCTGGCGTGGGAAGGCAGAGGTCAGTTGACCCAGCTGGGGAAAGCCCTGGGATCTGCAGCATTGGGAGTGAAAGAGGGATTAAAGGCTAAATTTAGCCGAGTACAGTAGGAGTTGATTTAACAGATCGATGCATTTAACAGTTTGATTGCTCCAATTTTCAAGGCTATTGAGCTTGAAAGTGAGAGTGCTCTAGGGGAAAAATAGCTGTGTTTGTGTTTTTGTTTTGCTTTTTGTGGCTTCGAAATTACAATGTTCACTCTTTTAAGTTTCCCTTCAATGTCATCCTGCCTTGTTTTTTGAGTAGTTGCTTGTCATAAGATGGAAAACGTGGTCAGTGTTTTGTGTGTAACTCTCTTTCCCCAGCTGGGTTGGTGCTGGAGATGTGTGAAGCACTGCCCACGCTGATGGGTGCAGCTCCCTGCCTGGCCCTTGGATGTGCACTGGTCCTTCCACCTCTGCTGAAGGTCCCATCTGTGCTCAGCGATGCAGGGATGCTGTAGCCCCTTGTTAGGAGTCCTTTGGCCGTACTTCAATCCGAGCCAAGCACCCACTCGTGTCTGGGAGCTTTGCTGTGCCTGCTGTGTGCCGGCAGCGCAGAGGGATGAGCACAAACCCAGGTGATGGGATCCTGGTTGGGGGTTCCTGGTGTCCCTTGGTGCAGCCCCTTCCCCACCACCCACTGCCCAGAGCACAGGGCCATCTCAGAGGACGACTGTGGGCACTTGTGCAGCTCTGCCCCAGGTGAGCACTGCAGCAAGCGTTGGCTTTTGCTTTGAAACAGCATAGAGAAAGGTCGTGCCTCAGTCAGAGCCTCACTGGGCGCGTGGCTTTGTCATGCTGTTCTGACCCCGTTCCTCTTTGGGATGATGAGCCCGCTCCCAAACAGTCCCCTTCCTCTCCTCCTCCCCTCCCTCCCATTCCAGCACAGGGTAAAATTGATCACTGCATATTTATTGATGTTACGAACACTTGGAAAAAAAGGAGGACGAAAGAAATGTTGCCATAGAAACATCGATAGAGCCTCCCATCCCCAGCACTGGGGGAAAGCAGTGTGCCCACAGCCCTGTGCTGCTGGGGGGCTCCTGGGGAGCAGAGGAGAGCTCAGATTTGGGGGACCATGCTCAGCCCCCCCTCCCCCCCCCCCATGCCAAACTCAGCACCACCTGCATCCCTGCAAACCCCAAATCCTACCCCTCCCATGCCCATGCTCCCTGCTCTGTCTGTCCATCTGTCTGTCTGTCCATCCGCCCTCCCACACCCCTGACCCATGGACCCCTGTCCCCGCTGCCTGCAGCCCCTCCAGCCCTGCTGCGCCGAATGCTCTGTCTGCTTGATGGATGTTTCAGTGCACCTCTTGGAGGCAGATTTCTTTAATATATATTTTTTATTCTTTTCCCCACCCGAGTCCTGACGCAGCCTTTGGTTTTGAGGGTGCAACTCAGCGCTTGCAAATAATTGCCCTGCTGCACTTCTACGCCTGCACTGAAACAGGAGCATCGTTTGGTGCTGAATTTCCTGAGCGAGGCAGCTGGAGCTGGGATTGCCGACAGCTCGGCCTTAGCAGGAGCAAAGGGCAGTGTTGGCACTGGCAGTGCTAAATCTGCCTGAAGGAGAAGGCAGAACGGCTGTGGGGCTGCTGGGGGGCTCTTCCCCAAACTGCCTTTGGGGAACCAGAGCACAGGGTTGTGGCAGCCGGGGCTCTTCCAGCCTCTCTGCACCAGGTGTTCCTGCACTGCTGGGCTGGATGGGAGAATGTGGGTGAGGGCAGGAGGGAACAGGGATGCTGGAGGTCAGTCAGTGCTGTGCTGCCCGCTGGGGATGGCTGCATCGGGTCGGTGCGGGGCAGGTTTGCGTGCTCGCATGTGGATGTCTTAGGGGTAAGATGTTCTCCAGCCCCGCTGCCGTGTCTGGATTGGCACGTAGGAGCTCACTCATGCAAGTGGCAGTGTGACACTAAGCAGAATTTGCTGCCGGAGGGGCTTCTCATTAATAGGAAGGAGAGCGCAGAGCGCTGCTCCACACCCACGGCCGTGATTGGGCTGTCCCCACAGGGACTGTCACTGCAGCATCACCCCCTGCATTGCACCTCCCTCTATCTTTAACAGCAGTCCCAGCATGGCACGCACGGCTCCGGGACCTGGCCAACACGCCGTGTCCCCAAGGAAGGGATGCAGGGCTCCCTCCTCTTCTTCCATCTCTGAGGCTGGGAGATGTGGGGCAGGGCTGAGCGCAAAGCAAACGCGGTGCCTCCCCTCCCCAGGGCACCCCGGCAGCCACCCCGCAGCTTCCTTTGCTCCACGGCGAGGCATCGGGAACGGTGGGGATGCAGCTCACCCCGCAGCCCTCACCTCCCGAAACGGAAGGCGAAGCCACCTTTCTTCCTGCTGTAGCCATTGAGTTCCACAGCAAGGTCCCCCAGCGTGCCACCACCGCCGCGCTTCTCTGAGCCCTCCTGCCGTCCCCGTGGGCCCCTCCTGTGCTGCTGCCCGTAGCCCCGCAGCACCCGGGCGATGCCCAGCAGCGTGCCCAGCTCCTCGCTTCGCCGCCGTGTCGGGGCTGCCCACCCACAGGGACCGGCGGCCTCAGCCACCGCTCCTCGCCAGCGTGGCTCCAGCGCATCCTCGGGGTGTCGGGGCTCGTGGGGTGGGCAGCAGGCCCCCAGGCTGAGCAGGATGAAGCAGGACAGCGAGTAGGATGCTCTCATCTGGGGGGACACAGGGAGGGAGAGAGATGGCAAAGCGCTCAGCATCCTTGGGGGCATCAAGGACTTTCTCCCGTGGAGCATCCCTCCCGTGGAGCATCCCCTCCCTGTACCAGTATTGCTATGGGGCAGGTACCCATGTATGTGCTGCAGCACCCTTAAAGAAGCCAGAAAACCCCTCCGGCACCCCTACAAACTCTCACTGAGCTGCTCTCCCTGCATCTTTCCTCCTCCTGACCTCTCTCTTCCTCTCTACGAGCCTGCAGTCCCTGCTCTGGTCCGCTGCCAGGCCTGGCACAGTTTGGGTTGGCTGCGCGGGGCTGTTAGCGGGGCAGGCTGATGGGAGCAGCTGATGGGAGCAGCTGATGGGAGCTGCAGCCGCGTGCTCCTCTTAGCAGCACTGCAGGGAGGGCTTAAGTGCATTCACCTGAGCAGTGCTCAGCTCTGAGCGCTCAGGTGCCACCCGCAGCGCCCCGTTAATGCGTGCAGGGGAAGGAGCTCGCAGCCATCGCTCTGCTTTATGGGGCTGAGCGGTGCCTGGGTGACCTTGGGCAGCTCTGCAAAACTTCAGAGAGGGAGAATGGAGTTTTAATTTATTATTATTATTATTTTTTTTTTTTTCAGGAGATGCTGCCTTTAAAATTGCTGCTGGTGTTGGGGGATGGGGTACCTGCCCCCATCTAGGTGCTCTGCTCTCCTGCAGACCCCTCTGAGCCCAAAGCACTGTGGGTCCCAGCTCCCCTCCTGCTATGGGCTTTGCTTTCCGTGCCTCCATCCCACCTTGCCCCTGACCTGGGCACTCCCAGCACAAAGCCAAACACAGGGAGCGCCTTGCCCTGCTCCAACCCCATCCCATCCTGGGGTGTTCCCACTCCTGCAGCCCAGGGATGTCTCTGCTGTCCCCATCACTCACCTCTCTGCCTTGGGCGATGCCCAGCTCTGCGCTGCCCTGCCTGCATCCGGGCTGAGCTGGCCATTAAATACCTGCGGGTGTTAATTGCCTTCTGCCGGAGGCTGGGCTGCTGCAGGGAGGTGGGGGGACAGAGGGGATGGGGCTGGCCAAGCCACTACAACAGGGTTAATGAGCCACCTTCATTTGTGGCTTCGTTTGGAGGAGAGGCTGAGCAGGAGCCGGTGCTCTTGGCTTGGAGCCAGCGGCAGTGACGCCGGTTGGGGACACGAGCACTCCCACCTGCAGCGCGATGTGAGCCTGTCGTTGCAGGTCCAGATGGGTGTGCAGAGCCTGCAGGTGCTCCTGCACTCCTACACCCACTCAGGACCCATCCCCACACAGAGAAGCCCTATTTTTCCCACCCTGCCTGGCCAATGCTCACAGCCACCGGCCGGTCTCCAGCACCAGGCACTTGGCTGTCCCCTCCCACATCTTGGGATGGGGCTGAGCAGTGGGTGAAAGGAGCTGGGACCCCACTCAGTGCTGTGCCCATCCACGCACTGTGGCTTTCCCCTGGGTTTGGGTTCCCCATGGGGTTCCTAAAGGGCTGCCAGCTCCCGCTGTCCTTCTGGTGGTGTCCCTGTGCTGTGACCATAGAGGAGAGCACACCAGTAACGATGAGTTCCTTTTATTAAGGAGTTCAGAAAGTCCACATGGACAGCGCTGGACATCACTCACACACAATGGAGACCTCACGGCACAGCAACACGACGCGATGGCCGCGGGGAGGGACGTGGCTGTGCTCCAGGCCTGGAGCCGTACGCCTCCCCTTCTGTCCCCAGCACCAGATTGCAGCTGTGCCGTCCCCTGATGTCCCCATGGCCACCCTGGCGAGGTGGCACTGGGAGTGGGTTCATCCCAGCCTGGGGTTACTGAGTGCCATGTGCACTCCCAGCACTCATCCTGGAAAATCCGTCGTCTCGGGCTGTATGGAATACCTCTCGTGCAATGCGAAACGAACTCGTTTGGGAGTCCTGGGTGGGAGGGGCAGGACACAGGGAAGTGCTACCAACACACTACAACACCCCATTCCTGTCCATTCAGAGCTCAGGACCACAAGGACCCCACACATGGGCTCTGGGTCATTCCTCCTAAAGGCAAATGCTATATGAACCAGCTGTATGAACCCACCGAAATCAATGAGCTAACAGCAAAGGTGGGCACGGCCCTGCAGACCCTCGGGGTGCAGTTGGGGGGCTGCTGCCCTCTGTGGGGTGTTGGGCCCCCCCAGTGGATTTGGTTGGATGTGAGCAGTGCAATGTCTCTGACTCAGGGTGGTCCCAGCACATCGTGTGTCCCCGGCTCCCCGTGGGGCAGAGGGATGGAGAATGGCCTGCAGATGGAAGCGCTCATCCAGTGTGGAATGAGAGCAGGGGAAGGCTTAAAAAAAGGAGCACGTCGAGAAGTGCAGAGCTGCGGCTGCAGGAATGAACCTTTGATCTCACTGTGCTTTGGGTCCCCGCGCAGCACAGCTCTGGGTCTGTCCTCCCCTCCTCGGGGCGCTCCAATAGTTCTTCATGGGGTTGGGGTCTGTTGTGGGGCTGTATCCTCAGTGCTGCGGGAAATGATGCAAAGGTGCAGGGGGTCCCGGCTTCCCCTCCCCTCACACCAGCTTTATTGGTGTTGTTTTTGGACAAAAGCACCCATTGAAGTCCTTGTAGGAGCCTTTCCCGTTCCTATGGGGCCGGGGCTGCTGCACCCCTCAGCAGCACAGTGCCTGGTGGGCTGAGGATGCAGCCCCGTTATCAGCGCCCTGCAGATGCTAAGCCCCACTCAGGGCTGCTTTTTGCAAAACCTTAATGGGATTTGAAGAAACGAAAGGCTTTGAATATCTGCAGGTGCAGAGCCAGAGCTGGAGCGTGGCTCATCGGGGATGGAAATGAATGCGGGTTGCTGGGCGGGGGGCCCTGTGGGGGTGCTGCTGAAACAGAGGGCAAGGTCACAGCTTCTGGATGGTGAAAACCCATCGTGCGTCTGGGGCAGGAGCTGTGCAGGGAAGGCAGAGCTGTACTGGGGGTTGAGCCTTCCCTGCTTCCTCCTTTTCCTCCTGCTCTCTGCTTTGCTGATGCCACCACACAGCTTTGTGCCATGCTTGGCTGTGGGCATCCATCCCTGCAGCGCTGTGCCCATGTGCTGTGCAGCTCCACGAGCAGGGGCAGTGAGGTCTGTAGGTGTCCCTTCCCCTCTCTGAAGACAGAGAGGAGAATGTTTGCAGAGAAGGAACCACTGGCACTCGTGTGAGCACCAACCCAGCAGAGCCCTCCCTGTCCTCAGTAGCACCGTGGGGGCTCCACGCCCCAGAAATGGTCTCCAGCCCTCCATCCCCTCCCCTCCTTGTGCACTGCTCCCCAAGTCCCCACTGCACCGCGAGCATCCGGTGTGGCCCAGGGAGGGGACGCCCATCCCAGTGGGGAGCAGAGGGCATGGGGTCAGGACAAAGCCATCGTCCCCGGCGGAGAGATGCTCCACAGGACCCCAGGGCAGGATGGTGGCATGGGGTGCACCAGGAAGAGAGGAACCATGGGGCAGTGGGAAGGGGTCAGGGAGGGGCTCGGTCCATCCGTTAATTCTCCTCCCGGACGGGCCGGATCTTCATCTCAGTGAACTTGAGGGAGTACTGCCAGCCGGTCCAGGAGGACCACTCGATGCCATCAGCATAGGAGCTGTGGTGGCCCTTGAGGTACTGCCCGTTGAGGTTGGAGGTGTGGCAGTTGCGGTACCACCAGGCGCCGTGGTAGAACGCCGCGCAGTTGTTCTCTGAGTGGTCGTTATCCAGGTCCTTGGTGGTGAACTTCATCCCATTGTGCTTCAGGAAGGAATCTCCTGCCGCAGGTAAAGGAGCCGTGAAGGGCCCTCCCCACCCCTATCCCTGCCCTCGGGGTGGCTTCCAAAAGCCCCATGCACCTCAATGGAGCTTCTTGGTGCCTTATAGGGCGCTCGGGCTCATCACTACTCAACCACAGCCACCCTCCAGCTTCCAGCTCTCAGTGCATGCTCCGGGGATGGGATTTGGTCCCCTGAGGGGTCCTACCTGCCGTCCCCGAGTAGTCGGCGATGGAGATGGGGTACCCGTCCTCCTCGGGGTCAACAGAGAAGAGCCCCACACCAAAGCTGCCGTAGTGTGCGAAGGCGGTGCCGTTGTCGAAGTCCTCCAGGTCAACGCGCAGCTCGTAGCTGCCCTGCACCGTCAGCACGTGGATCCGCTTCAGCCCTACATGGAGTGGGGTGAGCAGGGCACAGGGGGGTCCCTGGGATGCACTGATCCCCACTTCCAGCCCTCGCTGCCCTGGCCAAGGACATGTGTGCAGCCCATGGGCAAATGGCAGCACCGCTCGCCTGCCTACCGATGACCCTTGCCATTGCCCTGAACTCCCTGTGGCTGCCTGGCCATGGCATGCAAGACATGGGCACTGGCTCAGCCCTTGGGGTGCATTGGTTCAGTCACTGGGTGCACTGTTCTGGCCATTGGGTGCATTGGTTTGGCTATTTGGGTGTGCTGGCCCAACCACTGGGTGCATTGGCCCAACCACCGGGTGCCTTGGCTCAGCCATTGGGTGCACTGTTTTGGCCACTGTGTGCATTGGCTTGGCCATCAGGGTGCCTTGGTTTGACCATTGGAGTCCATTGGTTCAGTTGTTTGCAAAGGACACCCCACGCACCTAACCAGTGCTCTCCTGTCAGCTTCCCAAAGCCGTCCCGGTAGGCTTCCCAACCACGGAAGAAGTTCACAGAGCCGTCCTCCCGTCGCTGGAACACCTGGGAAGATACAGGGGAAGGCAGGGCAGCTCCGGGCTCAACCCAGCTGTTCTCTCCTCCCCTTTCCCCTCGCTCTGTTCATCAGCATCTCACGCCCTGTATATTTTGTCCTCTTTTATCTTTAGTTTGGAGTTTGATTTATTGACAACGATCCAGAAAACGCTGCTCCCCGCTTGACCATTCGAACGTAATTAAGCTTCCAGCCCTGGATTAATTGCATTAAACTTGGCCGCTCCAGCCTGCCTGGAGGAGAACGGAGCCGGCGAGATGGCCCCGGAGCGCTGCGCTCCTACGGCTGCGATGCTCAGAGCCGGCAGGGAGGCAGCGCTGTGTGCTGGGCCACCTCCCCGAGCTGCCCCTGCCCTTGAAAGCACCCATATGTGTTTTTTTTCCCATTGCCCATCCGTGGGGCACCCAGCGCCCGGCTGCTTTGGGGCCGGGTGTGATGGGGCCGGGCGCGGGTCCAGCGCCGATCCTGCTGTACTTACCTTCTAGAATTAGAGCCTTAATTTTAATCCCTGCACTGAGCGCTTGAGAAGCCGCTGCTAAGCCCATTTAAAGGGGCTTTCGGTGGGTGAGGGGGCGGCGGGGCTGGCTGGGAGCCCCGAGCTGATCTCCCCACGCCGTGCCGCGCAGGGAAGGCAGCAGCGGTGATGCTGAGGCTCTCTCATTTAATCGGCTTTGACTCGAGGTTGTAAATAGGCCAATTGCTCGGGAAAGCGCACGGGACACATCTTCATTAGCCGAGCCCCGGCGCGGAGCGGCGATTACCGAGCTGTCGGCAGCTTTGGGCTGGGATCGGCACCGCAGGGACCCCGCGTGCCCCACGGTCCCCGCATTTGGCTGCAGGAGTCCCACAGAACCCCGCACCCTGCGCTGGGAAAGCTGCACCCCGAGTTTGTGTGCGGTCCCTCCTCGTGCTTCACATTGGGGACGGGGAAGGGAAGCGATGGGTTTTGGTGAGCGGGCTCTGAGGGTCCGGAGAGGGACGCACGAGGGGAAGTGGGGCCAGGGCTGCAGGTGAGGGGAGCCGGGGAGCGGGGCCGGCTGTGCTCACAGCACGGGCTGCCCGTTCCTTCCCTCCTCATGAAATATGCATCGCCCCCTCTTAAGCAAAAAGGATTTCCTTCCCCGCTTTAAAGCTTAGGCTGAAATATTCATCGCCCCGGCTCGCTGCCTGGCTGCTCAGCAAAGCGGGGCAGAAGGCACTGGGAAGGCACAGAACCGGGAAAGTGGACAAAACGAAGGAAAAAAAGGAGGAGTGCCACCTTCCTTTGGGGTCAGCGTCCCCATCGCACCGCTCCTCGCGGGGCGGAGATGCTGAGGCGCAGCCTGGCAGTGATGAAGCAGCGCAGAGTTTGCAAAGCGCCCGGCACACGAAGCAGAGTCATCAGGCGATGGGATGGCCGTGCTGCCGCCCTCCGTCACACCGTTATTGCTTTAATAAAGCGGCAGGAGCGGAGGGTCGGGGAGTGGGGGGGGGAATATCAGCGTGCTGCCCCGTGCTACGAGGCGGTCAGCCCCGGGTGAGCTGCAATTAACGGCAGCGCAGAGGCGATGCAGATGCTCCCGTGTACTGGGGGCAGAGAGCTGCCTGGGGACGGGTGATGGGTGGCCCTGCAGCTGGGGATGGACCCCATCTCCTGCCACAGCTCTTGCAGCTGAAGGCTTAGCTCAGCAGCTCCCGAGCCCAAATGGATTCAGCTGCTTCCACCCACCTCCCCACATGCAAATAAGCCCAAATGTCAGAAGTACGGCTCCAGAGGAGGAGGGGAGGGAAATTTCCCAGGCTCTGTACCACAGCATCTTTACCTGGAGCCCGTGGGCCCCGATGTGCACCAGCACTACGGATGGGTGAGCTCCCCACCCCACAGCCCATGGGGATGTCTGGGAGCCGGGCTGGGCCGTGCCATGGGGCAGGGGGGTGGCAGAGTGCCGGATGCTCTGACCCATAATGCTGGGATGCAACACAGGCTTTGGTCCTTTGACCCCCCATCAAGGCTGGAGCTCACAATGTGCATTCGCTCCCTTTGCACCCTTCTGGCCCCGCTGGAGCCTTCCCAGCTGCAGCAGCTTTAAATAAACCTCTGAGTGTCTGGCTAATCACCTTGGGCTGCTCTTCAGGCAGCTCCTGAGTGTGCGGCTGGGGGAGGCAGTGCATGGGATTTGCAAGGACCCTCTACACCCTGGGAACTGTAGTGTCCCCTCTTTGTCCTCTCTGACCCCTAGGATGTGGGGTTGCTGTGCTGTGCCTCGGTTTCCCCAATGTGAACCCAATGTTCAGGTCTGCTTGGGTGGGCTCTGGGTAGAGTGAGGCTGAAGGCTCATCAGCCCCTGGAAGGCAATGGGGCGGAGGGGAAGGGGGGCTAAGCTGCCTCCTGGCACCGCTCAAAGCTGCTTAAGGGAAGCAGATCGTGGGGATTTATTTCCTAGAGCGCCCAGCTGGAGGGGTGCTGGGCCATGTCCTCATGGAGAGGCCGCCTGTCACCCCTATTCACCACCCTGGGGTCTCTGCTTGGTGCTCAACATCCCCCAGGCTGGGGGCACTCAATGGAACGTGGGGGGTGGCTGCATCCCCCTGTCGCCCTCTGCTGCATTACTGTGATTACGGGGCTGTCGCAACCATGGCACAAAGCGAAACGGACAGGGAGAGTTAATCAGCACAGCAGCAGAGGTGCCCCCGGGCACCCCTTCGTTAGTGGTGCACAAATGAGCTGGGGTGGGTGATGCTATGGGGGGGGGGGGAGGGTGTGAGTGCACAGAGCTTTTCTTTGTGCTTCCATAAAAAGGGGAGGAAAGAGATGGTCACCACTCAGTTGTGCCCTCTATGTTGGGCTGAGGGATGTTGGGTGTGATGGAGGCCAGGGGGTGTCAATGGCCCCAGACCAGCACCTGGCTCTGTGCTGTAGGGGTCCCTTTGTCCCCATTGCCATGAAATACGAGTTCCAACCATGGCACAACCCAACAGCCCAACCCCAAGCTCCAGCTTGCTGAACCCTGGCCAGGTCCCTGCTTGCAGCCAAGCCCCATCCCCATGACACATCAAGTGACATCTCCCACCCACAGCCCCCATATCCCAGCCTGGGGACATCGCTCACCGTCCAGCCGCCCCCGTCGGTCGTCATGTCGCAGTAGACCTGGAAGCCCGAGGGGTAATGTGTGGGGAAAATGGAGTAAATCCCATCCTCTTGCTGTCCGCTCACATAGATGTCAAAGCAGTCCCGGGGCCGGGAGCCTGCAGCATGACACAGGGATGGGGTGGGATGAGAGGAAGGCTGGTTAATTAATGATCTAATTTCAAGGCTTGCCATTTCTTCAGGCTCCCAACCTCGCTGCTTTGCTCTTTCCCTCCCTTTCCCTCCAGGGATTGGGTTGAGTGGTGCTGGGAGGGACGCAGGGTCCGTCCCCACGTCCCTGTGGGGTGGTCGGGGCAGGATGGACCCCAGCAGAGCAGGGGGCTGATGGCTGGAGGTGGCCATGGGCACAGTGCTGGTGGCTCCAGGGCAGCTTACTCAGCCCCATCTCAGCGCAGCAATGATGAATGCGACTGCTCCCGGTGCTGCACAGTGTGCCCGCAGTGCTTGCACCCAAATAGAGGAGAAGGGTCACTTCTGGCTTTGCTTCTCCTTCATGGATGCTGGGAGCAAGCAGAAGCAATGTGGATTTTGTGGTGGCTGCATGGGCCGTTTGATGGGGCGCTGGGGGCTGCATGGCGAGAGACCCATTTTGTGGGCACATCTCCCTCCTGCCTCTTCTCCCTCTATCATATCCATTGTCTTTGCAGGCTGCTTTCCCCATCCCAACTGCCTTCTCCCTCCCCTTTTGGCAGGTAGAGAGCTGGGAGATGCCCTATGGCTCATCCCTCCCCATGGCACACCCTCCCCAGGGCCGGGGTTTCATCTCTCACCATTGGAGCAGCCACGAGGCCGTGCTCCCCGTGCTGGGGCTCGCTGCAGGTCAGCCTTGAGCCGGGGCCGGACGCCGCCACGCTCCTTCTGCAGCGTGTCCAGCACATCACTGACTGAGCTCACCAGCCGGGCCATGTTGGTCTGGCTCTCTGAGAGGAGCTGCAGGAGGGGGACATGTGATGGGGTGATGGGTTGGGGTTAAATGGAACTTCAGACCCTCGTGTCTCCAAGGAAGTGGCAAATCCATCCCCATGCATTCTCTGCCCGCTCCCACAATTTTCAAACAGCTGTAGGAGCAACTTTCCCAGCCAGGATATGAGGTGGGGACACAGAACCGTGGCAGAGCCCACACGGTATTTTGGGTGATGTTATTCCCCTGGGTCTGCTCCCAGATGATGTCCAATGCATCACTGCATTGGGAGCAAGAGCTCCTGAGCTCAGCCTGCGGGCAGCTGGGGACAAGGAGCAGCCGGGACATGGGGACTTTGGGAGGAGCTGCGTCCTGAGGCTCTGCCTTCCCCTGAGGTGACCCGGCTGGGAGAGCTCTGTGAGGTGAGGGCAGGCGGGAGCAGAGCAGTGGTGCTGAGAGTGGAGTGGAGAAGGGACGGCGCGGAGCTCAGCATCCAGCCATGCTCTGGATCTCACTGTGATGCCCAACAGAACCTCCCCAGCTTACCCTGGTAAGGTTTTGGTGGGTTTGGGGTGGTGAACGAGGCAGAGGAGTTATTTGTGAGCAGGGTTCCAGGTTGAGCAGGGAAGGGACATCCCCCACCATGTGGTCTAGGGCACAGACACCCCAAACAGCTACCCTTGGGCATGGAGCTGAACTTGTTCTAGCTCCAAACCCCACCGACCCTCAACCACAGCTTTTCCCTGCATAAAGAGCAGGATCCACGCCTTGGGGACATGAGGACACCCACCTGGATGAGCCTGCCCTGCTCGCTCTGCAGGGCACTGAGCTCCTGTCCCATAGCACTGTGCCCCTTCTTGAGGCCATCGCAGTCAGCTCGCAGTTGCGCTGCGTGCGTCACCAGCTTGGCCACCTCGTCGGCCACGCCAAGCAGCAGGGCCTTCTGCTGGCCCTTGGTGGCCTTGGCCTCAGCATCGTGCTCGGCGAGGGCGCGCAGCAGGGAGCCCTGCAGCCCCTCCAGGCGCCCGACGCTGCCCGCCGGGTCGGGGCAGTTGGGATCTATGAAGATGTTGATGCGGGAGCTGTCGGCTTTCTCGATGGTCACCAACGCGTTGGCCTCCTCGGGGTTGGTGCTGATGACTGGCGGAGGCTCGGTGACGGGTGTGTGGTAGTGGTTCATGAAGAGGATGGCCCCTGTCACTGTCACTGCCAAGAGGACGGCCACCGAGAGCAGGACGGTGCACAGCACGTAGCCACAGCTCATCCTCTGGGGACACAGAGAGAGGGGATGTCGGGACCCATCACCATGAGGGGCCATCAGAACCCATTCAAGGTGCCACTGGGACCCATCTACATGGACTCATCACCACCAGGTGCCACCAGGACCCATCCAGACAGACCCACCCCAGAGCCCTTCCACCATGAGATGGGTTCAGACCCTCACAGGGACTGGGATCAGCTGTGGCAATGGGATGGAGAAGTGAAGCCCACTTCCCAAGGACTTCTGCCCACAGGATGGAGCAAAGAGAAGTGGAAGCAGAGATGCCCATCACAAAAGCAAAGTGCTTTAGTCCCTGTGTGGAGCCTGGAGGGTGGCTTTGTCTTCATGCCCTCATTTGGGGCAGACCCAAAAACTATGCCAGAACACAAACCTTGTGCCCAGGGGACTCTGGAGAGGTCAGGATGTGGGGTTTTGGGGGTAACATTCTGCATGGGCTAGGTTTGCTCCTCTGCTCTAGCTCTGGCAATGAGGGAGGTCACACTGCACCCTGGCGTAGTGCTGCAGGAGGGAGTGTGGGGACAGCAGGGAAACCTGTGGTTCCAACAGGGCATGGGTGAGCTCAGCCAGCAAAGCTGCTGAAGCCGCCTGGGAGTCACGGGTGTGAAATAATAATAAGAGGGTGAGCAGAGCAGCATGTGACCATCTGTATGTTTTATTGAAGGCATAATGCTCAGTGAGAGCAGCACCAGCCCCAGGAGATGCAGGTGGGCTCCCCACTGCCCTGGGAATGTGAGAATGCAGGGAGGGAAAGGGAGAATCCCCGTGCTGTGCCCTGCAGTGTGGACAGCAGGGAAAGCGAAGGGAGAGAGAGGGATGTTCCCAGAGGTGTGGGGAAGCTGGAGCCACGCTGAGCAGCAATGGGGATTGCTCCCAGCAGGGCTTTTCCCTGTCCTATGATCCTATCCCAGTGTGACCCAATGGAGGAGCGACTGCTCCCAGCTCAGCCTGCAGGAGCTGCTCAGGGTGCAGTGAGTGCCATTCCTGCAAAGCCATCAGCACGGAGGGTGTGAGCTGCCGCCCGCCCATCGGCTCCGGCCCCCTCTCATCACACCTGCGGGACACGGGCGGTGATTTTCCCCTGACCCCGGTGCAGCTGTCACAGGGAATCGCAGCGCTGCCAGAAAGCCGCCTATTTGGAGAGACAAAGACTACTTTCTTCAGGAACGAGGAGAAAATTGCTGCATCTGCAAAGATTTCCCAAGCCCTGTCCCCTCCCGTGCACATCTATCTGGAGTGACACCTTCCTTCAAGCACCCTTCATTCACGCTCCCGCAACCATTTGCATTAAGGTGACCACGGCTGCGGCAGCGGGGGAGGTGGGGGGGGGGAACGGCTGCCCCGCACAGCCCGAGGGCTGCTCTGCCTTTTTTCACGTGGTGCTCAGCCCCAGGGCAGCCCTCCCCACAGGATGGGGCAGTGGGAGAAGGAAGAAGAGATGCACATCACTGGCAGCCCTATGGGGACAGCTGGGACCCCGCGAGCACAGATGCAGAAGGACAGGACGGCTGCTGGGAAGAGGGAAACGTCGAGTAATTTGAGATCCAAGCAGGGAACGCTGCTGGTTTCCAGCCTTCCAGCCCCGATATTGTCACCTTCCTGCCATTGCTGGGTGCAGGAGTGAGGGGACGACCCCTCTGCCAACACACACCCCTGTCTGCAGCTGTGAGATGCTGAGTGGTGACAGCCTTCTCCGTCCCCCAGTGCTGTGCTGGCGGGTTGTGTTACCTGGCAACCTGCGGTGGGAGAGGAGGGAAACTCCTCCGGCAGCACCTGGAGCACTCTGAGCTGGGGCTGGGGTCTCTCATTGCCCCCTGCTCAGCAAAACTGTGCCCAGCATCCAGCATGGTGCCCTGCCAGCACCGCGTTCCTTGGAGCTCTGGGGCTTTCTTCTGCCCATTGCACGGCCTTGAGCTCACAGATTTTCTTGCTTTTGAGCAGCCCTAGGTCATCCCTCTGCTGACGAACCCTGCTGTTCTCTCTGCCAGCAGGCCAATGTCCCCACATTGCTTCTTCCCAAGGAGTGAGCAGAGCTTTTCCTGCAAACTTGCTCAGGGTGCTGGGGCTGAGAAGGATGCAGCAATGCAAAACCCAGCACAAGTCCTGACTGGGTGCAGGATGCCAGGAATTCTAGTGGCCTCTGATCTGACATCTGCTGGCAGCAGTGCCAGGCTGGGGAGCAGAACTGCTGCCTATTGCCGAGGCCAAGCCCAGATCTCTGTTTGCACAAAGAGCGCAGAGACAGAGCTGGAACCAAGGATGCTGCTCCTACTCACTGTTCCTACACTCAAGGGACCTGAGCTGTGTGGTGTGAGCTGCCCACGGGCTCTGTGCATCCTGGGACTGGGGGTGCCATCATCACCCCACCACACATCCCATCCTCTTTGGCCCCCAGGAACATGAGCAGCCATGTGGGTGCAGAAGCAGCAACTCCAGTATGGAGAACCAGAGCAGAGCCAGAGAGAGGAAGGCTGCTTGTCCCCGGGCGCGTGGAGCAGAGTTGGAACCAAGAATGGAGAATGGTGGTGGGAGAGGCTGCGCCGAGCCGTGGGGATGCTCTGCAAGGAGGTGTCCTTTATTCCAGCCAAAGGCACGGCTCTTTGTAACCCAGCAGGGCCGCTGGGGTAGCTCCATGCACGGGATGGGGCAGCCCCAGGGCTCTCCCCACGAGCTGCGTGCCAGCCAGGGATGAAGCAGGACCCCGGTTGCGCTCCCTGCAGCCCAGCCATCCCCCCTCCTACCGGGTTCATCTGGCTCCAGAGGAGCCCAGCCGGAGGACAGCAAGGGCCAGTCCATCCCACGGCTTGCTCACTGTGCATCCCAGCTGCTCTGCCCCTTCTCCGCTGGGCTGATGCAGCTCTGTTCCAGTTCCTCTCCACCCGCTCTCCTGCCCAGCTCTGCACCCTACCCGTCCCAGCTCCTCTGCTCGTTCCCAGGCACGGACGCGGCACAGCCGAGCTGCATCCCTCTGCCTGCTCTCCCCAGAGCTCCTACAGCACAGCACAGCGCGGCGCGGCGCGGCGCAGAGCGCACACGGGGACAGGCTTCCATTGGAGCCTCCGGGAGCTGGAAGCAAACTCTGCTCCCTCTGCAAAGACGTGCAGGAAAAAGCAGCTCCGTGCTGCGACGCCCAGCCCCGAATGCACTTCCCTCACCAAAGAGAAGAGGGAAAACGAAACGATGGACACGGGGACGAGCGCGTTCCTGCTGGGGATTCCCTGTCCTCAGCAGCGGGGTGCAGATGGTAGCCGGGAGACGGAGCTGAAAACAGGAGATTCTATCCCTCAGCTCGCAGACTCGGTCGGGAGCAGCTCCTTCGCCTTCTCCCACCGTTCCCACGTCTCTCACCCGCGCTCCGTGCCTGTCCTCCTCCCCCCACCAGGTGCGAGGCAGCCCCGCGTCCCAGCCACGCTCCCCTACCTGCCGCCTGCGCGCCGCGGATCCACGTTCGGATGCCGCCCGCACCCCAATGGCTCCGGCTGGAGGAGATGGCACACGTGCAGCCGCTCTGCTAAAGCCTCCGACACACGCACCGCTGCCCCAGCGCGACGCCGGCCTCTGCCCAAAACCCAGCCGGCGTTTGGCTGTGGCAGGTTGGGAAGCGGAGGAGATAAGGAAGGCAGCTGGCTGAGGCTGCAGCGCGAGGCTAGGACTCGCAATCCCCTCTAAGAGGTGATTTAAGCAGTTAAAATGTGCGGCAGTCCATCCGAGCCGGGTGTGAGCGTTCACCCGCTGCCAGCCCAGCGCTCAGCCCTTGCGCCGGAGGGGGATGCGGGAATCAACACGGAGCCGGGGGATGCGGGATGCAGCGGGCGGGGACTCGGAGCGGCGCCCGAGGGATGCTGCCGGTGCCGGGGGGGCCGCTCACCCCCGGGTGGAATTTACCGTGGGGTGGGGGGTGGACAAGCGTGGGACCCCCGGCCCGTACCTGCGGTTTCTCCTGCTGCCCGTCCTCAAGTTGCGAGGCTCCTCCCATGGTTTTCCAGCGTTCGTTCCCCATCGCGCCACCAACTTCGGCCCGAAGTCCCCGTGCCCCCGCCCCGGCGCGCCCCGCGCCCCGCACTCCTCGCCGGGAGGGAGGAACGGGCGGCGGCGGCGGCGGAGGGAAAGGAGGGAGAGGAGGAGGAGGAGGAGGACACGGGCACGGACGCGGGGCTGGGCCCTCCCTCCCTCCCCGCCAGCCCCGCCCGCCCTGCTTCCCCCCCCCCCTCCGACCGCGGGCAGGGGGCAGAGGGTGAGGTGAGCGTCGCCCCCCAAATTCCCCCCGAAATCCTCGTCGGCTCCCCCTGTTGACATAACACCCCCTCCCTCTCCATCCCATCCTCGGCAGCTCCATCCGCTCTGGATTCATTCCGGAATCACTCCGATTTTGCTCCAGTTTCACTCCGGATCCACTCCAGATCCAGATGTGCCGGCATAGCTGTAGGAGCCGCAGCAGGTAAGGCAATTTGGGGTTGTTCTGGGGGTATGTCGTGGCCGTTCACCCCGTCTCCACGGCCACAATCCTGGGGGCAGCACTTCGTGTTCAGGGGGCCCAGCACCACTGTGCC
This sequence comes from Lagopus leucura, assembly GCF_019238085.1. Classification (NCBI taxonomy): domain Eukaryota; kingdom Metazoa; phylum Chordata; class Aves; order Galliformes; family Phasianidae; genus Lagopus; species Lagopus leucura. The sequence goes on along the minus strand of NW_024962275.1, from coordinate 4,386,061 downwards.
CCTCGGGTGGGTTTGCCCTTAGTGGCTGGAGGGATCTGGGCAGGGCAGGGGGGCTCTGGGATCGGCCCCCCCCAGCTGGAAAACATTGGAAACATCAGCCCAGGCCTTAGTGCTAAGGGCTAGCCAAAGCAATGGGTGGTAAAACCCACAGTGCTGTCCTGGAGGGGCACCAGCAAGACCCCCCCCGTGTGGGTGTGCCCACCATTGCCACTGAGTGAGGCATTTTGCCCAAATCCCACCGTTTCCAGCCCAAAGGAGCAGCGCCCGCCTGATTTACTGCCACCGCTCCGAGCTGGGATGTGGTTTTTATTTCCCATCCCTTTGCGGCACCTCCCTTAAATCTTTCATCCGCCGCATGTCTGACCTGCAGGCAGGAGCTGCTGAGAGGTTCAGAGAACATCCTGAGCGCAGCAGCAGGGGGAGGATGGAGCCTCATCTGCCAAGAAACCACTGGAGAACCCTCCAGGAGGGGGACAGGGGAACGGAGCTCTGCGGTGTGCGCATGGTACCAAACGTTGGCTGTCTGCTGGCCAGGTGCACCTCCCAGCTTTGGCTGTGGTGATGCTGTGTGGACAAACAGGGTGATGCTGATGGCCAGCAGCCCAGCTCCTTCCAGCGGATGAGACCGTTCAACTCATTCCACCCGTGGCAGTCTGTGCCGTTCTGGCAGCGCGAGGCCCCAGGCATCAGGGGGCTGCTTGAGCTGAACTCCAAACAATAAAAACTTATCATTAAAAAGAAATGTATCTTGGCTTCACGCGGCCTGGCAGCATGGGGAGGAGTGATTCAGTGGCTTGTCAGCCCTCGGTGTTAGGCACGCTGTGCTGAGCAACTGGACACTCTCCAAGTCCAGCAACTCATTTTCCGCAGATGGAGCCAGGACCGCGCAGTTTAATTTGCAATCCAACATACCTTGACATAATCCTCAGCATCATCATGGGTGCTGCCATGAGATGGGAGGAGACACTCGGGGAGCAATGCCATGCAGCCCTGCTGTGCCCAGGGTGCATCCCCATAGGGTGCCCACTGGGGATGTGGGTGCAGGATCGGTGGCTCTGCATGCTTTGGGGGCTCCGAGCGATGCTCAAGGCGAGCCCTCCCCATACACATGGCTTGGGCTCATTGCTGACTCACACCATGCTGTATTGCCTCATGTCACCCCCCATGAAGACACAGGAGGGGGCACCCCCAGATGACTGAGCCCTGCTGGCAGCATCGCTCCCATGTGTGGCTTTTGCAGGGCATAGTGACACCGGTCCCAGAGCCCAGGGCTGTGCCACATGGGATCAGGTGCCCAGGGAGCACCCCAGTGCTGGGAGCGTGGTGGGATGGGGAAGGGCTCCTCCTGGCAGCCCAATGCAAATCGATCCTGCAAGCGTGGCATGATTCATGTTTCAGGCTATGGCCTGAGGGCAAAAACTGGAGAAATGTTTGATGTGAGGCTGTGGGTCCTGTTGGGAGCTGCGGCTCTGCCCGCCCTGAACAGGCTCTGCCCTCATTGCTTGAGGGTGCCGGGCTGGGCCTGGGGCAAAAAAATGACTAAAGCAACTTGGGATTAGAGCTGTGTGCTGAAATATGGCATTTCGATATCGTGTTTGGATGCTGTCTTCTGTGTTACAATTGGAGACAGTGAGAAGAGCTACATGCATCACAGCTGGGCTCCTGTCGGCCCCATGCTTTGGAGATGGGGACAGACCTGAGGGCAGCAAGACACCCTGAGATGGGACTGGGGCAGGGGTCTGCACCTGCAGAACAGCAGAACAGGGGATGGGTGTCTGCAGGCACAAAGCCCACGGGTTTCCAGCCATTGGATCAAGGCTGGAGGGGCAGAAATCCCCATCTCACGGTGATTCCCCCATTACTGAGCAGGGCTGGGGGCCGGGGTTGGCTGCCAGGAGCCAAGTGCTGTGCTTGGATGTGTGCCATCGGGAGCCGTCACTGCACACAGGCGGCGTCAGGCATCATCATAATATTAATAATGAAAGGGCAGAGCCTTCAAAGATCTTCGCCCCTGCGCTGCATGGCTGCTGAGCGCGGAATGCAAAGGAGCTGCGTGAGCCTCATCCCAAGCAGCCATGGGGCGACGCCAATCTGGGTCACAAAAATGCCCAGGGAGCCCCTGGGGGCTCCTCGTGTTTGGCTGCAGGGTTCCTGTCTCACATCCCCTGTCTGGTGGCCGTGAGTCTGTGATTCTCCTCTTTGGCAGGGCGCAGGGCACTCTCTGAACACCCCAAATATGGGAATGTTAAGGAATGGGCAAACTGAGCATCTCTAACAGGGCAGAGAGGTGAGCTGTGCTGCAAATGGGGACTGAGACAGCCTACAGGGCCATGGGTTGACCCTACAGCATCCCAGTGCGTCCCCATAGCTCATCACCCTGTGAGACATTTGGGTTTCAGACATCCTTTTTTAATGTCCCGTGTGTTCCCCCAAGGCTGGGCACTTTGTGTGGGACTTGGCAGCGTTGGACTGTGGGATGTGCAGCTCTGCTCCTCTGCTCTGTGCCAGGAGCCCTGACCTGAGAAGGAAGAAGCCAAAGCCCCTGTGCTGGGTGCAGAGCATGCCTACCCCATGCCCACCCCATGCTCACACCATATCCTCCCATATCACTCCATACTCACCCCACGCCTATTTCATACCCACTCCATACTCACCCCATGCCCAACCTGTGCTCACCCCACACCCATCCCACACCCTCTCCATGCCCACCCCACAGCTACCTATACCCATATCATACCCACTCCATAATCACCCCATAGCCACCCATTCCCACTCCATACCCATCCCATGCCCACCCCTATCCATATCACATCCACTCTATACCCACCCCATACCCCATTCCCACCCCATTCCCATGCCCTGCTCGCACTTTGGATCCAGTGGGCTGTGCTCATTCACCCCATGGAGCGCAGCATCACGGGGTCCCGCTGTGCTCCCAATGCCATCCCGTTGTGCACAGCCCTCCCTCAGCCTTTATTTCCCCTTCCAAACACAACAAAACCCCCCTCAAATCCTCCACAAGTGAGAAATCTCTTTTTGTTCCTTTATTTTTTTCTCTGCCGCTGCAGAGGATCGATCGGAGCTGATTCTCCATAATCCGCCCTTTCTGTGGGAAGCTGGAGCCCCTGGGGGGGGGGTGGAACCGATGTGGGTCCCACTCAAGGTGCTCAGGGCTGTGTGCTCATGGCATCCAACATCCCAAACCCTCATCTCCTAGCAACTTCCCTGTGCTGCCTCTCTGTGATACCCTGCATTCAGGCTTTGAAGGGCAGAGCTTTGGTTCCTGGATGGGTTTGGGAGCGTTTTGTCCTCCTGGCAGCCAGGCGCTTGAGGGATGCAGGAAAACCTGAGGGCAAACCCCAGCTGTTAGCAATGGGACGTGCAGATGGGGATGGGATCCCACCCCCTGGGAGCTCAGCCTGGGAACAACATTCTGTTGGTTGAAAAAATAACATTTGATGTGGGGAAAATAATACAACAGGGTTTTGTTTTGCTTTGTTTTGTTGGTTAAGGAATGCCTCCTGACTATTTGCAGGCTGGGAAATATGTCCACAGGTCATGGAGCGCTGAAAGGGATAAATCACTCCTGGCACCAGAATGGGCTTTGTTGTGCTTGATCTAAAATACGGTGGTAAAAATGACCAAACGGCAATTATAAAGGGGGAGAACGAGTGTGTGTGTGTGTGTGTGTGTGTGTGTGTGTGTGTGTGTGTGTGGAGGGTTTGTGCTGCTCCTGCTTGCTCAGTGCACAGCGACGGGCAATGAAAGCAGCGTCTCACCCTCCAGCCACGCTGATGCTGCCATCTGAGGGCGCTTTCTCGTGGCTGCCGGTGGGAATTGGTGATGTGGGATTACAGCAGGGCTGTGTGAGGGATCCCTGTCCTCGGGGGAAGCTGCAGGGATGTTGGCATAGAGCTCAGCTCGGTGCGATGCTCTGCCTGCCCGAAGCTCCCAGTTCCCTCCGGTGCCTCCCAGTACAGCCCAGCTGCTATTGGGGTGAATCGCCATCAGAACAGCCCCAGTCTGAGCCGTCGGTTTGTTCCTGCCCCGCACCGGGGCTGCAGCATCTGAGCTGCTGAGTGCTCCCAAATCCCTGTGGTAATTGGATCAGGGCGCTGTTTTCCATCAGAATATTAAACGGGAGCCCCCGCCCCAGCCCGGGCAGCACGCTTTGGGATATAAAGACACGGTGAATCGCGTTATGGGGGTTATTTCTCCTGCTTTAAAGTCAGAGGTATCACAGCAGCTCCTGATTTGTCACAGAGCACCGTGGTCCGGCTCCTGTTGATGGCAGGATTGGGAAGGCCATCACCAGCCGAGCGCTGAGATCGTGCAGCTCATCACAGCAATGGCACACAAGGGGCTTTGCTGTCCCCAGCTCACTCCTGTCCCCACATGGGACCAGCACGGAGGCTGGGGGGTTCAATTAGCAAATGAGGGGGCTTCGGTGCCTTGCCCCGGTCATAGGTATAGCAGGGTCTCTGGGTGGGGTGACCATCTGGTGGCATCTGCTGCTGCTCAGCTGCCACTGGTGTCCTAGAGAGGGGACACACAGGGCACAGCACCAAGATACAGGGATAGGGGCTGCTGTGCTGGGCACATCCACCGCTCCTGCCACAGCGGGGTGGGTGGATAGGCAGATGGATGGATGGGCGCATGGGCAGATGGATGGATCATGGAATCATAGAGTCATTAAGGCTGGAAAAGCCTTCTCAGATCCCCAGGCCCAACCTCCAGCCATCCCACCATGCCCATGGACACGTCCCTCCATGCCACATTTCCATAGGCTCTGGAACAACTCCAGGGATGGGGACTCCGCCACCTCCTGTGTCAGTGAATGGATGGATGGACAGATGGATGAACGGACAGACAGATAGATAGATAGATGGATGGATGGATGGATGGATGGATGGATGGATGGATGGATGGATGAACGGACTAGAAAAAGGAGGCAGAGCAGGACAGACAGCTGAGCCTCGCTGGCAAATGAGGCGGTTTCAGGTGATGCTAACAAGCCCATTAATGGGGTTTATCAAGGGAGGCTGCTGACTTTATCTGAGATGCTGCTTTTGGGCTGGGAGAGCCTAAGCTCCTGCTCGTTAATTAGAAAGGCTGAGAGGAGGTTTGTAGCGGTTGGCCTCACTTGTGAGCAGCCGTAATGTGATGAGCGATTAGGGACTCTGAAGCTTCTCTACTGGTGTCATTAAGATACCGATGAGCTCAGGCAGGGAAAAGGCTTTTTTGGCTGTGCCTGGAAGGGGCTGGTCCTGCACTGCTGGGCTCGTTGGGGAACATGAGATGTGTGAGGTAAGTCCTGGGACAGCATCAGCGTGGTGTCACCCTGTGTCCCAGGGCCCCGTGCAGGATGTGGTGAGCTCATGGTGTGAGGGAGCTGGGATGTTCCTGCTCACTATGTGATGAACAGGGAGAGAATTTGGGCATGGTTGCCTCCAGAAAGGTATTTCCAGATTCTTCCAATGCCAAACGCACGGTGAGGTGGGGGCAAAGCAGGACTGAGCGCTGTGCTTTGCCTCTGTCCTCCCACATCTGCTGCCTTGGCAAAGCTTCCTGCAATGCTGCAGCATCCTGGTTGGCATTGCTCGGGCTATATTTACAGCCATACTAATTAAATACTTTCTGCAATCAGTGCCATGTATGACCCCACACTCTGAGCTGGGGCCGCTGTGTGCCATCACCGAGCAGGAACACGACTGCCACCGTCCTGGGGAACTCCCAACAGCGATTTACTCATCCCAGGCCTCCCATTTCTCTGTTTTTGTGACATTCTGCAAAGTTCAGGTTTACAAATTAAGCCAGTGCAATGAAGAGACGCTCCACAGTTATTTACGCTGCGCTGCTTGGCAACGCCTTCACCAAGGATGGGATCCCAGCCCTGTGGGATGGGGCCACTGAACCAGTCCCCACGCTGTGCTCTTACTGCCTTGTCCCTGCATCCCTGCCTTTGTATGGGGCCGTGGGAGGGTCAGAACTGTGGCTCTCACACACCTCTCTGCTGCCCTGGTGCCGCATTGTCAGCTCCCATCAGAAGCCGAATCACTCGGCCCTGTGCGCACTCTCCGGATTTAATTAACGGGGCCTTTCATCTCTCCCCTGAAGGAATCTGCTATCTTCTGTCTTCTTAATTAACGTTCATTAAGCAAATCAGAAGAACGTTTGCTCCTCACCGCCTCCACCGCTCTTAACCCTTGTGAGGTGCCAGGTTGGTGTGGGGCAGTGATGTTGGGGTGGTGGCACTGGGGCAGTGCGTGGTCCCCACATCCTCACCATGCTCAGACTACAGTTCTGTGTGCAGAAATTGGGTCTTGCTGTGCTGAGATGACCGGGACAAACCCAAGCTCTGATGGCTCCTTTGGATTCCCTTGTTCCAGCTCTTCCATGCCCTGAAGAATGAGGGATTCCCATAACCAATTTTAGCTATTTTTCTTGACAAGGTGATGCTTGCCCATGGCAGGGGGACATGTGAGCTCTCATGTGAAGTCACTGCCCAGAGGTGGGAGAGAAGATGCCTCCATCATCTTGTTCTCAAAGAAAAGGGAGTGATCTGGTGCAGGAAATATTTGGACATATGTGGATACAGGAGCGTGACATCTGGGTGATGGCCTCACAGACCACCGTGGGTCTGGGTGCTCCTGCACACTGCGTGAATGCATGCATCCCAGGATCTGCCTCCAGCCCTGACTGCACAGCATCACAACTCCATCCCAAAGCCCTCTGCAGGAGAGGATGAATGGTGGGGAAATCTTCTGGCTGCACTTAGTGTCTGGGGGTCCCCTTGGAGGTGGTCTACCTGTTCGAGCAAGGCAGCAAAACACCCAACAAGCCTCAACCACGCAAGACAAAGATTCCCTCCTTGAAACTGGCCCTACAGACTCTAGGGGTGAATACTGAGCTGGAAACCCTCCTCTTTCCCCCCCAAACCTTTGCCACTGGCCATTGGCTCTCAGGCAGATGGAGCTCAGCTCTCGGCAGTGGGAAATTGGCCGTTCCCAGCAGAGCTGATCAGGCTGTCAGCACTGGGTCAATATATGGTAATGGGGCTTTGAAGCGGCGCTGCTGCGGGAGCTGCTGCTGAGGACCTCTGATTCACAGCTTCCCTCCGGTGCTTTCTCCCTGCACTGTGCACAGAGGAGAATAAAATAAATAAGAGGAGAAGGGAGAGGAAAGGAGCTTAAATTATAGATGAGGGCTAAATTTCCCGGGTTTCTGTGGGCAGTGCAGTTTAGCGGAGCTTGGGGAGATGTGGGGCTCCTCCATCACCCAAATTCTGTAAAACCAACACCACAGAGTGGGGCTGGGGGGAAGGGTGAGGCATGGCACCATCCCTGCCTGCCTGGGACCCTTTGCAGTTGCTGTCCTGTCTGCCTGGGTCCAACACGTGCAGTTCGGAGGGTGCCACAGTCCTGGCACAGGCTGTGTGCAATGAGCATCCCCTTCTGAAGGGATTTGGGGGGCATATGGGGGTCAGATTTCCCCACCTATGGGGGCATATTTTGGCTCAGAGGACTGGGCTGTTGCCATGGCAGATCAAGGTTGAGACCCCCACCTGCGGGTGCTGGCGTGGAGGATCACAGAGCCATGTCCCAAGAAGGTTGCTGAGAGTGGAGAGCAGTGAGGTGGGAGGAGAAAAGGGCACTGGAGTGGTGCTTTAAAGCCTTTCACACTTTCTCCTTGCTTTTCAGGCTGTGAGAAAATCGGCAGCCTCCATGAATTTGGGGGGACGGTGAACAGGTGGGGAATTGCTACAGGCTCATCTCTGCTGCTGAGGAGTGGAGATGCTCAGAGGCCAAAGACCCAAACCCATGCATTCCCGAAGTGATGGGGCTGGGATGCACCAGCTGGGGAGGTTGCAACTTGCTCAGCCCCACCTGTGGGGCTCAGCGTGGCCTTGGGGGGAGCTCCAGCCCCACTGCCGGCACCGCGCACGGAGCATTTGACGTTCCCAGCAGCATCCAGCAGATGGACCTCGGAGCGAGAGGAGGTGCCGGGCTGGGGGCCTGTCCCATCCCATCGCATTGCATCGCATCCCAACCCATCCCATCTCGTCGTGCCAGCCGGAGGAGGCTCAGCGCGCAGCGAGCCGATCCTCGCCATGGCCCGGCTCAGGGCGCTGGCCCTGCTGGGGACGGTGCTGGCCGCTGTGAGCTCGTCCCCCTGCTACGACCCCCGGGGGCAGCCCCGCCGCTGCGTGCCCGTCTTCGAGAACGCCGCTTTCGGCCGCGTCCCGCTGGTCACCAACACGTGCGGCTCACCGCCGGAGGATTACTGCCTGCAGATGGGCGCACGCGATGCCAGCCAGCTTTGCCAGCGCTGCGATGCCGCCGACCCGCTGCTGCACCACAACGCCTCTTTCCTCACCGACTTCCACAGCCAGGAGGAGAGCACCTGGTGGCAGAGCCAGTCCATGGCCTTCGGCATCCAGCATCCCAACTCCGTCAACATCACGCTCCACCTGGGTAGGTGTGGGAGAGGGGAGCGTGGGGCGCTGGGTTGGAAGGAGGTGCGCCGTGCCCAGTGCAGGCTGTGGGGTGCAAGGAGGGAGGGTGCTCTTTGCTGAGAGCTCATTGCTAAGAGCATCTCCTGGTCCATTGCAAGGAGAGGACAGCGGTGCCCATGCGTGTGCACTGTGTGCTCCCCAGCTCCTCTTTGCAAAGCTGATGTGGGTTTACAGGGAGGGAGGCAAGCAGGAGCCCTGCAGGCTGCGGGTGCGGAGCCCCGTCCCCATTCATCCCCACACAGTGCCGAGGATGCCATGTATATTTTAGGGGACTCACAGCCCTGTAAATGCCACGCAACCCTGGCAGGGTTCCCCAGCTGTGAGCCGACCCTCTGTTTTAAATACTGTGCTTGCAGGGTGCGTACAGCCTGTGGGATCATGCCTAGCATGTTAAAAAGGATCTTTTTTTTTTTTTCCTGCGTTTTGCTGCCATCTAAACTATCTTGGATATTGGCCAGCACTATAAAACCTTGGTTCTCTGCTGTCTTCTGCCGTCGGCGTGCTGCAGGGAGGCAGTGAGGGGTTGTGGCACAGACAGGCAGTGGGTCGGTGTGTGCCCTGCAGGATCGCTGTGTTCCCAGCCCCCTGCAAGCAGGCAGACGTCTGCTCCGAGCTCCCCCTGCACATGAGAAGCGATGCTGGAGCAGCCCCATTCAAGGCTGTAATACGGCACCAAGCTCCCTGCATCCCTTCCAGAGCCAGTGCTTCCCTCTGCCCGTGTACCCAGGCTCCTTCTTTCTATGTGCCCCATATATCTTGCTACACTAAAAAGTGCCTGGCACATTGCTGCCTGACCTTTTCCATCGCCTCTGGGCCCCATTTTTAGCCCCAGCTGCAGACAATTTTTAATGTTTTAATGCTTACGCATGGGTTACAGAGGAAAAACCCAAATGTTGGTGCTAAGGCCAACCCTGCAGCCCCTGGGACATGGCCCCAAATGAGTCCCACGCCTGCAGTGATGGGCCTGTGACCCTACACATTGAGCCCCTGTCAGCTCACTCATGAGGCTGTGTAGGGGAGCTGCATGGGGAGCTTATTAAATGGGGTGTAGGGTGAGCTGGATGAGACTTGTGTTTACCTGTATGCTGTTGATTGGCATTAATTAGATTATCCTCCCTTGAATCTCACTTCTCAATGAGTCTTCAGCTGTGCATTACAGTCTGCAGGACTTGGAGAGGATCACTAACCCCTGAGCATGGTTGCATTGGCCTTGGCATCAGGGAGGAACCCACCATACCCATACATTTGGAAAAGAAAAAGGAACCGGAGTTCCTTGGGGAGCTGGGAGTCCTGGTCACCATCCCCTCCTGTTGCCACCCACACTCCTGTCCCTGATGTCCCCACCCAGCAGTGTGCCCTGCTCCCTGCCAGGGAGACATCGTGGGCTGCACTCTGGGTTTCCTTGAAGGAAGAGAAGACAATTTGGCCAACAAAAGGGACTGTCTGGAAAAAAGCATGCATCACTTGGGATAACCGCAGCGCGCTTTCTCTGCCGCAGCCCCCACGTGGGCCCCCTGACCTCCTCCTTGCAGTAGGGTCCCCTGGGGCAGGGGCTGTTTATTGACACAGCTCACAGCTCCAGCCCTCTCCCGACCCCTCTGCTTGGCCAAGGGTCCCCTGGGGCCACGCTGTCTGGGAACGGGCGCCTGTGGGGCTGGGACAAGGGCATCCCACCAGCATCGGTGCAGCCATGTCCCGGGGGCTTTGGGGAGAGGTAATCGTGGAGCAGCCCAGCCGTGCTGTCACAGCACCTTCCCATCCACGCTTACCTCAGGGCGGGTGGCCCAGTCCCCGTGTCCCCAGTGCTGGTAGCCAGGCTGGGCTCAGCTCCCCCGCAGCAAAGTCGCAGCACATATGAGACGGTATTCATATGGGCCCAATTAAAGGCTTGTTTTCCTAGTCCTGGAATAACCCCTCTAACATTCCCAACTCATTAACTTTTCAAATAAAGCCAAAACCTCACAGCTAATTGTTTTGCGCAGTCAGGAGCGGTGCTGCGATGGAGCAATCTGCTCTTTGAGCAGGTCCTTCATCTGTGGCAATTAGGCAGTTCTGATGTTCGCTTTGGTGTAGTTTCCCTCCCTCTTTGTAGCGGTTCTTTCAAGATATTTCAGAGCTGCGTTGGCCACCCCAGGGATCGATGTCCTCTGTTTGTCTTCAGCCCAATAAAGGCAGCAGCAAGGCCGGGTGCTGGCGTGCAGCTCCCTGGGCTGCCCTTGACCCTCTCCCCATTGCATGGGGGATGATGATGAGCACCAAGACCTGATTGCTCCCAGCTGCTGCTTAGTCCCTGGCTTTGCACCAGCTCCTGGCCCACACCACCTACCCATTGCCTTCATGCAAAGGTTGCAGTAGAGTCAAGAGCCGATTTGGGGCTGGGCAGGGTTTGGGGAGTGGCATCCAGGTGGATGGGTGGCGAGTTCTGCCCACCCTGGGAAAATGCCAGCAGCCACGTGGGATGTAGCACTGGGATGATTTTGGCCCCGGTGCTGTTGGCCACTGTCCCAGCTGGGATGGGAGAGGAAGGCATCATGGTGGCTGTGTCCCCAGGAAAGTCCTACGAGATCACCTACGTGCGCCTGAAGTTCCACACCAGTCGCCCCGAGAGCTTCGCCATTTACAAGCGCAGCCATTCCGATGGCCCCTGGGTGCCCTTCCAGTTCTACAGCGCGTCCTGTGAGAAGGTTGGATATTAGGAAATTCCTTCTCTGAAGGAGAGGTCAGGTATCGGTATGGGCTGCCCAGGGAGCGGTGGAGTCGCTGCCCCTGGAGCAGTTTCAGAACGGTGGAGATGTGGTACTGAGGGATGTGCCAGTGGGCATGGAGGGATGGGCTGGGCTCGGGCTTAAGGAGCTCAGAGGTCTTCTCCAAACTCAGTGTTTCTATGATTCTATGATTCTAAGACCTACGGGAAGCGGCAGAGGCAGTACCTGCGGCCAGGTGAGGACGAGCAGGTGGCCTTCTGCACCGATGAGTTCAGTGACATCTCCCCACTGAGTGGTGGCAACGTGGCTTTCTCCACCCTTGAGGGCCGTCCCAGTGCCTACAATTTTGATGGGAGTCCCACGCTGCAGGTACCAGTGGGGTGGGAGAGGAGTGACAACGTGGAGCCCTGGGACCAGGGTAAAATAGTTGGGATATTAGGAAAAAATTCATCTCCAAAAGAGTGGTCAGGATTTGGCACAGGCTGCCTAGGGAGCAGTGGAGTCACCGTCCCTGGAGGTGTTCCAGAACCATGCAGATGTGGCACTGAGGGATGCGTCAGTGGGCACAGTGGGGTGGGTTGGGCTTGGGGATCTGAGAGATCTTTTCCAAACTTAAAGACTATGATGCCAAGAAAAGCCCCTACGCTGCCCTGCAGACAGGAAGGGAGCGGGATGTGCCCTGATTGGGGTTGGTACTGGTGGCCCAGTCCTATCTGCAGGGCACCTTCCCCATGTCCCCTGCAGGAATGGGTGACCGTCACCGACCTGCTCATCTCCCTGAACCGCCTCAATACCTTTGGGGATGACATCTTCAAGGACCCCAAGGTGCTGCAGTCGTACTACTATGCCATCTCCGACTTCTCTGTTGGTGGCAGGTGAGGACTGGGATGGGGCTGCAGGGAGAGTCCTGGGACCATGCATGTGGCTTGAGGCAGCTCCAGAGCTTGAATTGCATTTTGAGGAGCAAACCACTCAGATGGGACCCTAGTGCTGTGGAGGGGTTGACACAGGCTGCAGCCCCAGAAGCTGAAGCAGCCCACAGTGGGGTTGGGGGCCGATGTGGGGCACAGATATCAGCAGTGCTGCTCTGGGGTTGTGCTGTGCCCTTCCCCAAGCAGGGAGGTAGGAAACCAGCCACAAGACATCACACTCCACCCCACTGAGAGCTGCCTGCCCCTGGGCACAGGGGCTGGGCGTGCTCCGGGAGCACCGTTTCTGTCTGAGCCCTCTGGGCTGCAGCAGCTGGAGCTGCTTAATGCTCCTCATGGGCCACCCTCAGCGTGTGACCTCCCATACGGGATCGCCTCGGGGACACGGCCACCCCAGCACAACAGTTTGAGCACCATCGCGGTTCAGCAGCGCTCAGAGCAGCTCGGGTTTCCTGCAGGTGTAAATGCAATGGTCACGCCAGCGAGTGCGCGCCGGATGAGGCAGGACGGCTGGTGTGCGTGTGCCAGCACAACACGGCCGGCACCGACTGCCAGCACTGCCAGCCCTTCTACCAGGACCGGCCGTGGGCGCGTGGCACCGCCGAGGCTGCCAACGAGTGCCTCCGTGAGTAGCGCCCACCTTGGGCTCGTGGTGGTGGGGAGGAACACATCCAGCAAGGCTGCTCTGGCTGGGGAGCACCACATCCACAGCATCACCCCAAGGACCCTCATCCGAGCCCCACGGGCCCCAACCGCCCCTCCTGGCTCCCCCCCTAGCTTGCAACTGCAGCGGCCGCTCGGAGGAATGCTTCTACGACGCGGAGCTGTTCCGCCGCACCGGCCACGGGGGGCACTGTCGCAACTGTCGCGACAACACGGCCGGGCCCCGCTGCGAGCAGTGCCGGCAGAACCACTACCGCTGGGAGCAGCAGGCTGCCTGCCAGCCCTGCCACTGCCATCCCGCAGGTGTGTGGGGTGTGGGCAGGAGGGAGGGCTCGTTCCTGTGCTCCCCAACCTTGGGTTGTGCCATTGGGCTGCTGCACCACTGTGTTTTGCCAAGCTCGTCTATTGGAATTTGGGAAAACCCCCATGCAGGGGGTTGGGTTCGCCCTGCTTGGGGTGGGCTCCTTGCCATGGCACAGTTCCTGGCCCTGGCCTCGAGCACAGGGTTCCCCCGTCACCTGCCCACCTGTGGGCAGCTCAGGTTGGCCGTGTCCTTGCAGGTTCCCTGCGGCCCCAATGTGACAGATCAGGGGCCTGCACCTGCAAAGCCAACGTGACAGGTTGGAAGTGCGAGCGCTGCAAGGATGGCTACCACAGCCTGAGCGAGGGTGGCTGCAGGTGAGGGGGGCCCTGGCCGTGCTGGGACATGGGATGGGACCAGGGCTCATCCTACACCCACGTCTTGGCCCGGCCAGACCCTGTGCCTGTGACCCTGCGGGCAGCGTGGGCACCTGTGACCCCAACACTGGGCATTGCACCTGCAAGGAGAGGGTGGAGGGGCACCTGTGCAACAGGTAAGCACTGTGGGATGAGGATGGAGCTGTGGCTCCTTTCCAGCCTGGGATCAGCCACCGGGATGCCGTATGGTTCCCTGCAGCTCTGCCTGCCCCGTGCCATGTGATCTTGTTTCATGCCCATACCAGATGCCAGCCCGGCTGGTTCAACCTACAGCCCCACAACCCCACTGGCTGCACCAGCTGTTTTTGCTATGGCCACTCCGCCATCTGCATGGCAGCAAATGGCTACGAGGTGACACACATCCACTCTGACTTCAGGGAAGGTATGGAATTCCTGGCCCTGGATGAGGTGGAAGATATGGGCTTGGGCCAGGAAATCTGGAAGGTTAGGAAAGGCTGGGGTTGAGCATCCCCTCCTCTTTGGAGCTGAGCATCCCTCCTCCTTGGGGCTGGGTACCCTGCCTGGGAGTCACCGATGCTGATGGTTGGGAGGGGGATTTATCTGCTTTTTCTCTATTTTGCTGTCAAATCTCTGTTTTTGCCCCCAGCTCCACAAGGGGCAGGCTCTCCCTCAGGGCATCCCTCCATCCCTCTGTGTTCTGTCCATGGCTTGGGGAGCACTGCAGGGCTGGACACACCAAGGACTGCCAGAGCATTAAAAAAAGGGTCAGAATGTTACAAACAAAAATGGTGGAGGGAAATTCACCTCCCTCCTCTCCCCACCTGTGGCTGGACTAGGGCAGGGCAGGAGGTGGGCTGGGGGATCTCCCCATTGGCATCCAGGGATGTGTTTGGATGTGGGATGCTCGGGGAAAGCATGCCATCTGCTGTGCAGCAGGGGCACGGTACGGGCACCCACCATGGGTAACCATGTAGACATGAGGGGTGCTCATGTCCAGCTCTGCATTGCCTGCACCCTGAAGCACAGACAGAGCTGAATATACATAGCCAGCATTTATCCTGCTGGCATTTAAGCCCCTCTGCCAATTGCTGTCCTGTCTTGCGCAGCCTGGAAAGGAAACCAGGCTTCATGCAGTGTCTTTTCCCCTTCCTTCCTGTGGTCTCGCCAGTTTGGGACTGCTCTGTTAGGGAGGGCATGCAGGGCTGGAAGAAATAAATAACTGTTGAGAGCGGGGGAGAGTTTCACTGATTTCCAAAGGAAACCAACCGTAATGCAATTACACTCCGTCCCTTGCTGTGCTTCCTGCACATTCCAGCCCACGGTGCCGCAGCACAAGCAGGGGGGCAAAAGTTTAAAGATAAAAATTTCCTCCAACTCTAAGCAAATAAACAGATGAGGATGGGGGGATGGAGGCAGCCAGGGCCACTGTGAGAGCACAGAGGCAGGGTGAAGCTGGGCGATGCAAAGTGCTGGCTCCTGGCAAGACACCAGAGGAGTTCATGGGCGGGGGTGGAGCTCCAAAAGCAGCACTGGGGTGCTGGGGGTATGGGGGTTCACTGCTCTCCTTTGTGCTGTCCCATAGGGTTGGAAGGCTGGGCTGCAGCTGTGGGGGATGTGGCAGTGCCTCTGCACTGGGCTGATGGGGAGATTGGCACTGAGTGGGAAAAAGAAGAGCCACTGAACCTCCATGCACCGGGTATGTGCTGGGCTCCTGGGGTCTGTTCCGCTATGTGTGACGTCCCACTGCTAAAGTGGGACCAGAGGCCCCATAAGAGTGGTACATCCATGTCCTTCAGATTTTTCTTCCCTTTCCTCCCACAGAGAAGTTTCTGCAGAACCAGCGTCTGAGCTACGGGCAGCCCTTGTCCCTGCTGCTGAGAACGGAGGGGAATGGAACCAGGGCAGAAAGTGGGATGTTTCTGCTTGGGGTCCAGCTGGTGCTGGAGGGTGAGGGGCTGGAGGTCACCATGTCCAGCAGTGAGAGCCAGGCACAGGATGGGAAGCAGACTGTCACCTTCAGGTGTGCCGTGATGCTCCTTGGGGTGACTTTGGGACACTGAAGCTCCATGGTGGGGGTTGAGATACCGCAGATTGCTCTGTGTGCCCAGGTCACAGTTTGGCAGCTGAACTGAAGCCTTCCTCCCACACTCCTCCTCCAACAGGCTGCATGAGGCAGAGGAGGGCACAGAGCCTTTGCTGTCAGCCTTCAGCTTCCAGCGCCTGCTCTCCAACCTCACTGCCCTTCGCTTCCGTGTGAGCCGTGGCCCCGGGCCAGGTGGGTGGCTGTGGGCAGCGTCCCATAGAGCTGGGAACAGGAGAACAGCAGTTAAACCCGTGGCTTTATGGAGCATTTCCAGGCAGAACGGAGAGCTGGGACCATTGTGCATGCCCCCATCCCCACGCTGCTCTCCCCCCTTGCAGGCAGGCTATGGCTGAGCCGGGTGCAGCTCACATCAGCTCGCCGAGGTGCAGGCACGTGGGCAGGATGGGTGGAAGAGTGCACGTGTCCCTCTGGCTACACCGGGTCCTTCTGCGAATCCTGTGCACCTGGCTTCAAGCGGGACATCCCCTTCGGTGGCCCCTTTGTCACCTGTGTGCCCTGCACCTGCAACCAGCATGGGGACTGCGAGCCGCTCTCAGGTGTGCACCCGGTCCCTCTGCTTGCTGGATCACAGTGTGCATGGGGAGCACATCTGTGTCTTTGCTTATTCTGAGGAATGCTGGAAACCATCCTGGAGGTCAGGGAAACACAGAGCAGAGGCTCAAAGACGCTGCCTGGCTTCCTGTACATCCCTACAGCAAGCAACAGCACAGATCGGTGCTGGGAAGAGATGCAGATGAGGTGTTGTGTGCAGTACCCGGATGGAACCCTGGGCACGTGGAAAGGAACAACAGGACTTTATGGGCAGGATGGGAAGGGCTGGAAGAAACATTTAGTTCAGTGTGTGCCTCTGCTCTGCCAGCAATACACGACACCGGGCTGCAGACAGCCTGCATCTTGCTGGGACAGGGTTGAGCCCTGGGAGCTTTGATGTCCTGGCCCCTGTGTTGTTTCCTTCTGCTGTTTTTTCCCCTCCTTTCTGCCACCTGCTTTTCCTTTGCTCGCAGTTGACTGTCCCTGTCTAACTGTGGGAAAAAAGGAAACATGCCCATTCCCTCTTGCACAACCTGCCTGCTGTCACCTGAACCCCTCCAACCCCTCTCCATCAGCAAAGCATCTGTGTGGAGGCGGAGGTCCTTGAGCATCCTTCCTCCTCCTGCTCCAGTTCCCAGCTGACTGCGGACGGCTGTGACTCACCAGCTCGGCTCGAGGAGACGCTCGCACCCCGCTGGGTCGCAGCCGCCCGCTTCTGTTTTCCATCCCGGGCTGAGAGCACGGCAGCTCGGCGCTGGGAAATGTGTTGTCCATTACTGCAGGCGCCGGCAGACTTAGGGCACGATGCTGTGGCTGCCTGCACCCACCTCACGCCTGCACAACATCCTCCTCCTCCAAACAAGAGCTGGGCAAGGGGAGGGGATGGGGGAAAGTGTGACTGGCTGCTTTGGGAACATGCAAACAGTGTGGCTCCTTGATAGGAGCTGCAAATCCCTCCTGGCACCACGTCTCCATTTCTCATCTCACAGGGCGCTGCCGCTGCTTGCACAACACAGAGGGCCCCTCCTGCGAGCGCTGCAGCCCCGGGTTTTATGGCAACCCCTTCACCGGGCAACCTGATGACTGCAAGCCATGCCCGTGCCCTGATGGCTCACCCTGCACTCAGCTGCCCAGCAGTGGGGAGGTGGTGTGCACCCACTGCCCTCCAGGGCAGAGAGGTGAGGTTGGGATGTGGGGAGGGAGCTGCGGTTCAGCTGGACCCCTCTGCACACTTTTTGCTTTGCAGGGAAGCGCTGCGAGCTGTGCGATGATGGATTTTTTGGGGACCCCTTGGGGCAGAGAGGTCCCGTGCATCCCTGCATCCCCTGTCAGTGTCATGGGAACGTGGACCTCAATGCTGTGGGGAACTGCGATTCCTTGACCGGGCGCTGCCTGCGCTGCCTGCACAACACAACAGGAGAGCAGTGCCACCAGTGTCAGCCAGGGTTCTATGGGAATGCGTTGGCTCCCAGTGCTGCTGGGAAGTGTGCACGTATGTATATGGCCAGGACTGGCCCTGCTGCCCCCACCCCAGCCCAGACCCTCCCAATGGGGCAGGCAGAAGGGATACCCACTGGGTTTAGAGGCTGAGCAACGGGCTGTGTTAGCCATGAAAGCTCAGCAGTGTGTTTCTGTCCCCTCTCTGCACTGCTTCATGCTGGGGTGCAAGCAGCATTTTGTCTTCATAGCGTGCAACTGCAACCCTGATGGCTCAGCCTTGGGGCTGGAGGGCTGCGATCCGGGCACGGGGCAATGCCACTGCCTCCCACATGTGTTGGGCAGAACCTGTGAGCTGTGCCAGCACGGCTACTATGGGCTGCAGGCTGCCGTGGGCTGCAAGAGGTGAGTGGGGCACAGCGGGTGCTCTGTGCCTCGCTCCTTAGTGCCTGCTCACTGCACTCTCTGCTCCTTGGTGCACAGCTGTGAGTGCCACCCAATGGGGTCCCAGGACAGTGGGTGCCATGCGGTGACGGGGCAGTGCTCCTGCCAGCCGGGTGTCACAGGGCTGCGCTGCGACAGATGCGAGCACGGCTTCTTCGGCTTCTCAGCCAGGGGCTGCCGAGGTACCGGGGAGGGCAGCTTGGCCCTAAGCACGGGGCTGGCAGTTGTGGTGTGACACCTTCTTGCCACCGTTGTAGCATGCAACTGCTCCCCGCTGGGCTCCGCCAGTGCGCAGTGCCATGAGAACAGCACCTGCCTCTGCCGCCCTGGTTTTGTGGGCTATAAGTGCGACCGCTGCCAGGCCAACTTCTTTCCTGACCCACCGAGCTCCAGCTGCCAGCCGTGTCCCACCTGCTATGGGCTGGTGAAGGATGGGGTATGCCCTATGCCCTGCCCAGGTGGTGTGGTGCTCCCATGCTGCATTGCCATGCCCCCATGTCTCACCTGCAGGTGGAGCGGCTCAGGGTGAAACTGCAGGAGGCGGAGGAATGGCTGCAAGAACCAGGCTGTGAGCTCCACCTGGGGCAGCCCCTTGAGATGGGAGATGCAAGCCGGGGAGATGGGCTGAGCACACAACACCTCCTGCAAGGTAAGAGGCAGCCCCAGTGGGGCTGGGAAGCAGAAAGCCTTGTGTCACCCCTGCAGGGAAGCTGGGTACCATGATGTGACTGGGTGGATGCAAGGGGATCCTGTGTCAGCAGTGGGATGACGAAGATGGGGAGGACAGCCTGGGAGGGCAATGGCACAGAACACTGTGGGGTGCTGCAGGCCAATGCCAGGTGCAGATTGGTGCACTTTGAAGGGCAGGGATGAACCCCACAGCTATTGTGGGGCAGCTGGTGATGGGCTTCACTGTGGGCTGAGCATCCATCCTGCAGGTGCTTCAACCCCAAGCACCCATGGGGGCCAGCACAGCCAGGAGTTGCACTAAGCAGCTGTTTATATGCTCACAGGTGCCCATGCCATGCTCTCAGCACAGGTGGGACGGCTGTCAGAGATGCTAAGCACTGCACGGGGCCATCTCAGCAATGCCATCAGGGCTAGTGGCTGCTCCAGCCAGGGACCCACCAAGACCTGCACACTGCTGTCAGAGATCAGGGCTGTGCTGCAGTCAGCACAGAGGGAAATCCTGCATGCTACCAACACTCTGGCTGCCACGGTGCGGGCTCCTGAGGGTACTGGCTGTCTTTGGGCAGCAGATCCACGTGGGTATGGCACTGGGGTCTCACTGCTGTTGTTTGTATTGCAAGGATAT
This sequence comes from Lagopus leucura, assembly GCF_019238085.1. NCBI lineage: Eukaryota > Metazoa > Chordata > Aves > Galliformes > Phasianidae > Lagopus > Lagopus leucura. Next base: position 4,366,719 of record NW_024962275.1, on the reverse strand, counting down.
TCCCCTGGAGATCCCCCTGCTGCCCACCAACTGGAGCCGCTTGGCAATGGAGGCACGGGTGCTGGCAGAGAGGTATGTTGGGCACCACAGGGAGAACTGCTGTGCTGGGACCTTCCTGGCACACACTCATGGTTGGTGGTGGGGGAAACAGGGAAGCCCAGACCCTGTCTGATGCCAGTATACAGGGACCAGTCCCAGTGACACCTCCCCATGTCCCCTTGTCCCTGCAGGCACGGGGATATTGCAGCACAGGTGGAGGCGGCAGTGAAGAGAGCGCTGGGTGCCTCCAACACCAGCCATGAGCTCCTGAGGACACTGCTGGAGGGGAGAGTGGCACAAGAGGCACAGAAGGAGCTGGAGGCTGGGTGAGAAGCTGGCAGTGGGGGGAGTGGGGCAATGGATTCCCTTCCCCCATGCCTGGGGATATGACAGAGTCCCGACAAACTCATTGCACGGCAGCACTGCAAAGTGGAGAGCCAGGGTGCTCCATGCTGGGAGTGTTTCAGACTCCTTCCCATGTCCCAAGCTGCCACTTGTGCTTTGAAGCACTGCTTGGCTTTGGGTGCCCATGGCATCCTGTCCACATAGGTATGAGGAAATTCAGTGGGCGTGGAAGGAGCTGGGTGCTGGCATGGAAGAGGTGGCAGTGGAAGCCAGGAGAGCTCTTACAGCCATCCAGGAGGCAAATGTAGGCATGGCCGAGAAGCTTCAGCAGGTGACTGCTCCAGGGCAGGTGAGCAGCATCCAGCTCCTGTTTGCATCCCATACTGTACCCATCAGTGTTGCTCCCTCCTGTGCTGGGAGATGCCCTCCTGGAGTTGTTGGTAGCTCTCTCCCTACAGCAGGTGCTGCTGGTGCAAGCTGGGGCCCTGGCACAGGAGGTGGCAGCACTGGAGCAGACAGCGCAGGCGCAGGAGCCAGCAGCTTGGCAGAGCATCACAGCATCTCTCAGCATGGCAGCTGGGCTGCGCCGGGACCTGCGGGGCACTCAAAGCTTTGTACAGGTAATCACTGCTTAGCCACAAAATAAATGATGGGGAAGCCCTGTGCCAGCTGGAGATGTGGGCATATTGGGTGCATCCTTCTCCTGCATCCCATCCAAGGCACAGGGCTGGGGCTCCAGCAGCTCTTTGCCCTCTCCCCAGCCTCACTCCTGCCCTCCCATCCCCAGCTCCAAGACCGGGCCGGCTTTGCTCATAATCTGTCCACCTCAGCAGTCTCACAGGGGAAAGCAGTTATCTCTGGTGCAGAGTCCCTCCTGGGCAGCTTGGAAGGTAAAAGGCTCTGGGCAGAACATTTCTGCTCACAGCCTGGGTGCCTGCACTGGGTGCCCAAAGGTTGGCTGTCCCTGCAGGCATGAGGAAGGTGCTGGGGCATCGGAAGGGTCGCGCTGCCCTGAGAAGGAGAATGGCACAAGTGCAGGACAGAACGATGGTGGAGGCCCAGAAGAAGATTAAACAGGCGGAGAAAATGCTGGGAAACTCCTTGTCTGTCTCCAGCGCGGCCAGGAAGAAGGCAGGGGAGGCTGAGCGTGTTGCTGCAGAGAGCAGTAAGGTCTGAGCAGAGGGATTGGGGTGCAGGGAGCAGGACCCCCGCTGCTGTCTGCTGGGGTGACTGTCTCCACCTCTGTCATTGGCAGAGGGCCCAGGCTGTGCTGCAGGGCAGCAAGCAGGCTCGCAAGCACACCAGGACACTCACCACATGTGTCAACGAGACCCAGCAGCAGCTGTCCCAGCAGCAGCGCATGGCTGAGGAGCTCAGGGGGAGCCTGGAGGAGGCAGAGCAGGTGAGTCAGGTCCCCTCGTGTGGCTGTATCCTGTCCAGGAGCTTTGTTTGCAGCACAGAGCATCAGGAGCAGCACAGAATAGGGAATGCCTTGGGGCTGTTCCTTGTCTGATCCAGCCAAGGGTCACCAGTGTCCCTGATCCAGGTGTCTCTGTGTTGCAAGGTGGGGACGGAGGTGAGCAAGATGGCAAAAAGCCTGCAGGAAGCCCGGGGTTCACTGATGGCAGACATCAAGACCCTGAATGATCTGCTGCACAGCCTGGGTGAGAGTTGAGGCACTGGGTATTGGGCCTAGGGTGTGCTGGGAGGTATGGGGGAAGGGATGTGCCAGTTATGGGGTTGGGGATGGGATTAGCACTGTCCAGGCTCAGCTGGATGCCCTGCACCAGAGGTGGCTCTGGGTCCCACAAAGCTTCTGTGGGGCTGTGTGTCAGGGAAAGCCATTGTGTAGGATGAATTGGGGTGTGCAGAGCATGTGCTCGTGCCTGGTGTGTGGACAGTGCTTTTCCTTGTCATCTCCAAGAGGAGCAGACTGAGGTAAGGGCTAGAAACCATCATCCATACGTAAGAGAAAGATGTGCCCAGGCCACGGGTATTTGCTTATCCATGATTGCTGCCCTGCCTCCATGCCCCGCTGTACCGGCTCCCTCCCAGTCAGCTGGTGCTGATGGTCAGAGCATGGCTGCATCCTGCCCTGCTCCTGTCTCTCACCCTCACTTTTTCACCTCACCCAGGAGGCCTGGAGTCAGGCACGCAGGCAGAGGCGGTGCTGGGTGCCGGGTGGCTGCAGCTGGAGCAGCTGCGGCTGCGGCTCAGTGCTCCAGGAGCCCTGGCCACGCGGCTCAGGCAGCTGCAGCAGGAGGCAGAGCTGCAGCAGGATAGGATCCGGGCGTTTGAGAGCGACTTGGTGGAGATCTTGGCCGACAAACAGAACCTGGAGGACATTTTGCGGAGCCTCCCTGAAGGCTGCTCCAAGTGGCAGTGATGGGTCCCTGGCTGCTGCCCCAACACCTCCCATTGCCCTCAGCGGTGACCAGCAGAGTGAAGGACACCCACTTTACCAGTATCATCCCTCCTGCTGCTCTGCTCTTTACATTGCCCTCCATACAATATTGCACTCAGGTCCTCACCCACACTGGTTCTACTTAGCATCCCAAGTGCCCTGTGCATAGCTTCAGCCACCAGCTCCATCCCTCAGGCCAGGAGACAAAGCAGCCAAAGGGATGCATGAGGTGTGGACAGAGCTGTCACAGCATTGCTTTCACCAGGCAGAGAACAAAGAACTGTCACCAATCTTCCCCACTGGACACAACCCTCCATCCCTCCTTCCCCACTGCAGCACAGAGGTCCATTACAGGCTGGAGCCCAGTTTACTCGTTAACCTGCTTTACCTGTGTTCCTTTGCTCACAGCACAGGAACTCAGGTTTGCTGAAGTCTGATGTGATGCTAATTGTAAAACCATTGCCCCAGACCTTGGATTCCCCCACCTCCATCTTCTGCTGGTCCAAAGGTCTGCAAAGGGCACAGCATTTTCCTGCCCTGAGCAAACCCATCTCTTCCTTCTGACCAAGGAGCATAATGGTAGGGGCTCCACGCTCAGCAAAAGCAAACCCATGCAGCAGTGAGAGCACAGCGTGATGGGGCTTGGCTGGGAGGCAAGGAGTCACAGGCACTGCTGTCTCCCTGAGAAGACAGTTACATGTCTCTACTCAGCACACCAGCTTGCTGATACAGAAGCTTCGAGCCCCTGCCTTGTGTGCATGGCTGGAGATGTGGTTCACCCTCCCTCCTGCTCTTCCTGGCACTGTTTTTTTAGCCCGTGACACTTGCCTACAGCTGTATCCATTAAAAGTTCTTCGTGTAACACGGAGCTGCCCGTCCACCCCGGGTGCAAGGCAGCAGGACGAGCACACACTGTCCATGTGCTGCTGCTGCTTTTTGCAGGGATGCCCCCGGGGTTTAACGCAGCTGCGGGGAGGTGCGGGATGCTGCTCGCCGCCTCCTGCTAGGGACGCTTTAATGCAGCACTTAGAAAAACGATGTCTCGCTGAGATTGCCGGGGATGCGATGGGCTGAAGGCCGCCTCCTGTTAGATCCCGGCCGGGACACACATCGATGCGCTCCTGAGCGAGGTGCAACGCGCACCAACGTACTTTGCACAGCTGCTCCAAGATAGCAGCTCGGAGCTCTGCGGCCGGAGCAATGCCCCCGGCACCCCCGGGCTGTGCGCTAGGGGGAGACCGTCCCTTTCTCGTCCCCATCCCGTCCTTTTCCCGTCTTCCCGACCCTCTTCGGTCACGTCCCGCCCGTCGGGGAATACCGCGAGCAGAGTGGGTGCCGCTCTGCCGTTTCCTCACTTTTTCTTTCTTGAAATCTGTACTTCCCTGCGGATTTCCATCCCGCGGACACCGGGCTCGCGTTCCCCGTGGAGCGGGGAAGGGGTTAACAGGGGGGCGGGGGCCCTACAGCCCGGCCCGGCCCGCCCCTACTTAAGGCTGCGGCGGGGGACGGGGCGGCTCCGCGCGATGGCGGCTCCGCGACGGCCGAGCGGAGGGGGACCGCGGCGTGCCCCGCAGGACGGGCGGCTGGAGGAGATCAATAAGGTGCGGGCGGGGGGCTGCGGGAGGGTCGGGAGGAGGCAGGTGGAGCCGCTCCCAGCTGCCCCCGACTTGCGGCAGGTGTCCCCCCGGAGGAAATGGACGGAGCGGGGTGGGAGCGCTGCGTGCGGTGGTTCTCCGTCCCCTCTGTCTATGGGGCTGCCCTCCGAGCCGGCTGCTCTTCACCCATCCCATGGGTGCTCTGTGCTGTGAAGTTCCCTTTGGGAAAGCAGCCCAGCAGCCACGGGAGCTGTTCCTCAATCTCCCCTCCCTGCATAAGGTGCTTTTAATTCCTCTCTTAGCTGTTCCGAAGAGCTGCTCCAAGGTTCTTAACTCTTTAATCACAGCGAGGGGAACGTGAAGTTGCTGGGTGATTCTCAGGCCTTGGGCAGTGGGAACGGAGCTCCTGGATCAGGGCAAAGTGTGCTGAGCTGTGTGCCCTGGGCAGCAGGCTCTGGTGGGGTCCCTTCCCTGAGCTGGGGGTTTGCCACACCTCTGCCTTGCCATGGCTTATGGTGTCCCTTCTGGCTGAGAGCCATTCTGAGGGTGAAAAGAAGGTTTTAACCTTGAAACAAGATCGCTTAGGGTCACTTTTGGGTCACTTTTAAGTGAGGTTGATGATGCCTTGCTGATGCAGGCAGTACCCGCTTTGTGTTAGAGGTGGGGAAATCAGAGCTGCACCAGCTGGGAGCCCAGAGGAGGCAGTGGGCTTGCTTTGCTTTGCCCCTGTGTTAACTGGGCAAGGAGAAGTGCTAGTGTGTTCCTCCCAGCAGGGCTGAGAGCTGAGGTGGAGGTTATGTAGGTCACTGGGGAGGGAATTAGGTGATTACAACCCAGGAGGTGCTACAGGGTAATAGGAGCACTTGGCTAAAATAGAGCCTTTGTAACAGACTGCTTGAAGTGGGTGAGGTGCCCCAGCACAGGGGCAGGTGGTCTGCAAGCATTCCCATAGGGGATGCTGCCCACTTGGATTGGGAGGAAGGCTGCTGTGCCCATCACTGCAGTTCTGCTGCTTCAAGGCTGTCCTGCAGCCTGGTTTGGGGTGGGTGTGGGATCCTCCTGCAGGCAGTATCTGTGGGGATGAGGTGCAGTGCCGTGCACACTGCAGAATAATGCCCAGTGCTGTGCCCTGGAAGCTTCTATTCCTCTCATGCAGGGCATAAGCTTCTAGTTCTCTCAAAGCAGCCATTGCTTCTGGCAGGCTGTTCCTCTTGGCGAGGTCTGGATGACAGAAAATGAAACAAGCTACATAACTTCCCTGTTCTTGTAGATGGGAGCTACTTGTTTGTGTCCTTGCCGTCCTGTGTGTTGACTTGGTGCTGGGACAGGGGACTGGAGCAGCTGCCCTCAGACCCCAAGCAGTCACTGCAGTGAACCCCACAGGGATGCACTGGACTCTGCATGCTGGTGGTGGGGGCTGCTGTGAGCAGCCATGCAGAGGAGCAGCTCCTGCATGGAGCACCCAGCTGCAGAGCTGGCTGACTGTGGCTGTAGTCAAGGAGGGGGCTTTCCAAGCCCCATCCCAGGGTTGCAGACCAGGAGAGTTACTCCTCATAAAAATGATTTCCACATTTCTATCAGGCGTAATCTCATTGTCTCATCCCAACAAACAGCTCCCACCCAGCCCTGTTTTCCTGGCTGATTTCTACCCCAGAGTTCTCACTCAGTTAAGGGTCTGGAGGCAGGCAATGTCTGGAGTGCACACGTGCTGCTGAAAGCCAGCTGAGCCCAGCATTGGACTCTTCCTTCCAGCAGCACTTCTCAACAGCTCCTCTGGGATCCCCTGCTGGCTGTTCCCATTTTCCTGGGAATGGCAATCACGTTATTCTGCCTTGTGCATCAAGGTGGCAAGCCTAATCCCAGCACAGATTAGTTTCAACCTGGTTTCACCTCCTAATGCTTTGGGCTGCGGGGAGCTCAGCCTGGTGGGGAGCAGGTGCCTGCTGCTCCAGGACAGGCACTAGCGTCCCTCAGCCCCTTTCTGGCTTCTGGAGGCAGGGAAACAGCCACAGGAGAGCCTGGCTTGCTGACTGGAGCCCTTCTGAGGAGTGAAGAAGGATCTGGCATTGCACAGATTGTTTTGCAAGTAGCTGAGATTTGTGTGGCTGGATTTCCTTACCTGGATATGTCTCTTTCTCCATGAAAGAACAGGAACTTGGGAGTGGCTGGACTTATTTTTAAGCAGTTCTTATTAATAGAACAAGCCCCCTAAAATGGGCATGTTAGCAAAGGGCTCTGGGAGGAACTTCAGCCGCTTGATTGAGTCACCGGCCCTGGGGACTGAATTCCCGTGCACTATTGTGAGCTCTGTCCTTATCAATGTGGTGGGGCAGCTTGCATACAGTATGCTGGCTGGAATGCCTTTGAACTATACTGCTCCCTTTGAGCTGGAACAGCTGAAGTTCCCCTGTAAGTGAAATGAATGGAGTCTGGGTGCCAGGTGTGCCTGGTGTCCCCCATCCTGCCCTGTACCTGCTGTGACACCTCAGGTGCATTTCCCTCAACCCACTGGGATGCAGTTGTCCTTCTGCCTTCCCCTACTCTCCTCTCCTATCCCCTATCCTGCCCATGTGTGCAGCTCCTACAGGGCAGGAGGGAGCTGTGACCTGGTGATGCTCTGGCTCCATTTCTGTTCTCGGGGAGGTTTGGCAGTCCCCTCTTACAGAAGCTGTTCAGTGGGTAACACGACTCTGCTCTCCGGTGACTTCATTGGGCTGAACCCAGGTCTCAAAGCCCAATTGTCCCTTTGTGCTGGGCAGGCACATGATATCCCTGGGTAGAAAAAGCTGAAATCAATAAAAGCAAGTTGGCTGAAGAGAATGAAAGAAGGAACTGGGAACACTGCTATTCCCCACAGCTTTCAGCTTGAGCTGATGCCCATGGTGTGCAAGAGAGCCTGTGTCTCACGGGTTTATTTACCAGGGTCCCTGGTGTCACTTTGGGAATCTGCAAGGTAGCAGAGACATCTGTCCGGGTTCACGGTGATGGTGTGATGCTGTCCCAGTACTACCAGCACTGGCTGCTACCTGTTGTCTCATAGGGACCACCCCATCCTGCCCTCATGGGTAACTGGTGAGTAACATGCACAGAGCAGGGAACAGCCTCAGCTCTCTCCACTCAAGCCTCTGGAGGAGTTCTGTGCTGGACAAGCAGTGCATGAGCTGTGCAGATGTTAATGACTTCTGCTCTGAAGAATGCAGTGTTGTTTCTGAACACAGATCGAGTCATTAAGTAGCTGGAGCAGGGCGGTGTGGGAGGGCAGGAGCAGGACCGTGATGCTGATGGGGCATGGTGGTGGGGCTGGCAGGGCGTGCTCTGCTCTGTGCTCTCAGACACCTGGAACTTTCAGGGGTTGGGTTGGGATGAGCAACCAGAGCTGACCTGGAATTTCCCATCCACACTGAGCAGTGTAACAGGGAAAAATGAGTAGACAGATAAATGGAGCCCTGTTCCTACCCTCTCAATTCCTGCCCTCTTGGGTGCATGGTAGTCTGCAGACTTTGCATGTTCTATCTGCTAGCCCCCAGTGTTGACCCAAGAGTTTAAAATCTGAGATGAGTGCTTTCAGCCAGGAACAGGAGTCCTTGTTCAGAATAGGATCCCAGTCCTTGTGCTGCGCATGCTTTGAGCAGAGATGCTGGGAGCTGAAACTTTGGATGAACATGAAGCAGTATGAGGGGTGTCGTGAAGGTGAGAAGTCAGAGGCACTGGAGGCAGTTAATGGCAAGGTACAGAGTGGTTAGACTAATTTTTAACCCTCCTGGCACTGTTGCTCAGATGTGGCTGTCTAAGAGCTGTGTAGGTCTGCTGGGCTGCACTGTGTGCATGCATGCCCTCCAGGCTATTTTCCTTTCACTAACCTTGGGGATACTCTTTTAACTGTTTCAGGAATTTCTCTGTGACCCAAAGTTCAGCGATGAGGAAGATCTGGAGGAGAAGCTGGCAGTGTTCAAGGGTGAGAACTGGTTTTCTTTTCTCCCATTTTGCTCTGAACAGATCCTTTTCTTCAGCCTGAGATTTTCTGCTGAGTAGCAGAAGGGACTGAGCTGAGATGGAAACCTCCCCCGTATCACTGGGATGCAGTGAAGCTTCCTGGAGGTGCTGTTCCCACCAGAGTCCTTGTGCTTCCCCCACTTGCTCTCTCAGGGCAGGGCCATGTCACTATGCAGACATCCTGCCTGCAGGCGGCTGCTGCTGCACAACCTGCGGCGTGGGAGAGCCCCCAGAGGAAAGCTGCTGCCTCAGTATTGAGTCAAGCTGGCTGCTGTCATGGACGAGGCAGTAGCTGGTGGGAGGACTTCTTCCCTGCATCCTGAATGAGCGTTTTTCTCCCTCAAAGTTTCTTCAGTCTGCTCTAGTTCTTTCCAAGGCACCAGTACTGGAACCAACAGCACTAATCCAGTCCTGCCCAAAGCGTGTCCAGCTCCATTTTCAGCAAGTGTGGGGCTTAGGTTTGGATGTCTGCTGGGCTCGGGGCTGGAAGAACAGCTCAAAAGCCTGGTTCTGCCGGGTGTCCTCTGGAGTTTGTACCCCTGAGTATGTCAAGGACAAAATCTGGCTGTTCTGAGTGCAGCCAGTTTGTTCCTAAGCAGTGGCTGAGGCAGTCATTTCCCCCACGGCCTCTGAGAAAACATGCCTTCTATGTCAGTGCCCTCCAGGTTTGTCCTCAGGCTGGTTCCAGCCAAACCAAGCCTGACCTTCCTTCCATTTCAGGCATTGTTTGCTATTTCCTTGTGAATTTTGGCTAGAAATTCTAGCATGGAGAAAGCTAGCTGGAGTTTTGTCTTGCCCTGCTGGAACCTCCTGTGCTCTCCATCCTTTGTGTTGCCCTCTGGCTCTTTTGCTGTAAGATGGCTTCAGACCACATCCACCTGCTGCACTGTGGGCTCCTCCATGGACTGCACACACAGATCTGCTCTGTGTGGGCTGCAGGGGGGGGACTGCCTGCTCCATCATGGGCTCTCAGCTGCTGTTGCACAGCTTTTTCCCTTTCTTAAATATACTCAGAGTGCAACCAGCATTACTTGGCGACTCAGCTCTGGCCCAGCAATGTGTCCCTTATGGAGCTGGCTCTGATCTGATGAGATCTTCAGGAGGATGTGGCCCCTCTGCTACCAAAGCCTTACCATGTGAACCCAACCAAGGCTGCAGCCCTACTGTGTTTTTCATTCACAACTGGGGCTCTTCAGGCATTACAGCCCTAGGTCATGAGCACAGAATTCCCTGTAACAGGAGCCCTTGGCATCTCCTCCTGCTGCCTCCTGAGTTTGCCTCTGTGGCTGTCCTGCTCTGCAACACCGCCTCCATCTCCTCCAACAATGGCTCATTGTGTGAGGGGGGAGCATTTCTCTGCAGTTCTTCTGCTCCCCTCCCCAGCAGGAGCCTTGGGAGCCCCTATGCGCTCTGTAAGTGCACTTGCACTTGGTGTTTGTGTAAATGAGGAGGAGGTACTGCAGGACAGCTTTGCCCCACCAAATCCCTGCAGCTGGGGTGGGAGGGGAAAAACAAATGTGTGAGCTGAGGCTTAACGCATGGTGATGTAAAGCTCCTCTGTTCTCCATGCCTTTGGCTCAGTGTCAGCTGAGGAGAAAGGAAAACATGTGCTGAGCACCGAGATGGCAGAGCAGGGGTTGTGTTCCCAAGCACTGACCCCTGCCTGTGGGTGACAGTTCATTTGCACAAGGCCATTGCTGTGGGGGGGGGGAATCAAGCTTTGCTTTGGCCCTGAGCATGTGTGTGACAGCCCAGTTTCATCTAGAATGAGCTGCTTAGTGCTCAAAGAGAGGCGTGTGTTTCTGTCCGAAGCATACACTGCTTTGCTTAGTTCCTGTACTCCTATAGACCTGTTCTGCTGAGCTCATGACAGCAGTCCACCATGTGAAACTATGCCAAGCAGCTCCTCTGCCTCCTGCCTGGGGCTGCACACCAGCCTGGTTCACCCAGCACAAGTCCTGGGGCATTCTCCAATGTGTGAAATATCCCTGCTTCCCTTCGGCTCCCTAAATTAGCATGCTGCTTCTCAGTTCACGCTCATCTGCTTGCTGGTGTCCCTGGAACCAAGGCAAAGGGATTCTTCCCTTTGGGTAGTGGAGCAGCCTGGGAGCTCTCAACTAATTTGAGTCCTTAGAGGCTCTTCTGGGGGCTGAGTGCTAACTGGAGGCAAGTGGAGATCTTTCCAGCTGTGCGTGGATGGATGATGACAGCAGGCATCTTGCTCTTTCATTTAGCGGAATTGAGGTGATGAAGGCAAGGAGCCCTGCAGTGCAAGGAGCTGTAAGGTATGAAAGATGGACAAATCCTTGCCTGAAAAGCTTACAGTCTAAATGGGCAACAACTAGCAAGGGAGAGGAGGGGTAAGAAGCATAGGTGTGCCTCTGCAAAGATCAGAAGCAGCACAGGACTGAAATCCTCCTTTCCTGGCTTAGCTCAGTGCTATTTTGTGGCATGCCAGCTTTCTTCCTGCAGAGCTGTCCAGGCTGCTGTCTGCAGGCTGCATTTCTCTGAGGACACTGGAGCTGCCTGGTGTGGGGAAGTTTGACACCAGGCTGGAAGGGCAAGCAGCAGTTCCAGTGTCTCTGCTCCTAAGCATGATTTTGGCTTTGCCCTCTTCATGTGGTCCTTGAGCATCTCTGCTGGCAGGTGCTGCTCTGGAGAGCAGCATGGTGTCAGAGGGCCATGCAGTTTGTCCCTTGCTATTGCAGGAAACGACGTCACTTAATCCCCTCCTAATCCGATCAAGATTTGTCTTGGGAGTGCTCAGGGTTTTGCTTTTCTTGCTACTCCTTCTGGGAGGTTGTCCTGGAGCTTTGTTTTTTCTGGCTGGAAGCCTTCTAAGGCTACCCATGGCTAGCTGATACCTTGTTCTTGTGCCAATGTTTTCTTCTAGCTCAAACAAAAGCGGCCATAATTAAAGAATGCTTAACTCTTGAGCGCTGGACTCGAGATAAGGGTGCTAAAACTGGGTCTTGAGATCATTTCCCTCTCTGACCTGCATCAGTCTATGCCCAAACCTCCTGTTTTAACTGCTCTAAGCAGGCACTGCTCCAAAGCCCTGCTGTCCCCTGCTCTGGGTCTCCCTGCCAGAGCAGCTCTGACCCATTAACTTGCTTTTATGTCTCTTCCAGAGAAGTACATGGAGTTTGACCTGAACAACCAAGGCGAGATTGGTGAGTGACACGAGGACATTACTGGGCTGGAAAAGCAGCAGCCTGCTGGGAGGGTGTCTGCTGCTGACTGCTGCTCCCCTCTGCAATTGTGATTCTGGGGAGGAAAATCATGGGCTGCTCTTGGGACGAGCCTTGCTCAGCTCCTGGACCCCAGCTGGAGGCTTCCTGGCTCTGCAGCCTCTGCTCTTGGCTCTCTCAATCTCTTGCCTGTTTTGTGATCTCAGTTTTCTCAGTGCTGATCTCCTCCTAATGCTTTGCTTAGTGTCTCTGCTCTTAATGATTCAGTTTCTCCACGCAGGCCTTTTTGTTTTCAATCCTCAGCATCTCCTGAGCAGGGAAGCTGCAGGGCTCGGGCTCTCCTGAGCTTTGCCTGGCTGGAGGAGGAAGCTGTGTCAAACCACCAGCACTTGTGGTGTGGAGAAGCGCTTGTTTGCTGGGGTGGAGGTGGAGGGAAGGAGAGGAAGTGGCTGTGTGGCTGAGCAAAGAGGGCCCTGCCTTGGGGCTGGAAAGCAGAAGTAAAGATGCAGGTTTTTCCATGTCTGGAGCAGACACCTGAGAGCAAGTGCTTGCATTTAACCCTTGCAGGAGGCTCCTTCCTGGCTCCCCTCCTCCGTCAGCCCTTGATATCAGCCCAGGGAGCTGGAGGAGCTTGGCCCTGCTGTGCTGCCCTTCCGGGTGGGAAGGGGCTGCAGGACTCTGGCCTGGTGAGAGCAATGGAAGGAAACGACCTGCAGTGCCAGGCAGGAGTGCTTGTTCCCAGAGCCTCTTTGTCTCCAGCTTTAACCTCAGTGTTGCTTTCTTCCCTCCGCATCCTTGTGATTCTTGGCACTGCTTTCTGAGCTCAATAGCGGTGTCCCTACGTGCCTCTTAAGCACTGTTCTTCTGCAACAGTATGTTTTTCTTTTATTCTCGAGCTGCATGAATAGGAAGTGCTGCCCATACAGCAATGGGGCTGCACTGAGGGCTTCTCTCTGCTTTCAGCTGACAGCTTTGTGCCATCAGCCCTAGTGAAGAGGTGAGCTGCGAGCTCCAGCCTGTGCCTCGAGGTTGGTCCGGGTGCAGTGTAGTTATCTTTCAATAGTGCTGATGCCTCACTCTTGCAGATTTGATGTCTGTCAAAAGGATGATGGAGAAGATGGGTGTTCCGAAGACCCATCTAGAGCTGAAGAAGATGATCTCTGAGGTGACCGGAGGGGTTAGCGAGACCATCTCCTACCAGGACTTCGTTAACGTGATGCTTGGCAAACGCTCTGCTGTACTTAAACTGTGAGTGCCATCCAGGAAGGGATGGGGGAGGTGCTGGGGGAGCTGGGAAGAGAAATTTCTCCTGCCTGGCAGAGCTGGAGCTGTGCCTGTTGGGTGGTGCGGTGAGGGAGGAGAACCCTTGTGCAACAGGAGGGAGGACGTGAGCAGCAAACGATGGTCTTGCTGGCTCCTACAACCCACGGAATGCTCCCTCCCTGCCTGATTTTTTTGAAACTTGAGCTGGTAGGTGGAGAGAAGACACCAGCTTGGGACGGCTGGCTTGTGCTGGGGGAGGTTTGCTGTGCTACCAGCTGCCAGCACTCGCCTCCCACGGCCTCCTCTGCCCTCTCAACAGGGCTCTCAAAGTCCTGCTGTAACAAATGGCTTCCCACCGCTCACTTGGCTCCTTCTGGTATCAGGGTGGGTTTTCTTGGCTCTGTCTCCACCCCATTGAAGCCTGTCTTTTCCTTTCTCAGCCACAGAGGCTGATCCTGCTTTTGTCTGCCGCCATGAATAGGAGCCGCTCCTCTCCATGCCCCCTGCCCCTTTCTGAAAAGAGCTTTAAAAAGGCAGCCAGCTTTCTGGGCAGGTTGGGAGGAAGGACGTCTCTCTGAGCTGCTACATTCTTTTGGCAATCTCTTCTCTCCCCCTCAGTGCATGTCAGGATGCTCCTTTTCCAAGCACGCGCTCTTCTGACAACTCTGTTCCTCTCTTCATTGAAGCAGGCTGAGCCTGCAGCCAGCCCAATATCGTCTATTCTTCCAACTTCGGCAGCTTTCACAGATGGGTCCCTTCTTTTGCTAACAAACAGATGCCCCATTGTGTGTTGAGCAGCGTTTAGAGCAGGAGCAGAAATGTAAAACTCGTCCCAAGAGCAGTGCACTCCTTTGATCCAGCCTGGCAGCTGGCATTCCCAGCGTAGCTGCAGTCCTTAGGGAGGAAGACAGCGCTGGTTGTTGCAAAATGCTTGGGATTCTTCTAGCTACTGCCTTGCTCCTTGTATCTGTCCTATTTCTGGTTGTAATTGCTGTTGTTTGGCTTGACTTTTGAATGTTCTACTGGATGGTTATGCACAAGGTGGGCCAGGGATGGTGCTTAGGAGCACTTAGCATGCAGTGTGCACCCAGGGGATTTGGGAAGTGGCTAAGTAAAACGTGCTAATCCTCTGGGCTCTGAGAGGAAAACCAGCAGAGGCTTTGGGAACTCGCTCCCTGAAGCTGCTGGAAAAGCAATGCTGCGGCTCAGCTGGCAGCACTGCCCTCTGTTGGCTTCTGTCCTCTGTAATTATCAGATGGCCATTGCATAGAAGGTAAAATAATCCCAGTCTCAATGATGAGTGAAAATGCACCTGCTTTTTTTAATATGTATTATCTGTTGTGTTTTTCAGGGTCATGATGTTTGAAGGAAAAGCCAATGAAAGCAATCCAAAACCTTCCGGTCCGCCTCCGGAGAGAGATATAGCCAGCCTCCCTTGAAGAGGACAGGCTGGAAAATTGGCACTGTTTGCTTTGCTGGTCTGTAACGGAGGTTACCTGTGCTTTGTTACTCTTTACTGTGAACAGTCCTAGTTTTCAACTAACCTGCCTTAGAGGAACAGCAAGGGAAGCTGGTAACCCCAGCTCGCATCTTTCTGCAGTATCCGCTAGCTAACTTGATTTCCTAGACAGAAGCTGTAGCACCAAGTATAATGTGAGACCAAAAAAAAGTCCTGTGATCTTAACTCTTTCCCCTGCCCTTCTTGATGATGCCCTGATGGATTCAGAGCTGTGCTTGTCACAGCAGGTTCCTGAAGAGACTTGCTATCAGATAGCAGCTTCATGGGTGCAAATAAGTGCCTTCTGTTCTGTCCTATGCTTCCTGACCGGAGTCTAGACCCTAGTCCTGGATCTGTGTCCTCATCAGCTCCAGGAGCAAGTTCTACACAATCAGCATGGGATGTCCCTGATGTGCCTGGGTTCTCTACTTTTGGAAGACCTTTGTCAGCTGCTGAGGCTGCAATGTTGTAAGGGAACACTTCTCATTGAATTTAGCAGCTAAAGGACATTCATTGGGCTTCACCTTGAACGAAGTGCTTATCACAGGTGTTCACGTTTTCAGAAGTCACTGCCTGAAGTCCCCACCTCCCTCAAAGGCAGTAGGGCCACGGTGCCCTTCTGTTCTCAGGCCAATTTTCTGGGTCCTTCCTCTGTAGTTTGCCTTAGGGACAGGATCAGAGCTAACCTGTCAGCAGGAACATGCTCTGTGAGTAACCATGCAGACAGTGTCCTGCTAGCTCCTACTAGAAATGAGATTAGAAATTGTGTCCATTGTATTAATGGCTGGCTACAAGGCAAAGGCAAGAACTCGCTATGGGAGCTGTGAACAAAATGCAGACAAACTCAGGGCTGTCTCTGCAACCCTGATGCATAAATCCAACTGAGCCACGACTACAGGAATAAGTTCTGCAAAGTCTGTTTCATCTGAGGAAAAGCCACTGGCGCATTGCTCTTTTTAGCTTTAGGTCCTTCCCCCTGCCCCTTCCTGGTTTAGGGTTTGTTCTGCTTTTCTCAGCCTATGAGACTTGTTGATCAGCCGTAGCAAAAGAGGCAAGCAGAGAGTCACAGAGGTGATCTGCAAAAGGCCGAGCTGTAGTCCTGTTCTGGAAAGGGAGAAGTCTGACACCAGCAAGCGACTTTAGGATCCTCTTTCTGATAAAACTACTTGGATCAGACCAGGAGCATAATTGCTGAACAACTTCACTGTCCAAGTGTAGAAACAAGCCTGCTGTTACACCTTTGCAGCCCATCAGGAAGGCTTTGGAGGAAATTAGAAGGAAGCTAGAGGTGCCCAAACTGTGAGCCCTGTGAGCTTTTCCAAACCAGCTGTGGATGAAGATCTTTCTTCATGCAGCTGCTCTCTTTGACTTTGCAGACTGCTCTGCATGTGTTTCAGCTTGGTCCTGTGGGACTACCAGACACACTTCCCTGATGTATAAACCCCAAAGCTTACACACTAATGATGGCTGTGTGGACTAAGTGCGGGGACTGTGCTGCCCACACTCTGGTTACTGCAGTGAATCTTGCTCTTCGCACAACTTCTGGAATCCAGATGTTTGCTCTTTGCCCTTTCCCCGTTTTTCTTAAATGTTCTTGGCAGCTTTGAACTTTTTAAAATCGGTTGAATAGTTTTTAAAGGAAAACACAGATGATTAACTTGCCTAGGCTTATTGTTCCTGCCAAAGGCTGCACTTTTAAAGAAAAAACATTCTCACTACTGTCCGCATGATAACCAAAACTGTAATGGAGAGAAAAATTGTAAGAGCAGCACCAGTCTCCTTTAAAGACTGAAAATAAATCTCCTGAAGCCACGCCGTGTCAGTGTGTTTAGTTCAGTTTTTCAGTTTGGTCCAAATGATTGGTTGCAGATTAGCTGAGCTGTTTTCCATGTTGGTTAATATAAACCCCTCCAGCACATCCTAGAGATGGGTTTGGGCTGATTTTTATCACTAAGAACTGACCCAGTGCCTCTGAGTTCATGTTGCGAAATACAGAGGGCACCTCCTGAAAGCCAGCCTGACCTTCTGTAAAGAAAACAGGTGGCAGTGCTTGTTCCAATGAGTGTTTATGGAGAGCAGACACGTGCAGCTCTTTCCCTGTGAGATTACTTTTTCATCCTCTCTGCTCTTAAAGCAATTGCCTGAGGTTATCTGATGTGGGTTATCAAAATGGAGAGCGGTTCTTCCTGGGGCAGCAAAGCCAACCGGCGCTGTGCTGTAGGAGAAGCAGCCGAGGCATTCCCCAGCTTCGTGACGCAAGGAATAAAGGCTTTATTAAATAGCGCGGGCGGGCTCAGCGCCAACATCGGCATATACTGTGCCCGCTGGAGGACTGCGGGGCACTTCCGGTCGCCACCGACCATAGAGAGGCTGTGTCTAGAGCGGCCCCGACGGAAGCGGAAGTGAGCGCAACGTCGCGCGGGGCTCCTCGGTGGTGTGCGGAGTTCCGCGATTGTGCGCTGTTGTGAGGGCGGGTCCGCGGCTGCGGCACCGCCACCATGGGGGAGGACGGGGACTTGGTCCCCGAGCGGGAGATGAAGGTGGGTTCGGCTCTGAGGGGGTGGCAGACCGGCGGGCTCGGGCTTTTGTACTCGGGGGTCGACTCCGGCCGCGAGGAGGGTGACAGAGCGCTGTAGGGCTGTGAGGGCCCTTAGCGGAGCGCAGTTCTGGCGGTTTGGTGTGGGCTGTGAGGGTGGTAGGCCGGGGGGACTTGGTCACCGGGGCCTAACAGGCTGGGGAGGGGGCTGTGTGTGGTTCGTGGCGTTGGGGGGTTGTTGGGGAACCCCTGCACGGTTTGGGATGTGTTTGAGTGCTTCTCGGCAGCGTCTGGATAAGGCTGTGGAGTGGAAGAGGGATGGATCGGCTCGGGGCGCAGTGGAGAGGTGTACTAGTAAAGTTGAAGTATGTGGGGAGGCTTTAGGCTCCATATGTTTTCTTGAAACACTGGGAGAGCTGGAGGGAGGGGTGTAAGGAGCTCACCTGGGCAGAGGAGTGATACATTTTGGAGCCCTTCTGGCTGTGAGACTTGTATGGGGGAGCACATGCTTGAGAGAACAGCAGACCTGAGCAGGTGTGGTTGTTTACCTGGTGTAGGTTTACCTGGTTGTTACCTGGTGTTGGGAACCTGCTTTGGCAGGGGGGGTTGGACTCGATGATCTCTGGAGGTCCCTTCCAACCCTGACAATTCTGTGATTCTGTGTTTGCTGTCTGTTGGAGTCTTGTTGCGTGCTGCCAGCCAGGCCCACCCGTGTGGTTCCAGTGCGTTGCTGTGAGGCTGTGTGAGCAGAACAAGGCTGTCAGCACACGTTCCTCCAGCCCTCTGAGTCTCTGTGCAGCTGCTTTCTGCACAGATACTTTCAAAACCAAAGATTTGGGTTGTTTGTTTTGCAGAAGATTCTGAGTTCCTGCAGCTTCCTCAGATTGCAGAAATGCAATTTTTCTGTGCTTTGGCGAAATGAAATAAGAATCACGTGCTTGGTTTGAGTTAACGATGTTAAGTACAGTGCTGTGGTCAGTGGTTAGAGAAGAGATGCTCATACTTGATGTGAGCACAGTTTTGCATTAGTAATAGTGCAGGTACTGTTTCTAAAGCCATGTTTTTACAGTTGTATTTCTCACCTTCTCTTTTCTATTTTTTTCTCACCTTCTCTTCTTTTTCTCCTTTTACATAAAGACAGCATAAGTTATGAGATGAGTGAGTTCACAAAATAAGTCTGTACTGAGTAATTGCTGGTGGGTGGAAGGAAGAACTGTTTCTGTTCTGTGTATGATAAACTACAGTAGCTAGCAAAGATGAGCTAAGTAGTTGTGTGTTTTGTAACTTTTAGGCAACAAGGTTTTTTGTTCCTTTCTCTTCTCCCTGTTTCAGGTATGTTTCTGAGAGGAGTTAAATGTCTGAGACAGATTCAGCTCCTACAAGTTTTGTGAAAGCAGGCTGCTGTGTAGAAGAGAGCTTCAACCAGTGCTTCCAATAACAGCAAAGCTGTGATCTCAGTTTTTTTTCTTTTGTAGGCAGAACAGAAAATGTGATAGGATGTTCAGCAATAGCATGAATATGGGAGAGACTTTTCAGCTGAAACAGAAGTAAACCATTTATGTTTACTAGCATACATAAAGCTACTTTTGAACTCTCTTCCAACAGGATTTTCAGTTCAGAGCTCTGAAGAAGGTCCGCATCTTTGATCCTCCTGATGATCTTCCCAAAGAGCGGTGCAGCCTCCTTGTAGTGTCGAACAAATACGGCCTGGTCTTTGCTGGTGGAGGAAGCAGCCTGCAGATCTTTCACACTAGAGATCTTCTCATGCAGAATCAGCTTGGAGAAGATCCCAATAGCATTGGTAAGACGCATTCATATGTCGTGGTCTTTGCATGTGCTGTTAGAAACCTGTCTCTAACCATGAAACTACGTGTATATCTGAGATGTTTGTGACAGGAGAGAGGGCAGGGTTCTCGTCCCAAATAGGCTTGGACTTGGACTGTCCTACAAGAGAGGAAGTGATGGCTTTCTGCCACCTCACTACCTAAGTGCATTTAATGGCAAAAAAAACTTGTTGGCAATAAAAACTGCTTGGTTTTCATTCTCATGTTGTCATTGGTAACGGTGCTACTTGAAGTGTCCCTGTGTATGTACCACAAGTAAAACCTGGAAAGTGTCCACTTATTTTCCCTCCATGTTACTGAAGAATGAAGATGCCATTTTCTCTTAGAAGAAATTTGAGACTTTTAAGACTATATTGCTAGTGATGAAGGGCTTTGCTTTCACTCAGTGAATTTTTCTACATCCATTCTGATAGCTACTGTTTATAATGCTGTATGCTTAATGACTTTTGCATAAACTTCTAACTTCATTTTTTTTAAAATTTTTGCTGTTTAAATCCATACACTTCATCCTCTCCTCCTCATCTTTTGTCTTTTAAGTGGAGAATGTCCAGAGTACCTCAGTTCCCATGAAGTTTCCAGTGCAGCACTTGGCTCTCAGCTGTGATAATCTCACCTTGTCTGTCTGTATGATGTCCAGTGACATTGGTTCCTTCATTGGCTTTTTTGATGTCCGCACACTCTTTAATCAGGTAAGCTGTACACACACACAGAGTGTTTTGTTTTACTTCCCTAAACTACATCAGAGGGATTGTCATGCCTTGAGCGGTGTTTTCTGCCCCTGTGGGAGGTATCTTGTAAGGAAGTTTTTTATTAAACTCAAAATCTGCTTCTTAGCATTATAGAATGGTTTGGGTTAGGAGGGATGTTAAAAATCATCTAGTTCCAACCTTACACTAGAGCAGGCTCCTCAGGGCCCCATCAGCTTGGCCTTGAACACTTCAAGGCGCATCCAACACTTCTCTTGTCAACCTGTTCCATTGCCTTACCAACCTCTAGGTAAATAATTTCCTCCTAATATCTGATCTAAATCTACCCTCTTCAGTTTAAAGCCTCACTTATTTCTGTCAGCTGTTAATTTATAGGTAGGCCAAAACTGGTTTGGATTATGACTTGATGAGAAATGTGTTTTGAGCTCAGCATGGACTGTCTCAAACGTTTTCCTTTCCTAAAAGGCAAAACAGCAGAAGCGTATGTTTGCTTATCACAAGCTGGCCAAGGACTCAGGAAGTGCAGCAATGGTCAATGACCTGAAGTGGAACCCTGCTAGTCCCACCATGGTGGCTGTCTGTCTGTCCGATGGCAGCATCTCTGTCCTGCAGGTCACAGACTCTGTGAAAGTGTATGCCACATTGCCTCCCTCGGTCGCTGTTACCTCTGGTGAGTTTGGGGTAAGGTGATGTTGGATAATTAAGGAGAGAAGGGGAAACACAAGTGGAAGAAGACAAGCTTTGTGTCTCAGGAAGAAGGTTCTTAAAGAATTAAAATAGATCATGAACAGAAGGGTTTAAACTCCCTAAGGCTATGAAAAAACCTGCTAATATAATCACACTGATAATTACCCCTGACTGTATTCCTCTCTCCCAAATTTAGCACAATTGGTGCATCTTTCTGACTGCTCTAATATAATTCTTAGGGCTCTGGCTGTGATTTTAACTTGTCCCCATATATTTGTGTCAACTGAAGTGTATGTTTGAAACGTAACTGGATATATTCCACTATAGGGCAATATAAAGCTGTACAGAGGGACATGGGAGTGAAGTTCAAACTTGTTTGCAGCTCAGTGTGAGGATTAAGAATTTCAGCTCTTCTGTCAGTCTGTAATCTAAAAGGCAAGACTGTGATATTCACAGGAGTTGTATTCAGATTCAAAGGGTTTTGCAGAGGGAAAAAAAAAAGCAGCTTTAATTTATTGGTCCTGCTTTATGGGACCTTGTAACTCTACACTTCCTTAATGCTGATGAAGCTCTCTTTTCTGTTTAGTGTGTTGGAGCCCAAAGGGAAAACAACTGGCTGTGGGGAGGCAAAATGGCACTGTGGTGCAGTATCTGCCTGTAAGTATTGTTGCCATTAAGACACCTGCTTGCTAGTTTGCAATGTGCTTTAATTTTTTTTGCATTTCAGTTACAGAATTTGAGTTGGGTGGCGTGTAGTGAGCCATGCCCAAGCACTTCAGCACTATGAAAGTATCTTAGACCAGTGCTGGGTTTAGTTTAAGGTGTGCACCTGCCACTTAAATGTAGTGACTTCATCGTGGCATGTGATGAGTGTTAACAAGAGAGCGAGTCACTACAAAACAATTCTTTGCAGTTTCTCCAAAGCTTACAGTTTACTTGGTTTGGTGTTTGTTTTTTTTTTCTTAGTACTTAAAAGGATTTTTATTTGCAGAATCTGCAAGAGAAGAAAGTAATCCCTTATCCTCCCTTTTATCAGGCAGACAATCCTGTTAAAGGTAAATCTTTCTGTTTATTTTTAACTTGCTTCCTCCTTTAAAATATTTCTACTCGTTCATCCACTGTTATTGTTAGTTGCATCCTGTAGCCTGCTTACATAATAACAGTATCATTTTTTTAATCATTTGGGAGAAGAATTACATGTTTTACCCCTGGATCACATAGAAAAACTAACTGTAGGCCAGAGTGTTGATCTGTTTCTAAAATGTTGTAAATACACATGTGAAATATTAGTTTTGTGCTCACTGATGTGATAATACTGTGACAGCAATCTGCCTTCAACACAGAGATTTCTGGATATTAATCCACTGTATTTCTTGGTGTGGGCTTCATCTCTTCATTATGATTCTGTTACTGCTTTGACATTTGATTGTTCAGAAAGCAGAAACCTTCCATTTGGGTGTGCCAGACTGTCATCCATTTTTAGAAACACTTGGTGCTGTTTGGCCTGTGTTGTCATCAGGCAAATCAAACATTTGCTTTGGTTTTGTATTTGGAACTTCTGGGAAATAAATAGTTTTCCTGCTAGTATGACTGATGCTGTGCAGACAGATTGTTACAGTTCTTCATCTTTGTAGTTTAGCAGTTAGGGATTCCTTATCTGCTAGCAGTGTCACATTACTTGTGTGTTTTGTGCACAGTTAAAATTGCCCTACAAGGAAGTATTTTGAAGTGTATCTGACTTGAGGTATTTGTTTCCTTCTCTTTTAGTTTTGGATGTGCTGTGGATTGGCACATATGTCTTTGCTATTGTGTATGCAGCTGCTGATGGGACACTGGAAACGCCTCCAGAAGTGGTTGTAGCACTGTTGCCTGTGAGTTACCAACAAGTCACAGCTGCAGAGAAGTTTCTTGCTTGTTCTTTATTGGTTTATGACAGTGGCAACCTGCTTTTATTGTGGATGTCATTTGGAATTTGAGTTTACTGTACCTCAGTGAAGTCATATTTATGTTATTAATTTCTGCTAATTGGGCAGTAAATTATTAATGTTGGTCTTACAGAAAAAGGAAGAGAAGCGACCAGAAAAGTTTGTGAATTTCATGGAACCTTGTTATGGAAGCTGTGCTGAAAGGCAACATCATTACTACCTCAACTATGTTGAGGAATGGTGGGTTGTGAGAATCATGGCAAAGCTTTGCCCTTGTGCATGTCTGAGTAGTCTGTGCTTCTTGTAGTATTTCTCCCTTCTGTAAACTGTGTAAGACCTGAACATGAGCCAAATGAAATTGCCACTTTGAAAATGCTGTATGAAAGCATGGCTAGTTTCTCCTTTGTTTTCATGACAATGTACGCTGACTAATTTTAAAGGAAAAAAAGGCAAACATTGTACAGAGATGGAGCCAATGGTGTTTCCTTCGTCTTGGGAGGAATAGTCTGCTTCATACTGTTGTAACTTCTTTGTTAATTATGAATTTGGATAGATGATAATGATTTGCAGGGCTAAACCTTGCATGGATTGTCACACGTGTCATAACCTACTGGTGTCCATCCTTACAGGGATCTAATTCTGGCAGCTTCGGCCGCTTCCACAGAAGTCAGCATTCTTGCCAGGCAAGGAGATCAGGTAAGGCTTTTCTTCCTGCTGCATTTATGTATATGTACCTCCTTTTTCTTGAAAATCTAAGCAAGTAAAACTTCTGTAAGTTAGATAGTTGCAACATGACAGCATGGTATGCTTTTAAAAAGCAAACCAAAAAGACAAACACCAAAACCAAGCAAACAAAATCCAAAGCATTCAGGTCGTGCAAAAGATGAAGATAAATGTAAGCCTTAGAAGAAGAGATCTGAATGACACAAAGGATAAACAGAAAGACTGTACGTTGTGAACCAAGTACCACAAATCTATTTTTCATGATTTACTTAGTCTAAAAATGTGGTCAAATTCACTGTAATAAAAAGTGACTCATGGTCATCAGTTGAAGTAGAACATGAAGTGCGTCTGCCCTTGAGTCTGAGTTCAGATCTGACATACGGTGCTGTGGAAGAAACAACAGCCAGTTCTGTGAAGGACTCTGGTACTTCTGTTTATTTATCTGACAAGTTCAGGTAGATGCTCTCCAGACTTTTTGCAGTCTGATCTTTTAGTTGTGCTAGACTAATGTATTGAAGAAGGCTGAACAGAGGAAAATAGCCAGAATAATAATTTAGGTGTTGGTTTTTGTTTTGTTTTTTTTCAGAACTGGGAATCATGGATTTTGGAGGACTCCAGCAGAGCAGAACTTCCTGTGACAGATAAAAGTGATGATACTTTGCCTGTTGGTGTTGCTGTAGACTACACCAATAACATGCCTATCCCGATCAGTAAGTCTTGTTAGTCTTCTAAAGTAGCCCAATAGTAGCAGTGTATGAGATATTCTTGAGAAGCAGTCCAGTGCTTTAGGGGCCTGGCAGATTATTCTGAAAGTGGGACTGACACATTAATCAGTCCTACAGTTTTATAGCAAGTCCACAGCACACCTACATGTCTGTAAGGATTCAAATATTAGATACAGTTCTTCCTGAAAGCTTGCAGCAGGCTGGGATGCTGTAGTAACAGCTTTGGAAGGGAAAGCATCTCATTTAGGTTTGCATTTCACAGAACTGGGGTAATAATGAGCTTAAGAGTCATATTCTGTTAGGAATTTCACACTGCCTGTGTGGTTTTCATGATGCTTGTAGCTTCTGTCATTTTGCAGAACTTTTTATTGAGTATGTTTGCAGTGGTCTAAAGGGAAAATAAAGGATTGGTTACAAAGCCAGAAAAAGCAAGGATCATTGAGGTGATTTTGTAGGTTTTAATTCTTCGTTAAAGCACAGGGCCTGTGCTAACTGAACCCTGCTGTGCTTTGCATCTACCTGGTTACATTGCTGGTGCACCTCCTGTGCTGCCTGGAGGCTCTTCAAAGCACATTGTCAGAGGCTGAAGTGGAAGATACATCTGAGCTATTGTGCTGTACCTCAGTGAATTCTGAAAGCTCTCTCTTGCAACTAAGAGACATTAAAATATAGATGCCTTCAGGCAGAGTGGAAGGTAGTGTAGTTGTGTTCCTGAAGAGCACAGGAGGGTGCCGATTAACTGGGAACTGCAACAGCCTTTACCTGAATGACAACCTACAGTAGGGAATTGAGGTCAAGCTTTAATGCAGAATTGAATTTGAAGCATTTTCTGTGTTAACCTATACATTTACTGGCTTAAGGAATCTGTCTGAGCAGCCTCGTTAAGCCCACATTTTGCTGCCTCAGAGTTTCAATAAAGGTTTTTGGAGAAGCTTTTTGATAACTCTGTTCTCACTGAGTGTAGTCAGTTCATTTTTGACCACACATCATTTGACTTTACAGTTTTGCAGCAAGTTTGGATCAGAAAGGAAGTATAATTGTCCTGGAACACACTTCCATGTGGAGTTTTCCCTTCCCCAGCCAGAACCAGTATTAGAGGCATGTGGCCTTTCACTGCACCAACCAATAAAAAAAATGCTAATATTTAAATGAATTTCTTTTTGTTCTATATTTGCTCTTTTTTATATTGAGTGGAGTTTAATCTTCATAGAAAATACTTCAGCAATAGTTTGGGGCCTTTAACTGTGCTGAGCATACTTGAAGTGAAGCAGGCTCTAGCTCAAGGTGGTGCCGATGAGAGTAGGAACAGGAGGAGAAACCTTGGTTGCTGGGCTTATGTATCTGGTCCCTGGCAGGTGATGAGAAGACCCTTCCTCCAGCACCAGTTCTCATCTTGCTCTCTACGGATGGTGTGCTGTGCCCATTTTACATGATCAATCAAAATCCAGGGGTCAGATCGCTTCTTGTGACCCCGGAGCCATTGCCAACAGCAGGGGAGAGAGCACCGAAATCACCAGGTGAGTGCTGCAGTGGGTTAAGGAAAGACTGGCATTTGTGGATCTTTGTTGTCTTCGTCTGTGAGTTTGTTGTTCAGATAGACATGCAGTCACAGGAAACATTGTTTTTATTTGTAATGATAGTGGGAGCAGCTCTTGGGTGTTCTGTGCTCACCAGTCAGTTCTCCATCTCATGTACATCCAGATGAAATAATGTAGTCCTGTTCATCCAAGGGGTCTCAGGCAGTTTTCAGACAGTGCATTTAAACCTCTCTATGCAGTCAGCCTTTGGGGAATAGGGCCAGGGCAATTCTAGGAGGCCTTTTGCCCACTGGAACTGCAGCAGTGACTGCAGGCTCCACCTGGGGACGAGGATCAAATGCTGTGCAGACCTAGAGCAGGGTCGATATGCTTCCCAGGGGTGATGGTTTTCCTCTCTGTGTGCTTATTGTGGCCTCCCATGGCAAAACCAGCATGTTTGGCTGCAGAGAGAGCTTACTTAAGTTACAGCTTTCTTCAGCACTGTGAAAACAGTGTCAGGAGATGAAAAGCAGTAGTTTTATCTGACTGTATATTGAGTACCATATACAATGTGAAGTTGACAGTTTCTTATTCTAGGGTAGACAGGTTAGTTGGTTGTTCTGCTCCTCTGTATGTGTGCAGTAATAATTGCAAAGCCACCATTTTCTTTCCTGCATTTGCTTCTCGTTCTCCAAACAGAATGCATCTGTTTGGCAACCTGCCTCTCTGCAGTGCTGGCTGTCTTTCGTGCTGACAGCCTTTTTTATGTGAGATGGCAGGAACATCATCAAAAGCAATGGAGAAACGTGAAACCTCTTCACTGGGAACTCCAGGCAATATTAACCTAGTTAGATGCAAGTAAACTGCAGTATTGATCACGGCTTGGGCTTTGTGCACTCATTTGCTGGAGGTGAGGACTAGAAGCCCTCTCCCCTCCTCACTTTTCTTCACTGTTCTGTCTGCCTAGTGAATGAGGTTGTACCTAACTGTTCCATTAAATAGTATTTGGCCTTGCAGTACCTTCTGCCATTAGTGCAACCAAATGAGACTCTACCTATTTCTGTTTCTGCAGGTAGCACTGTCTCGGCTCCAACTACTCCACCAACTTCTTTAAAGCCTGATGCAGTACCAGCTGTTTCTCCTGCCCCAAGTCAGCCTTCTGCAGGCGATGGAGCAGCTGCATTTTCCTTTATTCCTTCAAATGCAAAGGTGCCTGGCTCTACAGACAGTGAACTTCCACTTTACCCCTTTGCCACTGATACCTCCAAGGAAGTCCTGGCTCCAAGTCTGACAGGAGCAGCAACATTCTCTTTCTCCTCTGCTTCTCCTAAGGCATCCATAACACCTGCTCCTTCTGTGGGCACCACTGCAGCCACAGCCACCTCCTTCTCCTTTGGATCCATGAACTTGAAACCATCTGCAGAAAGTTCACCTGGGCTGCCACACTCCACAGCTCCTGCTGCACAGAAGTCTTCTTTTGCCCCTTCGGCTTCTTCAGTTAAAGTGAATCTCAGTGAGAAGTAAGTATAAAGATGCTGCAGTGCAGTGGCTGGATAGTTGTTAAAACAGTCCAGGTGCGGACAATGTGTGGTGGTTCTGGAACATCACACAATGGTTTTTGGCTTTTTGCCCTGACAGCTGTTCTCCATACTCCCAAAAAAGCTTTGAGGAGGCTCCTCTTATCTAAGACTGTCTTGGCTGTGAGAAGCCTCAGTGCTTTTCATGCTAGAGATGATGTTCATGGGCAGATTGTTAGTTGGGGAAGATGCCAGAGTCCTAGCTTTCTCATGTCTTTAGTTTGTTGGCATGATATGAAACAATAATTCCATGCTGTGGTTTGAGATAAGGCGTGTTAAAGACTCTTGGGAAACACTGGGACTTGAAAACTTTTGTAGCTGTTTTAGTGTAGTGGTGGTAGCACAAGTTTCTTTCACTGTGAAGGTTTCTTATCTCCAACCTGAAGAGTAATTTGCAGAGCTGGAGGAGTGTGTATCCATAGGTGATAAATTTCTTTTCCACTGTGTTGGATGGAGGAGATGCCATTACAACATGGTTTTTAACTGCATGCTTGCTCAGTGGACATAGGGTCTGAAATCTTCAAAGCCTGTTCGTGCTGAGCCATTCATGGCAGCTGAAGGAGAGCTGGTACTGTTTATGAACTAGGCCAAATAGATTTGAATGATGCATGTTCTTGGATTTCATGTACTCATTCTTCCCTCCAACTCCTGAGGCTAGCTCCCATTTTCAGAAGGAGAGATTTGAAACAGAGCTGTGTTAATTGGAGTTGCTTTCCATGGAGAGCAATTTTTGCATAAATGTTTTTCAGGAATTTTCTGGCCATTCAAATGATTATTTTGTAATTAGAATAATCTTTGCCACACTGAGATCTGTTGGTGGCTCTTAGGGCTTTTTGAATTTCATATTTTGTGTATAAAGCAAATGATATGCTTGTGAATTGGCTGAATATTCAACTTTGCTGCCTTGAGGGCCCAAGTTTGAAGATGAATGGAAGTTCATATTTTCTTGCAGAGTTTCTCTTTGAGCTTTGTTGTAAGGCTGGTACTGAGGAGTGGCTCAGATTTGCTATAGTTGGTGCTTTTGTGCAAAATGAAGAGGTACATTTTGAAACAGGGTAGAACTGTCATTTGGTTTTTCTTCTCTGGGGGTCTATGATAGCAGAATTTATGGTTCCAGATAGTCCAAAATATCCCTGATGGTACCTTTCCACCATTTCCAAAAGCTACACGTGAAATTTTGGGTCTGGAGCTTAAGTCATTGCTGATTCCAGAGGTTGGTTGTTTGTTAGAGCTTAATGGTTTCTTTTAGATGGAGTGAAGCAGCTTGGAGCAGTTCAGAACTCAAACCGCTCTGCTTTCTTCTGCAGGTTCACTGCTGTAGACACCTCATCTCCGGCTACCAGCAGCGGTCCTACCAGTTCCACCATGTTTTCATTCTCAACCACTTCAAAAACTGTTTCTGGAGGTCCTCTGAGTCAGCCCATGACTCTCTCAGCCTCTCCCACCACACCACTGAAGACTTCAACCCCGGCACCTGCTGCAAGTAGGTTGCACCACTGATGTGTAACTGTTGCTTTGACTCCTGCAGCAGTTGTCCTGATCTGCACACTGTAATGCTGCCGTGGACTTAATATTGAAAGTGTGAAGTTTTTCCACTTCTGTCGTTTGTTCCTCACAGAAACAACTTTCTGCATTGAGATAACATGTTCAGTTTTTTTTAAACTTATCCAGAAGTTCTGATGCTTTCAGTGCTCTCTGACACTGCTATGATTACAGAGTATTTCTGGGCAGTCATGCAAATCTTGACTCTGTTTTGCAAATGGAGTGTCCAGAGTTCAAGATGTTGAGAAGTGAGTTTAAATTAGATGATGTTCATTTGTTAACAGAATAATATTCCTCTGAAATATTGCGTGACTGGGGGTCTTGGGATCCTTCAGGGATGGAATGTTAATGGAGAGTAGGGCTGTTGCTATTAACAGAGAAATTGAAGGCAATAAAACTGCACCTAAAGATGTTTTCTGTTTTTTCAGAGGTGCCCATTGCTGTTGGATTTGACATTGGTGATTGTAGTTGTCTAATCACAACCTGTTTTCTCATGCTCAGTATAGACTAATAAATTACTGTTCCTCTGTTCTTAAATTCCAGTGGCGCGTCCTGCTCAAAACGTGCCTGCAGCTTCTTTACTCCAGAAGACAGCCAAAATCACCCCTTCTGCAACAAAACCAGGCTCTACTCCGGTAATGAGAACTTGAGTGGATTCTTAGTGGGTGAATGCTTTCATAGCCCTTGAATTGCTTTGAGTTCCTTAGACTAATTGAATAACCTTAGGTCAAAGAACTGGCTTGCTTTAGACATGACATAAATAAAAATTGCAAGTCAGTGGGACCACAGCTGTGTTCCTTGCATGACTTTTGAAAAGCAAAACTTCACAGTATATTGCCATGATCAGAGTTGTAGAAACTGATTCTTACTGTTGTTATGGAAACGAGCAATTAACAGCTCTTCCAGCCAATCAGCTGCCAAGAGTTGCTTTGATGATATCTTGAGACCCCAATTCTAGATAACAAAATCAAAATGTAATACAGAGCAGCTCATAAAGGTTTCCTTTGCTTTCACAAAGCTTTAGCCACCTGTCTGCAGTACTATTTTGAACATGCATGTGCCTTTATATTAGGATGGAACAAATGGTTATGATGATGGCAGCTGTCTTCCCAGTGACCAGTGTCTGGAGTTCTAACAGCAGCCTTTTTAATATTCAAAGCTCCCTCCTGCTAGTACTGCATACTTAATATTGTGTGTGGGGTTGTTTGTTTGTTTATTTCTCCAGGGCAAATCAGCACTCTCCAGCACTGCTTTAGACAAACCTGCCCACCAGTGGAAGGATTCAGACCCTGTCATAGCAGGAATCAGAGAGGAGGTGAGGTTTGTTGTTTTTTTTTTCGAAGCAATTTTCTTTATTTTAGAAGCTGAAGCATTTATTTTCAGCTTGCAAGCATTTTGATGATGTCTTTCAGTAGTTCAGGAACCAGAATGGAAGATTTTTCAGAAGGTGATAATGCTGTTTGTTTGTCTTGTTCAGTCATCTTTAATTTCAATCCCTGTGCTGGAAAAGTTGGGTATTCTTTCCTATTACTTTGCAAGAAGAATTTCTTGGTTTGATTGTGAAGTGAGACGTGTTGGTGGTTTTGTAGAAACATCTGTGACTTTTGTTCCAGACCGTGCTGTTGGTTTGGGGCTGCATTTACTTCTTTACTTTGCAGATTGCACATTTTCAAAAGGAAATGGAGGAGCTGAAGGCCAGGACTTCCAAAGCCTGTTTCCAAGTGGGTACTCCAGAGGAAATGAAAATGTTGCGAACTGAGTCAGATGATCTCCACACCTTCCTCTTGGAAATTAAAGAAACAACCGAGGTGAGAAGTGTGACTGAGTATCTTCAAGCTGTTTAACTCCTCAGAAATGACTGTTGTCACCTGATGTTTCCACTTAACCTGCTAGGTTGAACAGATGTAGATTGAACCTCTTAAGCATGCAACATATGCATTTGCTCTTTGAGATGAACATTTGCAGAAGCTTTCGTCTAAGAGATGGCAGTGGAAAAATGTTGCTTATACCCTTATCCCATCTGTTCTATTTGCAGTCACTGCATGGAGATATTAGTACTCTGAAAACAACCTTGCTGGAAGGATTTGCAGGGGTAGAAGAGGCCAGAGAGCAGAATGAGCGGAATCGTAGCTTGGGGTATTTGCACTTACTTTATAAGAAACCTTTGGATCCCAAGAGTGAAGCTCAACTTCAGGTATGAAGCATGAGTAACCAGCTTAAAATCTACAGCTTTAAATATGATAAGTGGGACTTGTGTGTGCAGGTTGCCAGTGGTTTTGTTCTGCCCTCAGTATTGGCTGCTTCCACGCAATGTGGTGTAAGTGTGATTAGTTTTGTTTCCCCAAGTTTGCAGTGCATGCAGTTAGCAGTGATGAGTCAAAATTTCTGCACTCTCTGTTACAGTTCTGGTGATGAGAACACTAGTTAACCCTAAGAAAAATAGAGTGAATGTGCCCTGCAAATATACACTTTTGTGCACTGATAAATTCCTCTCAAGAGGTTTGACTGGCAGGCTGAAGGCATAACTGAGTGTCATCTTTGTTGCAATGGCTATCAAGAACGTGAATTCAGACAGTGCTAGGAGGAATCAGCTGATCCAGAGTAACTTTTTTAGGTCTCATCTCTAATTTTCACCTGGATTGGTGGATTGATTCACAGTCTGAATTTTATGCTTTCTTTGATGTCTTGTATTTCTCTGTGAAAAGGTTACACTTGTGACTTCAGAGAGATGATAACCTTGAAATGCATATTTCACTGATGCTGAAAGGATCATGTGAAATGAATCACAAGAGTGGGAGAGAAGTGGATTGGTGTGTAAGAGAGAGCCTTCAGAAAGTTGACCTGGAAGTTTGCTAGAAGGGCAGCTTTACTGAGTTTTTGTTCAGTTTGCATCACCCTTGTTCACCTGGACGAACACTTGGTTGGCTTCTCATACTAGTTTTTAATGAAGCTTTAAAAAAAAACCCAAACAACCCAGAGGATTTTGTGATGTCCAGGCATATTGATTGGCTGCTCAGCACTGACACTGTGTCAACACATAATGCATGTAATTGCAAGAGAGGAAATGAGCGCCTTGTTATGTGTAACACAGAGCTTGCGGTAGTGCTGGGTTTGGTTTCAGGTTGGCTTTGATACGTTAGAATTTCATGCTGTATCTTGAAAACCTTTGCAGTGGAATCCTTGCCAAACAACGTTACTTGGCTGGTTCATCACTGTGCTTCAGTGAACATTCTCTTGAGATGAGCTGAAACGAAATGCGGTTTTCGTTTCCATTTTATGAAATGCAAATTAAAGGGGTGTTCATGCTGAGGCAGGTTGGAGGGATGACAGCTATGAGACAGAAAGCTGGTTTTGGTTAGGAGCAGGTCTTGCAGCGAGAGGTATCTGACTGCATTATGCCTGTTTTGCAACCGTGTGGTTGTGGAGAAATCACTTAATTCTTTGTGCCTTGTATTTTTTTTCATTTCCAACCTATAAAAATCAAGTTAATTCTTTTCATGAACGTGGGAGCTGCAAGTGTTCATGAATGCTTTTGTGAATCGTGGTCTGTGAATGCTGATATTCCAGAGCCATGTGAAGAGCCTGTAAGGATTCCATCACCTGTAACTGTTAGACATCTCAGCTTTGTGAAGTGGAAGCAAATGACTCATCTTCTGGAAATGAAGCTTGAAATAAGATTTGTTTTGTACGATGCCTGATGTTTGTACCACCTTTTCTGAAAAGACCTGGCAGTGTTTTGCAGACCTTACAGAAAGTCTTATTTATAGTTCAGAGCTAGGATAAAATGGCCAGGCAAACTCTGTGCATACTGCACAGATTAATAACTAGAATTTCTGCCTTGCATTCTATCTAACTGGTCAAATTTTCCGGGCAAAAAAATATGGGTAGGTGTCAGATGGCTTGGACTGACTGAACCCAAAGGATCTTCAGCTTCTTTTACTGAAACAGAAGGTTCTGAAGTCAATTAAAATCTGATTTATTTTGCATGGCAGGAAATTCGACGCTTGCACCAGTACGTCAAGTTTGCTGTTCAGGATGTGAATGATGTTTTGGATTTGGAATGGGATCGGCACCTGGAACAGGAGAGGAAGCAGAAGTGAGTAACAACCTGGAATACAGAACTGTGAGGATCTTATCAGTGACTCAGTCACTGCCCCTCATCAATAGACAAAACCCTTTTTCTGTTTAACAATACGGTCTTTTTTTGTGGGGTTTATGAATAAAGTTCAGCTAAGACATGTGAGAGGAGAACTGTAGGTTCACATTACTTGGCTGTGGAACTTTGTTACATGCTTGCTACATCCCCTTGCCTGGCAAAATAGTGCTCCTAATAGAAAAACCTGTAAAACAAGCTGTGTAGGGACTAAATGCATCCATTGGTGGGAACTAATGAAACCTTTGTAACAAATGAAATACATTCTAGTACATGAGCTAAGCAAATAAATGTACTGCATGCCCAGAGGAGGAATGTGCATTTGAGACAAACAGAATTGCCTTTGTGTTTAAATCAATGTGTGTTTGATGGAGTAGAACTAGCAGGAACACCAAACCACTGTTGTTATATGTATGCCTGCTTGTGGACAGGTATGTTAGAACCGTTTTGATCTGTGTTTCTTGGTCTGATGTCTTAAGGCGTCTGATTGTTCCTGAAAGAGAGACTCTGTTTAACACCCTTGCTAATAACCGGGAAATAATCAATCAGCAGAAGAAGAGGCTAAATCAGTTGGTGAACAGCCTACAGCAGCTCCGACTGTATAATCAGACATCTCAGTGGAGTGTTCCCAGTGATACATCTTCTTTTAGCAGTGCTCAGAGGTATGTGAAATGCAGGTTTCTGAGTGGTGCTGCCACTGTTTTCTTGCTCCCAGCAGTGTATAAGTGTGTGTCCTCCAAGGAATGATGTTTTGTGGTGTGGTGTGTGAGAGCAGTGCATCCTAGAAATAACGCAAAACTATGCCCAGGTAATACAGAAGCTCACTGTATTTCTGTGATGCACTGTTTGATGCTTGTCACAAATTTCCCTTGAAAGTTATACTTTTATAATAGCATAATCAGGATATTTGAACCTCTGGGCAGAGGTACTGCTGTTTCTGTCTGAATTCAGGGGAAGAAGTGAATGACCCTTAGAAATTTCCAAAGTAAATCGAGATATGTACATATAAGTAGCACAGTATCTAGAGGAGCCAGCTGTTCTTCCAGATAAGTTAGTAGTTCTAGTGATTCATTTTGGTCTCGTTTTGTTCTTCACTTGGTTGATTTATGTTTAATTGTTCTGCATGTCAGTTTTGATAGTGACCTTGAAAGCCTGCGCAGTGCCTTGATGAAAACTACCTTGGAATCACGTGCCAAACCCCCACCTAAAGTACCTGGTAATGTATTCTTTCTTCCTGGTATTCATGTATAAATGTTAATACTTTGGTATAGATTTAATAACTCTCTTCTGTTTTCCAGCTAAATTATCCCCTGTGAAGCTGACACAATTGAGGAATTTTCTAGCCAAGAGGAAGACTCCACCAGTTAGGTCTACAGCTCCAGGTAAAGCTTTAGCTATGTTAAAAGTCCAGAACGCTTTGTAGGAGGATGAGTTACCTCCTGTGGGAACCAATGCTGAAATTAGCTTAGGGCAGCTTCTCACAGCCTCTGCCCTTTCTTAACCCTGACTGCTCCCTCATCTACCCTCAGTAAGAATTTACTTCAGTTACAATCTTACCGAAAGTTGTGTTTCTTGGCAGTTCAGAAGTCATATCCTAGCAGTGTAGGATTAAAGCAAGCCAGGAGGAGGGCATCCTAAAATAGGATGGATGTCTTAGCTGTTAGGCTGAATGGTTCTCTCACCTTAGCATACAGCTGTCTTTTGTTTCTGTTGTTGTAGCAAGTTTGTCCCGATCTGCCTTCCTGTCCACAAGATATTATGAAGACTTGGATGAAGTTAGTTCAACATCCTCAGTTTCACAGTCCCTGGAGAATGAGGATCTGCAGGCAGCAGACCAGGAAGAGGAGGCTGCTCCCATCCAAGTCCCTCGTCATGCCCCTGTGGTCCGCACTCCATCTGTCCAGCCTGGTTTGGTGGCTCAGCCTCCATCCTTTGGGAAACAGCACCCCTCCTTGGGTACTCTGTGTGAGTTGTTTTGCACTGTTTCTGCTGTTCTGCGTGTCTTCCTGTCAGGGTCTTTAACCACTGTATCAAATCCTGGAGAAATGAGACTGCAGCAAAGAGATTTACAATGCCAAGTTCCCAGAAGCAGCTAGCAGAGTGGCATTGTAATCTTGTCAACACACTAAAGTACCTAAATGCAGTAAAGGACCTTGACTTACTGTCTGCATTTTGACAGCTTGTTACTTATAGATCATACGGGCCATAGGTGGCACTGTCTTCCTTTAGTAATTTGCCTTATTTCTTAAAATGCTGCCCCTCAAAAACAGAAGGCTGAAGTACTTCTGCAGTTGGTCAGTGTGCACAAGGTTAGGATTTCTGAGCCCAGAAACTGTAAGAACTACATTTGTGTATGCTCAGATTTCCTTGTCTGCAGTCAGAGAACTTCAGCACCTTAAAATGAAAAATAAACTGTCAGAAGAAGTGACTGCAACAACAAACTGAAAGTCATCTGATGCACTGAAATGACAACTACTGCAATTTACATGCTGAATTCATTGAGTCACTCAAACTGGCTGTGCTAGAAAAGTGTTGACTGTCTTATCAGATGGAAGCTGTGTAATCGTAGGAAATGTAGTTTGCGAAGGCTTTCAGGTTTTCCTGATTTGAAAAGATACAGTGAACTGTAATATTTTTTTTGTTTGCTGTTTAGTGCCTACATCTTCGAACAGAATCATCCCACAAGGGGCAGACAGCACAATGCTTGCAACAAAGACTGTGAAACATGGGGCCCCTGCTCCCACCGTCACTGTTCCTGCACCACAGGCAGCTGCTGCGGCAGCTCTGCGGAGGCAGATGGCCACCCAGTCCTCAGGTAAAAGGATGGCTGATTGCTCGAGTCACCCTCCAGCATTTGAATGTGAATTTCACAGGGATTCAGCACTCTTAAAGGAAAGGACTGTTGCAGTGCAACACGTCTCTGTGTGTTGTGCTTCTGAGCTATCCAGCGGTCTTTGTCTTCCTTTTTCCTGTAAGCTGCTGGTATAAGATGCCTGAGAAACTCCCACATCACCTTTCTTTGTACCCTGTGTGATCTGTGCGGTGGCAGGAAAACCAATGACTTAGGAGACCCTGGCACAGGTGAAGAATTGATTTGTTGGTGTCCTTTGTGAAGGCTGAGACGGCCAACCATCTGGGCCAGATGTGCCACATACCTTCTAGAAATTTACATAGATTTCTTCTGGACTTACTCAGAGACACCATATTGACTGCAGTGTTTATTATGGGGAAGGTATTTACCACATTTCTTATTTTTCTTAAAGCTGTGAGTACCTCCTTGACTGAATCAACTCTGAAGAATGTTCCCCAGGTGGTGAATGTACGAGAACTCAAGACTGGTGCGTTGACTCCAGCTGTCTCTACAGTAATAGGGTGAGTAATAGGTCTCCCTGTTTTCATGGTAGCCTTCACCAGTGCTTGCAGTAGGGCACATCTGCCAGAGTAGAGCAGTAGTCTGACTTAATGTAGAGTGGTGATTGTTTGGAAATGAGTCTTGAGTTTGTGGAATGAATGGAAAAAGTATTTTCTTTCCAGATCAGGACAAGCTGTTAGTAAGTCCCTGAATGAACAAACAGGACCAATGTCACCATCCTCCATTTATCTGTGAGATGTGTCTTAATTCATTCTCTCCTGCAGAAATCTAGTGGGTTTATTGTGAACATTTGGATCTGAGATTTCCAGTCACTAATACTGAATAATGACTGAAGGGCTGGGTGTTGATCACTGTGAAAGAGTACAGAGCTGTAAAGCTGTCATCCTCATAGGGAAACTTATCAAGGTTGGCTTCTGGTATTTAACCTTGAATTTAAAATTTCTTCTGAGTTAGCTGTAACTCTTGGCTTTCCTACTCTCTGCTGCCTAGAGACAACAACCAGCTCAGCTCATTCCAGAGATTTCTGTCTTATCACCAGGCTCTGTCACCAGCTGCAGAACTAGTCCCTTTCCCTCTGTTGATAATGACCTTGAAACTGTATTTGCTTGATGTTCCTACAAATGCTTAAGACCAAGATAATGTGTGGTCATTTCTGGGGTGGGGAGGGAAGGGCATTACTGAAAGGTCTGGGCAAAGTTGAGGTTACTGCATTTGTCATGGTGCCAAGGCATTAAAAACAGGACAAATCACCATGTACTCCTCATTGTAAGTCCTCATGGAGCTGCGTATTCTTTATCCAGATAACTGTGGACAACACGTGCAGCTCTTGAGACAATTTCTGTTACATTATTTCTGATTTTCATACTTGTGTGTATACTCTTCATTGTCCAAGAAGAAAGTAAAATACCTTTGGTGTAGCTTTTCAAAAAGGGAGCAGTCTTACGCTGATGGAGCTCAGCTACATTGAAAGCTAACACAGGAATTCTTCTGCATTTTAAGTGGGGAAAAAGTGTGGGAGCTTTTTACTGATGTATTTTCTTCTAAGTGTGGTAAAACCAACAGCTCTGCTTGGGAAATTCTGCCAAAAGTAGCATTGACTGGAAAGAGTTCTTCACCTGCTGTAAGTGGGTTGTCTGTAAAATGGATTTAAGGAGATGTCCCATCTTCATCAAATCAGTAATAAAAACTGCAAAGAGTGCTGGCAATGCATAGACCAAGACACAAGTTAGTGATGCATATCTGAGATTGGTGTTCACTTGGGCTGTAGCTGAAGACACGTTTTACTTTGAAATACTTCTAGATTGGCAGAATAGAGCATAGGGCTTGTTGTCTTGAAGGCTTTTTACAGTCTTATTTTGGAGTCATAAAACACTAACAATTCTACCTGACTGAGCCTGCCATTCAGATTGAGCACTAAAGTAAAGAGCATTCACTGAGCAAAAGTGAGCTGGTTGTCACCAGCTGTGCAGTGCCCTGTGTCTAGGTGTGGTGGTGGTGGTTCCAGCCCAGTTATTCGTATTCAGTTTTCAGACTGAAATCAAAACCAGCCTTTTCGTTGTCAGAGGGTCTCAGGATCGAGTTGACTTGTGACCTTTCTTGGAAAAAGGGCCCGCCATATCTTGAGTATCACAGACTTTGCATTTCCTTCTTTGTCCAGGGTTTGTGTGAACCTGATGTAAGTTGTTGCCTGAGTGTGTCCCTGCCTTTGGCATATCTAGCAGGAAGGTTCTGTGAGCAGCATGCAGCTGATCAGTGCATGTTGGGAGTGCTCATGCTTTAACTTCTAATGCTCAGATTCTCTTGCTGTCTCGAGTTTGCAGCATTGGCCCCTTCTGTACTACAGAGATTGCTTATTGTGTTAGGGAATACCTGGCCTATGTTGAGATGGAAAGACTCCACTAGGGTAAGAGACTTAAGAGGATGCAATTAAGTGTTGAATTCGTTATGCTGCTGATGGCTTCTGGCACTAACCATTAAAGCTGGTGAGCCTCTTACTTGAGATGCCAAAACTAGATGCCTGTTCTCAAGCTATAGTGATTAGGTGTATTTATGGCTCACAGCACATGGGATGCTTCACCTTGGAAGTAGCTGTCATTCTGCAGTAGTTGTCTGTAGGCACTATGTGCAGTTTATTTCATGGTCAAAATTCCAAATCTATTTTGGAGAATATAGGTTTAATTATTTCTGTAGCTTTGGCTCCTAGCTCAGCATTTCTGAGGGTTGCATGTACTTACATGTACTTGTCTGGGCTCTGCACTATAAAGGAAGCCTTTTACTTTTGTTATCCACCAGGCATAAAATTGTAATCCCCTTACCTGCTGATATTTTCTCCAGCTCCTTGTAAAGTAGAAAAGCTTGACTCTCTTTGGAGACAAGAGTGTGTGAAGAAGACTGGATCATTTAAGTCTAGAGCTTTAAACGCATTTGCAGGCTTCCTTTGTTAAATGTGGATGATTCATTTAAGAGGTTTATTCCCTAATCAGATTTGTTCATTTGGAGTTGTGCTTGGAATCTTTAATAACGGAGGTTATTCAAGTCTTTTGGAAGCTGTGCATTCCAAGGGACAAGCAAATCTACTTTCAGACTTGTCGTTCATTTAATGTTTTAATAATTCTTTTTCAGGTCATCAGTTCCTCACTCTGCAGCCCAGGCAGTCCACCAAGTTCTGGCAACTGTTGCTACAAATCAGGCTAAGCAGGTATCTTGATACAGAACTTTCCCTGTGGTGTACCATGCCCAGACGTGTTAAGTACAGTTCAGGGTTTAGTTGTTGGTGTGCAGGTCATCTGTGTCTTTCACAGCTTGCCCCGCATTCTTGGCAGGCTGTTTATTTATCTGTGTCCTAGGTTTATTTTTATGTCTTGCTTTTCTCACTATTGAAGACCCTTGTGGCTTTCCAGTGGCTACAGTCTTGCAGCAGTAAGGGTTGCAGCTTACAACAAAGGAAATGGAGTTGGGTAAATACACTCAAATCTCACCAAAATGAAGTGCTACTTAGTCAAGGCAAGGAGTTGTTTCCCTATCCTGTGTCTTACTGAGAACACTTCTTATTGGTGGGCAAGCTGCTAAGTGTTGTGATGGCACGTTGGAAAACCATGCAATGGTCTCTTTCTGCTGGAGTCAGTGAGCTGTTGCACACGGAGGTTTGCTGGCCTCTGCAAGAGAGTTGTTGAAAGAGTTGAATTAAGCAGTGTTTAAATGTCAAGACATAGAGGGCCCAAAATTGAAATGCTGCCAAGTACTTTGACCACCCTCCTCTGATTTGTTATGCTTTACTCTTGTAACATCAGACCAAGATCAGAAGGACTTTTGTCAGTGTGTAGACTGCGTTGACTTAAAGCATCTTTGTGTTTTTCAGACACCCCAAGCAAGCTCACTTAAGGGACAGGCTGCACCTTCTTCTGTATCTACATCTTGTCCTGTGGCATCTGCACCTGGTCCCACATCATCTGGCAACAAAATCTCAGGTAATCTCAGGTGGTGGAGACAGAAATAAGGCCTTGGGTGTCGCTTGTCAGGGTGACAGTTGAGAGAATGAAGACCCTGAGGAAAAGAGATCTGCCTCCACTGAGAGGCTGCTGTGTCCTTCTGAAGGCAGGAATTTGAACAGATGAAGTACAGAGGGGCAGGAGTGCAGCGTTGCGTACAACTCTGTATTCTCTGTGTGCCTACATCTAGGATGTAGTGATTCCTCTTTCAGAGTGGACTCAGAATGTGTAACCTGTAGCAGCAAGCTTTGAAAAAGCATCTAAAGATGGTGACACCTGTCTTTTATCAGATATGTTGTTGCCTTCCATCTTTGAAATAATTCACATACTCTGTGATGACGTAACAGCAGCAGGAATGTTTCTATGCACAAATATCAGATTAATTCAGCTAGCAAAAAATCCTGAAAAAAACTGTTGGCTGTGCCCACAAACTCTTCTGTTGTTTTTTGGTAGATGGATGATGTGAGCTGTCTTCTTTTTTGTAATGCTTCTTTGTATAACTTACAGGACAAGGGACAGCAAAAACTGCTACAGCTGTGACCTCTACAGTGACATCAGGACCAGCAACATCTGCACAGCCTAACAAGGCTTTCTCATTTTCTTCTGTGGGGTCTGTATGAAGTTCAACATTTCTGTTTGATGTATGAATATGTATTTGATGTTTGTATGAATGTATCATCTGTTACAGCAAGCATTACCTACAAGCTGCGGAGTACTATAAAATGACAGCATGGATAGTTTTAAACTCTGCTCTTATTTAGGGAAAAAAAGAGCAGTCACAAGAAAATCATCCCTGGTATGTTGCACAGGGAGAAATCTTTACATGTGAGAATGAATTTTGACTTTCCAACAGCAAGTGGAGAAGTTGAACTTTGGAAGCTTCCAAATCCAGAGAAAAATGGGGAATAACCTGAATATGATCATTTTAAACATCCTTCTGGAGATTGATTCCAAAGAGAGTAGTCCAGTGTTTTCTAACCTGGATGTGCCTATGCAGGTTTCCAATGCCAGTAGAAGTTAGAGATACAGAAGTGCAGGAATTTCCAGTTAGGACTTGAAATCTGTGCTGATGGTCAAACTTGCTGAATTACTTTTTTATTTTGAAGCAACAGAACAAATTCCATGCTGTGACTCGAAAAGTTCTCTGTGAAAGTGATGAAAGAATCACCATGCCATCTGGTGGTTTCTGTCATGTAACAATGCAAAGCAAAGGCACAGGGTATGAACATGTAGTGATTCTGAAACCTCTCTGATGGAGTGTTTTTCAGGGATGGGAAAAATATTTCTTTGCTTGTGTTCTGTCTTTGAGGAAGAAGAGTTGGCTCCTCACAAATAATTGTTTGAATTTCTCCATATTTAAATATCTGGTATTGAAATGAGTTTCTCTTTATGAAGCTGGTAACTCTTAAGTATTTCAGAATGCACTCATACTTTCAAACAACTGTTTTCATTCAGTCTTAAACATTTCTTTGTTGGTTGTCAAGTGGATGTTATCTAAATGCCTTGCAGTACTCTTCAAAAGGCTAAAATAGTCTTCTTGAAACACTGAAATTCGGATTCAAAAAGCAAACAAGCCCTGCCTTTGTCCCAGGCTGCAGTGCTTCAGTCTATAAACCATGTGCTAAATACAGCACTGTTGTCTGTGATGTCTTAGTTATGCAGCCTGACTTCTACATCAGCAGCTGGTCCTTGAGAATCAGAGGACAAGGCAGTGAGAAAGCTTAAAAAGCCTCAGGGGATGAAGGTCTCTGGAGCACCCCATTGCTCATTTTGAAAGATCACAGCATTCTTGCAAGACACAATTTTTTAGTGTTCAGCAATCAGAAACTTTAATTTCTGTCTTGCTGTGAATGATCTCCTTTTCAAGGGGTAGCAGTGTCCAGTTATTCCCTTCTGTACGTGCCTCTCTGACCATTCTGGTCTTTTAATTTTCAATAAGCTCTGCTACAGCCTCTGCTGGTGCTGGTCTCCCATGAGTTATAATGGTTTGGTGCATTGGGTTTGGCTGCTGAGCTGAACGGAGAAGAAACATACAGCAGAAATGAAAGAATATGAGAAGATGAGGGACAGTTGGAAGGGTTTTGAGTTCTGACTCTTATCAGTCCTCCTAGAAAACTAGGAGAAACAAGTGTCTAGTTGAAGAGACTGTTCTTGTGCACATATGCCTGTGTGTCTGACCTAATACAGGCTTGCACAGGAAATCTGAGTCTCAAGGTTGTGTTAATCACGGGGTTGGAAATTTCAGTGCTTTGAGCTCAAAGTCATTCTTTCCCTTTCTCTTCTTTCCTCCTAGGTCTGGGTTTAATTTTGGTGTTGTCACATCAGCTGCTTCGTCACCGACACTGCCCAGCCTCGCTGCCTCACAAGGTTGGCTTGGAAGAGTGTGCAAAATGCATCTGTCCTCTGCTAAGAGACTGCTTACTCTTCCTAATTCATGTGGTTCTTGTTTTATGTTGCCCTTCTATTATTAAAATTGCAGTAGCTGCAATAACATTGTATACGTATGCTGGATTATATGCTGTAGTGCAGGAGAATCTAGGCCACCTGCATTTCAATTAAGAGGAAACAAAATGTTTGCTACCATACCAAGGGGTTCTAGCTTATGAGAAGGGTAACTTATCTGCAGTCATTTCCTCTGTTGTTAATCTGTAGATTTTTAAGTTGCTGAAGTAGTCTGGCATAGGAAGCTGGCATTATGTGAATATTTAATAGTAAGGGAGGAAGGGAGTAATAGAAGCAGCTTTGTGTTGCTTATAAAGCTAACTTGACAATGTGGATGTATAGGCTGCCTTTCCATTTCATAGGTGCATCATATTCACCTGGTCTGGGAAGAGGGATCTGAAGCATGTGCTTTGTGATTGTCTTGAACTTAACTGACTCTGGTTTTGGCCTTGAAAAAGAGATTGCATGCTCAGAAGTCTCCATCCTCCTCTCTGTCCCTTCCTCCATTATCAGTGGCTCTGATACAAGATAACACCTCTTAGCTTATGTCCTTAAATTATCACAGCCGCAGAAATGCTACCAATATTCTGTTGACCTTAACCAGAAACAACTAACTTGCTTTAAAACTTGAACATGAAGTTACCGTGGAAGTTTAGGTAAATAACACGGATTAAAGGAGGAGTGGGAGGTGCTGGAAACAGAATTGTAAAGCACAGCCTTAGCAAGGGCAGTTACCTTGCGTTGCTCCAAGGAATGGCAGCACTTTTGCCTGTTAGGTGATAATGGAAGAAGAACAAAAGGAATTTCAGTGTTCCAGGAGGAAATAAAAGATGCATTTTTCGGTGTCAGTATTATTATTAGTATAGAGTAAAAAACAAAGATGATGCCTTAGTTGTGCAAAGAATCTTTTGCTTACTTGATCCTCGTGTAGATTCCCATACCTTGTCCAAACTGATTAACAGTCCAAACAACAACTCATTATCATATAATCAGAGTTTCAGTGGTGTTCTGAAATGAAATGACAGTTCACCAAAGTTGGCTCAGCCCCCCTTAAAACTTCAGCAGTTTCACACTGTTGGGGCTGCTTTGCAGTTGTGTTTAAGAGCTTTTCTCTAGTATTTCAAAGCTGACAACATCTGCATAAAAACAGCATTTGGCGTTCTATAAATGGTTGAATCTGTACAGAAAGATTTGATTCTGGAGAAGGTTTTTCAAGTGCCAGAAAATATGACTGGAGCTCTGTTCTGACCATTGGTTTACAGCGAAAAAAATGGTTAGTTGGAAGCTGAGGCATATGTATGTGACAGTGTTTGCCACTGTAAACCTGTCCATAAAGGCTTCAGAAAGTGTCACTGTTGTGATACCCTGAATGTACGTGGGAGAAGCAGTTTTCTGATGGTTAGGAGGCTTTACAGATTTTAGGCAAAAGCACTCTCTTGCAATCTGCGTAGCGCTAAATCATGCTATTGTTGTTTAAGAAAAATAGAGCTTAGCATATTATAACTCGATTTGTAACTTCTGTCTTCCATTTACAGCCCCTGCCAAGGAGTCCACTCAACCTGATTCATTTTCGCTTGCTGGGGGTTCCAAATTTGGAGCAGTCCCTGAGAGCTCCTTTGCTTTTGGCTCCCTCAAGCCAGCAAGTGCTTCAGGAGCCGTAGTAGCAAATAGCTCTTCAGCAGATGGCACTCAGTCAAACAAACCTGCTGCAACAACGTCTTCTGCTCCCTCCGCAGCCTCTGGCAAGTTAGACATCCCTCCA
Organism: Lagopus leucura; assembly: GCF_019238085.1. NCBI lineage: Eukaryota > Metazoa > Chordata > Aves > Galliformes > Phasianidae > Lagopus > Lagopus leucura. The sequence goes on along the minus strand of NW_024962275.1, from coordinate 4,323,390 downwards.
ACTAAGCCAGGGGACAACTTGTTTCTGAGCAACCTATCTGGAGAAACTCTGGGGAGCTTCTCAGGACTGCGTGTTGGTCAAGCAGATGATAATGCCAAAACCGCCACTAAAACACCATCCACCAGTGCTGCAGGAGCACAGTCAACTAAAACATCTACATCACCTTCTGGGTTTGTCTTTGGTCCCCCCCTGGTACTAGGAAAAGCTGGAGAAGCTACTTCGCCATCAGTCACGTCAGCTGGCACTGCACCCACCTCCATCAGCACCAGTGCCACAGGCGGTATCTTCGGCAATGTTCAGATAACCGCAGGGTCTCCTGGGGTGTTTAATCTTGGAGGCTCAAGTGGAAACAAACTCAACTTTTCATTCGGTATTCAGCAAGCAAGCAGCACGAGCGCATCCACTTCTGCCCCTTCTACTGTTCCCACTTCAACATCTCTCTCGTTTGGGAATTTCTTGAGTTCATCACAAAATGCTGCCCCAGCTGCAACTTCTAATAAGGGTGGAGGAGATGCCAAACTGCTGTCTGCTTCAGAAAAAACTGAAAATGAAGCACCTGAGTCTTCACCTACAACAACACAGGCTCCACAGCCACAGATACAGCTTTCAGAGCCCATGAAAGAGCCCCCTGTGTCTCAGACAGCAGCTGGGGACACCGTGGGCTCCAGTACTGCATCAGTAGCACCTCCCCCTGATGCCATTGCTACTCCTGCTTCCATAAGTGAGCTGAAGGCACCGGTGCCTCCTGCTGCCTCAGCCTCAGTCCCACAGGATCAGAGCATCTCAGTGACAGCCTCTGCAACAACCATTGCCTCTCCTGCAGAAGCAACAAGCACACCGGCTGCTGCTGCTGATGTTCCTACTTGCGTTCAGAGTCCAGCTGTTGGTGCCTCAGTGTTTGTCCCCACCTCTGCAGGCTCCTCAGTGTTCTCTCAGCCTCCAAATTCCAGCTCTTCTGGCTCAGCATTTAGCCAGCCTGCTAGTGATACGACTGGCACTCCTTCCACACCATCTGTTTTTGGCCAACTGCCGGCAGGTACCACAGCATCAGCTCCATTTGGACAACCCACCACTGCCACTGTGACCACACCGACTGCCAGCACAGGGTTTGGTACTTCTGCCTTTGGGACCACCACAACTGGGGGCTTTGGTCAGCCAGCCTTTGGCCAAGCACCGACCTTTGGGCAGCCAGCGAGCAGTTCTTCAAGTGGTTTTACCTTCAACCAGTCTGGATTTGGGACAGTGCCTGCCTTTGGCCAGCCAGCAGCTTCCACTGCAGCCTCGAGCAGTGGCAATGTGTTTGGAGCATCTTCTAGTGCCAACAGTGCAAGCTCCTTCTCCTTCGGACAGCCATCTGCCAGCACTGGGGGTGGGATGTTTGGACAGAGCAGCACTCTGGTGTTTGGGCAAAGCAGCAGTTTTGGGCAAGGGGGATCTGTCTTTGGTAGCACCGCTGCTGTTACCACTACTACATCATCTGCTGGGTTCAGCTTCTGCCAAGCCTCAGGTAAGAGCAAACTGCAGAGACATGCAGTATTCTAGCAGTGTCTATCACTGGGAAAAGTCAGGCTGCTTTGAGTGCTTTTCTTTCCCTCTAGCCCTTCATTTTTTTTTTTCAATTAGTAAGAATAAGATCTGCAGTGCATGAGGAGGGGAAGTTAATGTTGGAGACCAGAGAAGCTTTTGCTCAGCCTTGATCTCCATTGAATACCGCTGAATGTAGGCTTTGCAATCGTGCATTCATCTCAACTCCCAAGTCTGCCTTGGCTTTATTTTGAACTACATGGTGTGCTGTCTGTTGCATAAGAATGGGGTGGGATTCAGCACACCTGGGAGATCTCAAACTATCACACTGTGAATTGTTACGCTGAAGTACCAAGGTAGCTCTGAGGCTATAAGCAGGGGACTGAATGCAGATGCAGCATTTCATTCTGCACTGTGCCCATGCTGCAGTGGCTGTACAGCTGGGTCTGCTGTTATATCATGATCTGTCATGGCAAAAAATGTGTTAAGCCCTCAAAATTACGGGTTAGTGAGGAACTAATCTGTGAAATCCACTTTTGTGTTTGGAAGCATCCCAAATTAAATAGAGCAGTAACATGACCATCAGCTACCTGTCTATACAATTAAATTGAACACTTGCCCAGACCAGACCTTCTTTGTCAATCTCCTGTTGTTGTTCACATTGCTGCAGTATATTGGGATTTTTTCCACAGCTTTGCCTGTCTAATCTTCAGAGAGCTTCCAGGGAAAAGAGAAACATACATAGTAATATTAGAAAGCATGTATTTCCAAGGAAGAAAACCTAATTAGGCTCATTTAATTAAAAATGATGGCACTGTAGGCAAAACTTCTTGTTCATTTTAACTACAGTAACAGAGAATAGTTAAACTGGAGGAAATGAACTTGAGAAAGGTGTTCCTAATTTTAGAAGCTGCAAGTTTTATTACAAAATGCACGTTTAAGTGAACTGGGAAATGGAATGGGGAGTTCTTTTTTTTAATCAAAACGTTTCATAATCTATAAAAGGAATCTTTAGGTAACAAAGCACAGATCCTCTCTACACAGGGGAAATCAAAATGTACAGTGCACTTGTCCATGACTTGCAGCATTATTATAGCAACGTTAAAAAAAATTCAGTTCTCTCATATTGGCAGCAACAATCCCATAAGTCAAAAGGCCTTCTGTTTATTGGCTTTCAAATACATTGTCAATTGAATTTATTGTTTGTTGGCACGTTTCAAACTTTACCAACCTAGATACGTTTGGTAACATCATTTGTATCCTGGTGTTTTGGCATAGGAGATCTGTCCTTCCCTGTTCTGGACTAGTATTGCCTCCCTGGTTTGTCTTCTATCCTAGGAACAGTTCTTGTGATGAATTTTCCTTTCTTTTCTTGGCAGGTTTTGGTTCTAGCAACACGGGTTCTGTGTTTGGGCAAGCAGCAAATACTGGAGGCATTGTCTTTGGGCAGGCAAGTATTTACTGCATTTGCAGAAATAAGGGAATGTTACATACAGTGGATTTGTTCAGGGTGCTCTACCTGCTTCTAGTAGCAAAGGGGGAATTTGATGTGGTCAGTAGAAGTTGTCCCAGGCTCTACTGAAGATACTTGCTAATGTAGGAGGCACCAAAACTGCATCTGCATGTTTTCCAAGGAGTGTGCAGAAACAAGCATGTAATCATGGGGGAGATAAGGTAGGGATGGAGCATAAGCCTGCCTTTATTCCCTGCCAAGTGGAAAGTGGAGTTTTCTTTTTTAGTCACTTGGGCAACATGGAGCGTTTTTCAAAGGCATACTTTGTTCTGTAGATGAGATGTGAGACTTAAGTCAGATTTCATTGTGCTGTGTGTTTGAAGAGTCTGCTCACTGGTTCTTCAGCACTTGGTACCTCAGAGAGCTGGGAAAGTCACCCCTGGGGGCATGAGCTGCTTTGACTTTGTTTAAATCCCCATTCTTGCCCTTCTTGTGTCCTAGCAGTCGTCCTCTTCCACTGGAGGCCTGTTTGGATCTGGAAGCGGTGGGAGAGGTGGAGGCTTCTTCACTGGTTTGGGAGGAAAGCCAAGTCAGGATGCAGCCAATAAGAATCCTTTTGGTTCCTCCAGTGGAGGATTTGGATCAGCAGCTTCCCAGAGTAAGTGAAGAAAACAAGAATACAAAATGTGCTCTGATTCCCATCTGCTTTGTGATCCCATCTGCTTTTCTGCTGTTCTTTGTCTCTGAGTAAATTCTCTGTTGACATGAAAGGCTTGTAGGGGTAACAGAGGCAGACAGGTTGTGTGATGTGTTCTTCTGTAGTTTTCCTTCTAGGTTTATGGAAAATAAGTAGGGCAGCAATTGCAACAAACAAGCAAAGGGGAGAAATACAAAGGATATTTATGTTCTTCATGGAATTCTGTAACCAAAGCGCTTTTTAAAATCAAATACTCTAAATTCTTGTCACTGAATGTCTGCTTCCAACTTAGTTGAAGTTAGGAAGCTTTTCCTTGCACTCTAAAAAAGGTCACTGCATCTCATACGTAAGTGAAACCAAGTCAATGCATGTGATGGACAGCAGTTTCTTCAGCTTTCTGTCCTTGACATGAGTGTCTTTTTGCAGCATATGTAACATATTTGCTCAAAACTTGCTGCATGGATAAGCTCTCAGTTATTGCTTAGGATATACCTTTTTTTTTTTTTTTTTTTAAGTTGTATATTTGTAGTTAAGAAAAATAAATACACTCAGTAATTGTTTTGGGGATGCAGAGCTGTAGAGTTCCGTTTGTCAGTTCTTATCCAGATTTGGTAAGCAGGGCGGGTTCCTTCCAGGTGTCTGCCCAACTTCTGTGATGCTCATAGAGGAATTGCCTTAAAGTTCTCTTTAGGAGAAGGAACTCAGTGCTTGGCTTTCCTTTTGTGCTGGTTGCCAGCTAGCAGGCATCGCTTCACATGGGTGTTGTAGCTGAATTGATGTGCATGTGAAGTGCCAAACCAGCCCTCCCACGTGTTCCTTCTTGCCCAGCCAAGCAACCTCACAAAAGATGGCAGGGGAGGTATTGAGAGTACAGCAAGGTATCCCCAGGTTCCTTTGCAAGAAGGACTTTAAGGGGTCTATCAGGAGTCCTTTCTTAGAAGCTCTAAACAGTTAACTGTTAATGCAAGGATCGATCACTGCCCACTAATGTAAAGATCTATTTTTATTGCCAGGCTTGGATTAAAAGCACATTAGTCTTGAGATTACCAGGCTCATGGGTCTTGGTAATACTCTAAGATTTGTGCTGAGGTGTATCTGTGCTGTTCTGTGCTGTAGCAATTAGTTTGAGGCTCACTCTTGCCTTCTGTTCACAGCTTTTGCAGGTCTACTTTCCTTATCTGTATCTGTATGCCACAGAAGCTGCTGATAACTATTTCTTAGCCGTGGCTTTTGTTTCAGAGAGACTGCCCAGCTTTTTTATTTCGTCACTTGCAAGATGGATTTGACAGAAGGGGAAAGCAGGAGGGGTGGAGCCCAGCAGCTAGGAAGCACGAAGTGGGGAAGCAGTGGCTAAGGTGTGAAAGTAGAGGAACAAAGGAAAGCTGTAGAATTAGCCATGTGGCTGAAAGTAGCATCTAAAGCATTGTGAGAGCAAATCTGTTTCTTTTACTGCCTCTTTAATGAGCCACTGAGATTAATGGTTGAGGTCAGTCCTCAATCCTTGTTAACTTAGTCCTCCTTTATTGCAGTATTGGGTTTTGTGATGAAATAAAATGCATGGTTCAGCAGAGAAAGGTTTCAGCTGTTCTCCCTTGGCCCACTAGATGCTCAAATTCTCTGTAGCCTCATGAAATACAAACAGCCTCTGTGAAGCTGGCAAAGTGTGGCTCCTGCTTTAAGGCCCTGTAATTCTAACTGTCAAATAATTGTGTTAAGAAATACTGGCCATTGCCGTAAGAACAGAGAGTCTGTAGTTGTGGTGAATGGATATTTGTGTTGTCAAGAAAAGACAATTGGGTTACTCTGATTTCTCACTGGAGTGACTGACTTCTACTGACTGCAGTGTGTCAGTGTATCTGACAAATCATCTGTCACTGGGATGTGCTGGAAATCTCAATATCATGACCCTACTATTATTCATTCAGACTGCAATAATAAAGTGCCCTTAGTGATCCATGAGAATGGCTTGGTAGAACTACAAACCCCTAAAGAGATGGAGAAAACAGCTTACCTCTGCAAGGTGCTCTTTCCTGTGCTTGAGGACTGGGGAAGTTAAAGGGGTTTCCTTTTCTCCCGACCCAGCAATGAGGTGTGGCACAGAATGTTGTGTGTTATGAGCTTCACAAGTAACCTTTATCTCCCCAGATTCTTCTAGCTTATTTGGGAACAGTGGAGCCAAGGCCTTTGGATTTGGCACCTCATCTTTTGGAGACCAGAAACCTACAGGCACTTTTAGCTCTGGCGGTGGCAGCGTGGCGTCTCAAGGCTTTGGGTTCTCTAGTCCGACCAAAGCAGGTACTTTGTTAACCCACTCTATGAGCACTCATGTTTGTGTCAGCTATTTGGTGGAGCGTTCTGCTGGTTTTATGTCTGTACCAAGCCCAGGCTTTTGTTTATTTGTGCAGGAAATGTCTGTGGACAATTAATTGGTATGTGTTACTAGCATTGCTTTTTAAGCTGTAGGTAGCAACCCCAGAGTATGTAACTGGTGGATCCAAGACAGAGATTTACAATCTTCTGTGCAGAAACTTCAAGTAAACTGCATTTTCAGTGGTCCATTCCAGAAATCCCCATTGTGGTTTAAAGGCAGGGAGCTGTGTGAATTAGTGCTGGTCTTACTTAGCGTACAATTTAAAATACAGGCTATGGAATTGAACAGATTTTTCCTCTTGTAGTTGCTTCCTTGGAAAATTATATTCCAAACTTCAGTCTGGTTTTGTAACCCTTTTCGTTCCCATTTCTTCATGTGAGTGAATGCACAGGTTTCTACTTTGGGATAGCCTCCTCCATGATGTGGATATCAGACATGCTTCAGCTCCCTCTCTTGGGAAATGAGCTGTTGGTTCTATTGATTGAATTAACTTAATCAAATATAGAGAATTTCAGTCTTTTTTTATTATTATTTTGTTCTGCACTCACTACTTGCATGTTTAACTTTTCTTTCTCCACTACTTGTTAACATTAATTGCAAAAGAAAGCATATCCCTAGCAAAGCTTCAGCCCCTCCAGTAAATACTCTAACTTCCTAGACTAGGGGTAATGAGATAGCTGATCTATGTTTAAATAATTCAGGCCTAGAGTTTATTTTTTCCAGGCCTTTTGTGTTTACAGCCAAACAGTATCCATTACCTTGACATGGACTAGAATTTCACCCAGGGTATTAAAATGTGTGGTGCTATCCCAGTCCTCAGCCCTAGTCAAACAAAAGAGCAGGTGTCCTTCACATTCCACAGTCTCAATTAGAAACAGGCCAGTAATATCAGTAGATGAGCATAGAATAGTGTAGAAGTCTGTTCAGAGCTCCAGAAGGATCTTTTTCTTTTTTTATAACAATGAAAGCATCTCTGTTCCCTGTTGTATGTATAATTACTGAAACTTAGTTACTGTGCATGCTTGCTGTCTCAATTAAGATTCTGGTCTTTATACATAAAGCAGGTAGAGATCCTGCCTCACTGTGCAAGCATGAATGATGTGTTACCACCCTGGATTTATTACCAGCCCTGGAGGATGAGTTGATTTCATGTTTGCATGTTCAGGAGGCCCTGAGTGTGGTCTCCTGTGGGTAGTCTCCTAATTTGTCTAGTGTTTTTCACACGTATTCAGGCACTTTTCCTATTCACCTCTTTTGTACCAAATTATCCTGCGGTCTGGAAGCTTTGTAGCAGTGGGTTTTGTTTAGATGATGGACAAGATGAACGCTCCCTCGTAGAGATTGTCTACTTGGAAACGCAGTTTTCTTCTTTCTTTACTTCTTTCTTCACTGTTGTTTACTTTACATCCTTGTCCTTTTTTTTTTTCTTTCTTTTTTTGCCTCTGTTTTGCTCAGGTGGCTTCGGTGCTGCTCCAGTGTTCGGCAGCCCTCCCACTTTTGGGGGATCCCCTGGGTTTGGAGGGGTGCCAGCATTCGGTTCAGCCCCAACCTTTTCAAGCCCTCTGGGCTCGACGGGAGGCAAAGTGTTCGGCGAGGGCACGGCAGCAGCCAGCGCCGGAGGATTTGGGTAAGCCAACGTGGGGCCAGGGTTTGGGAAAGTAATCTCCTTGCATTACAGCTCCTCCTGTGCTTAGTTACCTCTCCAGCAGGGGAAAGGCTTTAATTGGCATAAAGCAAAAGCCTTTGCCCCGCAGGATGTAATGTCTGATGGGGAATGGGAGTGATCTTGCATGTAAGTGAAGGCAGGAGTGTTTTCTGTGTGCACGCTTGATGTGTTCAGTTGGAGACCTACAATTTATGCCAAGCAAGGAAAGTAACAAATACTGTCTGTGACGCTGAAGAGCCACCTTATCTACCTGTGAGATTTGGCTAGGGATGCTCATGGGAATTCAGTCTGTTCTCTCATCTTTGGGGGGTGGGAGGAGGTACCTGGAACAGCCTGTGGTCCCAGTGTGAGTTGTTTATCTCACACTGATCATTTTTTTCTTTATCTCTTTAAGTTTGTGCTTGGCACCAGAGCAGGTAAGCACTTGATTCCTTCTTTAGCTCAGCAAATAAAGAAGTTCAAACCTTACAAAGCAACTTCTGCAGTAGGCAGCAAATCCACCTCTTCAGCATTGTGCCACCTGCAAGCAACTCACCTGCATGTCCTATAGTTATATCAGGATTTGTTTGACCCAATTAGAAAAAAGGAGACTGGTCATCTTCCCAGTCTTAGTGCTTACACATTTCACAAGTGTTTTGTCTCATCCTGGTTTCAGGATGAACTGCCTTTATGTAGAACATCCTGCAGTGTACCTGTGAATCCCCCCGTGAAGCTGGTTAGATACCCATCTGCCAGGGCACCCTTGAGCTGTGGGAGGCCTCAGCTAGGTTCTTCAGCAGCACCCTGAACTCTGGTGCAGCAGATTGGAGATTCCCTTTGGAAAGGGTAAAAACAGCCTAATTAGATCCCCACAAAGAAGGATGTGCTCGTAGAGATGTCAGCACTTAAATCAAGTGATACCTTCTTCACTTCCATCTCTCAGTGCCATGCTGCATGATTTTTGCACTGAAACTGAATGCACTCAAAATCCCCAGGTAACTTTACAAGTCCTGCCATAAAGTGCCATAGCTCAGAGTGTGATTTAGTCCTGTGCAGGACTTCCTTTCCGCCTTCCTCTGTAGGAGAGAGTTCCAAAATCACAATTCCAGTGCAGTTACTTGCCAGTTCCTTCTAACTTAAATACGTGATTCACTGTTCCTTCAATTCTGAAGAATCTGCATCACTTGCTCAATGACTTAGGTATCAAAAATAGAAACCACTACACTTCTTTAAACAGTCTGAAATTCCGGCTGTTTGTGAGCAAATAAGGTTTTGCTTTCATAAACTAACCTCAAGTGCCTCTCAATCCTGCTTATGTCGGAGCTGCACAAAAGACCTGAACATCTGGGTGAGATGGGTTTGCTTCAGTTGTTCCCAGGCAATGACTGGATCTCATGTCTTCTGTATGTGAAATAAATAAACAGAATCTCTCCACAGCTTAAGCTGTTTTCCTGCTTGCACGACGCTCAGCCTTTTTCAGCAGGCTTGCTCTTGTGGTTGCAGCTGGAAGGAGCACTTTGAACCACACTTCCTTGTCGCTGTTTTCACCACCGCTTCCTGTCAGACATGATTTGTGTGTTCAATGGCATAGTCCTGAGCAGACAGAGCACTGCAAAACCCTCTTGTTCTTCACTGCATATCCTCACCTCGCTCCTTTTCTAAAAGAACAACAAAACCTGCTCTCCCCTTGCTGGGAAATCCACATCCATGGTTCTGAACTGATGCTGTCTGCAGGTTAGGTGGGCCAGGAGCCAGCCCAGGATTGGTAAATGAGGCCAAAGCTGCAAAGTCACTCAGCTGCCCTGTTGTAATGCAGTGTGTGGGGCAGTGTGCACAGTCTGTGTACACTAGGAGAGGTGATGTCCTTTAGCAAGCGAACTGCTTGTCACACTGCTGCAAGGACTGTCCTTTATCTGGAGAGAGAGGTTGTGATATTTTTGCTGCTTTTCTTTTTCCTTTTTTTATTTTTTTTAATTCTCTACTAGATCTGGATGGATGGAGAGGTGGGTTAATGCGCTGTCGCTTCCTATTTTAAGTCAGAAATGACAAGAGTGCATTTGAAGCACAGCCTTGCAAAGCTGGAACGGTATTCAGCGTGGCTGGCAGCCTGCTCAGGGGAGGGCTGGTACTGGGTTGGTGTCAGCAGCACTGTGTGCTTGCAGATTCTTAGCAGTGCTTGTCATCTGAATATTTTGTGTCTGTATTTTGCCTGGTTTAAGAGAGAAACGCCTGAAGCTTCTGTTTGAGTGCTCCTCTAGCATTCAGGTTTGGGAGAAGTGTACGTGGGGGTAGGGAACCATAATGCATATCATGGTCTCGTTAGCGTGTCACGCTGATAGCTTTGCAGGGCTTGGTTGGATGGAGTGGGTGGAGAAAGGAGATATCAGTTCCATATATAAAAATGTGTTTCTCATTTCAGTTTCCAAGAGCAGTTAGGGGAAATAATCCAAAGGTGTGGTGGGGAAGTGGCCAAGTAGGTGCAGATCCTTAGGGAAGCATTGGAGCTTCCAAATGGGCTGGGGAGAGAGAGGATCTGGGAAGCCTGCAGGCCGTTTGTGTGGCAGTGGGTAAGGTGCTGTCTGAAAGCTGGGAGCCTGAGTTGTGCACCTGGGCTCTGCTTTGTCTCCTGGCCACGAGCAACCTGAAGTAAATTGCTGTTTGCTGCCCTGGTTGTGAAATACAGCAGCGCTGTACTTGTTGAGCTTTAAGGGTGAATGTTACTCGGGGTGGGTTAAGGTCTTCTACTCGATGGCTGGTGTTGGCATTGCCAAGCACTTGAAAATGTTCTTTGTGTAAGTATGAACACATCTGCCCATCTGCCAGGTGGACATTAGGGATGGGGGCTGTGCAGACGTTCCCACTTGCAGCAGTCCTTCCTACATCAAGGAAATCCATTTCCTGAATGTACAATCATTTGTGTCTTGTGATACCACTCTACTGATGTATCCTTGTGTAAGGAGCGTGCTGTTTTCATTGTGGGGAAAGCTTCCACTATGAGTGAGAATGAACTTGCAAACACAAATCTTCTCTTTTAAACTGCAGGTTTGGTGGTACCAGTAACAACACAGCATCATTTGGCACGTTAGCAAATCAGAATACCCCGACGTTTGGATCGCTGTCACAGCAGGGTTCTGGTTTTGGCACACAGAGCAGTGGATTCTCTGCTTTTGGGACAGGTGGAGGAGGTAGGAGAAACTCAACTATAGTAAGTCTAACAGGTTCCATGTCTCCAGGTTTCCCTGGAGCTCAACTGTGATTGCTCAGCTCCCCACTAAAAACAGAGCGTGGTCCTCCTATATAGGCACTGTGGCCTGGAGAAGTCATTGCAGAGATTAATCTGACTTAATCTCATGATTCCATCACTTGCTGCTTTGCATGTGAATAAATTGCTCCTCTTTGTACTGCACCTGATTATTGCTTTTCACTCAAATTACTCTTCTTTATACTATACCTGATTACTGCTGTTCACCTCTTTTTGTGGAGTTGCTCTTCTCAAACAAAAATATTGAGAAGCAGCAAATATCTCTTCGGTGCTGTGTGCATGGGTGGCTGTATGCAAGCAAAGAATGCGTGCTGCCAAATTGAGCTAGAGCACCAACAGCCAGGTTTTTTACCTGATGAAGCTTGGTGAAGCTGCAGGGATTTACACAGGGCAGAGAACAGAGCCTTTGAGAATGAACACTTACATTCATTGGTGGCCTGCCACCGCTGGCTTGCATTAAGCACAGACTCCATCCTCAGAAAGCAGCCCTCTTATTCTTGTGGGGAGGTGAATGAAGCAGGCTCATTGTATGCAGTTGGTGCTAATGAATGAAGCTAGCAGATTAGCAGTGAAAGCACAGCCCTACCAGGAGCTGAGCCAAGTCACTTTTCTTCTAGATGGGGATTTGACTTCCATTGTTTGGGCATCGCTTTCCCTGGCCTAAGGCAGGAAAGAAATGTTTCTCTATTGGTGTGCAGGAGGGAACACGTACTGTGTATCTTAAGCATTCACTTCTAACCATGATTTTTCTATTTTTACCTTTCTTCCAGGGTTTGGTTTTGGATCAACTAACACGTAAGTACCCTCTCATGTCTAATTCTTCGTTAAGAGTACAAACAGAACCAGAATAAAGCAGTTGAGCAGTGCATGAGAACAAGTGTTGAAAGCAGCAGCAACATACAAGTTCTGATCTCCTTTTGAATGTCAGTGCACAGGGCTAATAGTCCATGCTCTGAGTGCTTTCCAGTGGGATAAATTGTTCATAGAAGAGAGGGCTTTCACTGAGGTCACCCTCATCCCCAGCCTCCTCCCTCTGCCTCTCGAGCACACGATGCGTGTGCTCCAGCTGTGCCTGCGAATCTGGCTTCTACTCCATTTGTCAGCTTGAAAGAGGGTGTGAAATAAATCAGTTCCTTTCTGGCTGAATTGAGATGGTGATTTACAGCTGAAGAACTGAACTGAGAACTGAGGTTAACGCTGTGATCCACTCTGCCACTGAATGGATGGATTACTTTTAGCAAGGCTCTTAAACTTTGCTTCCCTACCAAGTAGGACATTTCTCTGGATGATAAGCTTTAGAATGAGCACAATTATATCTAGCAGTATGTATTGATGCAGCGTCAAGTAAAAGATGCTGGAAATATCAGTACATCCCCATAATAAGCTTCTGATGCTCTGGAAGTCTCTTTGAGATCTGATCTGCTAAATTAATTCTGCCTGAGGGAAATTCCAGCACTCACTGCTGTGTTCTTTTTTTTTTCTTTCTGCTCCACAGATCTTCCTCTGGATTTAGCGGGTGGAGAAGCTAAGAACATCCTGAACTCTCCTGGAGAACTGTGCTGTAGCTCCTACGTTCATGAGTCACCTGTGTGATCAATATCCATACAGCTTTTCATTTAAATACAAAATGTCAGACTTTTTTTTTTTTCCCTTAAATATCCTTATTTTTATGCAGCAACTATCCTCGTTCTGTATTAAACAGTTTTATCTGTCTTGATGCTATTGTGTTGGAAGGGCATATCTCCCTGGATCATGAAGAAACAAACACGTGTGAGGTGTGATTGCCAGCCCTGTGCTCGTAGCCTACTGTCAGCTTTGCTTTTTGTTGCCCTTCCCTATGCCCAGATAAAGGAGTAAGTAGCTCAAGTTGGTTTCGGATACAAACCAGCACATTTTTCATTGAAGTAAATGATTGATTATGCTTGGCTCTTAAGAAGGAGCTGAAGCTTGCCCTGCTAATTTTAAGTATAGGATGGGGTGCATGCTTATCTCACTGAAGTGCTAAATCTGAGTCATGTGTGAGCCAGAGGCTTAGCAGAGAAATAGGAAATTATCTGGGAAGAAGCTGGCAGTGTGCAGAGCATGTTCCCATGGCATTAACATTCAGCAGAGAGGTGGGAAGTAAAAGCTTTCTTATTTTTACCTTCCTCTGAATTTGACAGAACTCTGAGTTCTAATTTCTGGCTATAGGGAAAACTTGTATAGTGGACCTTGAAGAAGTGTGACCTCCATCCAGAGGCATCAGTGATTCTGCAGCTCGTGGCTTTGGCTGCTGGTTTCCACTGTCAGCTCTGTTGTTGCTGTTTCCTAACATGTATGAGATTGTACTGCTTCCCTGTAGCTCTTGGATTCAGTCAGTAACATTTGTAAAATCCTCATATGTTTGTACTCAAACATACCAAGCAAATGCTATAAAGAATGCCCCCAAGGCATTTTGGACAAATGCTTTTTCTATTTGATGCATCTGACCTCCATGCAACCTCCAAATGATGTGATGGGTTTTTGTTGCACTGTGAAAAACGCGTTTGAGAGAAGGGCTCATGTATTACTGAATACATGCAGATGGGGTGGGTTCACCTTGGTCCTAATAGGACGTTTTGGGTTACTTCTGCTTTTTCTATTTTCAGCAGAAACATTCTGAAGTTTCCTTTTCTGAATAGCACACAATATGATAGCGAGTGTCATTTTGGGGTCTGGTTGGCAAGTGGGCACGCGAGCCTTTTTTGGACTTGTAAATAGTTGATAACTGCTTGTTTTCACATCTGATGTTATAAACCAAATTCTGACACCTGTCAGCAGCTCCTGGAGCAGTCGTTCTTTCTCGAGTCGACCCAAAGCCTTAGCGTTCAGCCTGGCTCCTGTCCTGGCTGTGGGAAGCATCCGTCTGCACCTGGGGATGGCGTGAGTTGGGTTCCCTTTAAAAGGAAGACCACTGACATGCAGTGAATATCTTGCACGGGGAGGGCTTATATTTAGATGAGGAGGGGCTTTGCGAGCCTGTGGGATGTAAGGCTTTCATGTGTAGCCTGGATTTCTGAACACGGGCGTGCTGTGTGTTGTATTAGAGGCAGTGCTGCTGGGATGGTTTCGTTTTTAACCTTTCCTGCTAATGGAAGAGTTGTGGGTGCTGGCAGCCCTGGGGTCACAATGCCAGAACTGAGAACGTTTTCTGAAAGGTGCTGGTTTGGAGATTGGAAGGAAAAGCAGGAGAGCTTGAAGCGTGCCCTCGCCATGCGCCCTTCTTGACCGCACGTTTCCTAAGGCCTGGAGGTGATACTGCTCTTCTGTTTTCCTTCCTCTTTATAAATAGCAGCTGGCCTGAACGACTGACCTTAAATTCTTGGCGTTAATCTCACATGGCTGTGGCATGCAGCACCTCCTCACAGGGCCGTATCAGCTGTGCTCCCCCAGATAGCCAGCATGGAGAAGACCAGCTGGGTAAGAATGCAGTGTTGGCACAGGGAGCCATTTCAAGTTTCTTTTTTTGGGAGCAGTTGGGGGTTGTCCCTGCTGTGCTGCTTGCTGACTGTTTAACTCCTCTTCCCTTTGTGATAGAGAGGCTCTGCTAATGACTGCAGATGCTGGTTGAGCACACGAGTTGCTCTCTTGCAACGCTTCCAAAATCGTGGCTGAAACAAGCCAACCCCTGAACCGCCTGCCCTTGGGGAATGGGTGCTGCTCCTGGTTTCCATAGCAGCTGCTGGAGGAGCTGAGCAGCACTGGAAGGCTGATCGTGACCGTGAGCCTACAGGAACAAAACGTAGCAAAGTCAACTTCCCAAAGTCTGCATTTTTACCAGATGACTCGAGGGCTTGCAGAGCGCGTGCCCTGCTCGGCTGCTGGCTGCCAGGAACTGCTGCAGGCTGTCGGCTGTGCTGGGTGCCCTGGGAGCACGTGGCCTCTGCCCTGCATGTGGGCAGATGTCCACCAAAGAACAAAGCCATGACAAATCAGCTCCCAGCCTGGCAGGGCTGGTGAGGAAACCAATGACCAAGTGTGGGCCTGGAGCCCTTATTTGTTACTTCTGTTGTCCGTGCTGGTTGGTCTTCAAAGAGGTGATAACAACTGTTGGAAGGCTTAGCATTACCATTCTGTCCCTTTTTTGTTTTCTTGCCCATTTCAGTGACAGAGGAGGTGGTGAGGCTGGGTCAGGTGCTTTTCTGGTGCTGCTCTGTGCCTGTGAGTGACAGCCCATCTCCTGTCACCCCATACGTGTCCCCACCAGGGCAGCCCCATGGGCTGCAGTGACATTTTGTTCATCCCGTCTTAGTTTTCATCGTGCTGTCCTTGTGCGTTGCTTTCAGCATTTCATACAAGGAAAAATAACCCTGCGAGAGGCTCAGGCATGGCAGCCCTTGGTAGTGACTAAGGAGTTTCTGTTCTTCAGTGTCACACTGAGCCCCAGGGGCTGGGTAGAGGCAGCTTGGGGGCAATGAGTGGCCCTCAGTGGCCTGAAATGAGCCCTTCCTTCCTCCAGGAGCAAAACTGGGGCTGGGCTCTGTGGGGATGCCGTCCTTCAGCACAGGTGCCAGTAGTTTGTTCCATATTGCCTCATGCTCAGTTCTCTCCCGTACGTTGCTGCAGGATAAGCATTCCAAATGCAGGACATGCATTCCAAAGCCCTCTGCAACCCTGGGATGCCTCACAGCCCACTCTGGCTCTCCTGCTGGCACTCATTGCCAGGGCTGTGCACCTAGAAGGGTGCTGGGGTCACTGGGGCTGTGTGTGAGGGAATCCCAGTGCAAACTGTTGGAGGAGCTCTGTGCACGTGGCACAGTGTGGGTTTTCAGCTGGCGTTTCAAGGTTCTTCAATTCATGTCAATATGTTGCTCAAAGGAACTCGCTTTAAAGCTTGAAAACACGGAGGAATGAAATTTGGTGTTAGCAGCTGCTGCATCTGAGCAGCTTACAGAGGTGTGAGATAGAGAGGAAAAGAGACCTGGTTTGTACCAGCAGAGGGAAATCCCCTGCCAAAAGCCCCGAGCAGGGGCAAGGTGAGCAGAATATTGCTGCAAAGCAAGGAGCTACTGCTGCCTTCTGCTTCACAGGGAGGGTAGCAAATCTTAAAGCCATGCAGGAGAACCTTGGGAAGGCAAAGTGTGGTTTGTGGGCTCAGCAGGCTGGAGGTGCTGGTACTGGCCTGGCAGCACTGCCCATCCCTGCTCCATTATGGACTGCTGGTGTGACCTGGTGCTCCCAGGCTGTCAGAGCAGCGCTGCACTGCCTGCTGTCCCCTCTCCCCCTCCTCCCTCCCAGACTGGGATGCCTAAATTTAGCCTCCTATCAACAGATGAGGCTGGAGAGTTTCCACTGAAATGAATCCCGTTCTGAACCTGTCCTCTCCATCCCTGCAAATTCCTTCCCACATGCACGCCGTGCTCGCCCTCCCCTGCTGTGTTCCCACCCATTGCACTGCTGTGTGCTGCTGCATCTCCCTGAGCAGAGCACGGTGCTGTTTGCATTGCATGCCTGCACGCAGGCTGGGGCGATGGGAGCAGGAACCCAACAGCAGCATAGAAAAGGCTGAGCAAAGGTTGGCTGCCGCCTTCAGAGGGATCCCCCCAGGTGCAGTATTTATGGCTGCAGCCTTTTGCTACCCGAGCAAACGGCATCAGGGAGCAGAGCTGCAGAAGTTGGGCTGCCGTGTGCTTCCATCGCTGCTCTGTCCTCCCGTCACACGGCCTGCTCATGAAAAATGCAGGATGCTGGCTGGTATTTTTAACCAGAAACCTCCTCGCTCTGTCTGATGCGGAGTCAGAGCTGCAATGGGGAGAAAAAGCTCCCTGCTCACCACGAGAGCATTGCAGCTGAGGTGGGGAACTGCTCTGCTGAAACCAGCCAACACCCAAACGACTCCAGGCCAGGCGGGTTTGAAAACTTCATTTTATTTTTCCGTCTGTTATAAAAGCAGGGTTTTGTTTTTACATCGCCATGAGTGTCCAGACTTGGTACATCGTGGTTTTGTTTTCACAGTATCTCTGCAAGACCAAGGACAAGTCTTATTGCTGTGCCTCACCCCTCGCCTTCCCAGGGCCGTGCAGAATGAATGGGCCAACCCACCTCCCCTTCTCCCGCACTGCTCTGACTCTGGGTTTGCTCTGCTGGGCTCCTGACCCTGGTGCTGCTGGCAGTGGTGAGGCAGCGCGGTGCTCCATCCCCTTCCCAGGGCATCCTTTCTAGTTTTGCTGCAGAATGCTGCCAGAGCAGCAGCTTGCTTTCCTGGATGGATGCCCTGGGTCCCCATCCCACTCCCCAGCTGTCACCCAGCGGTGCCGGCAGCACCCACCCCTTCCAGCCACCCTTCCTTTCAGATACAGCCCATCTGTCCTCGTCAGTTTCGCAATGAAGCAGCATTGGAAAAATATCGTTTGTAACCACAAAGCATGGGATCTCACCAGAGGCAGCAGCACTTTCTATGCTGGGTGTGGTGGTGCGGATGGAGGTGGAGGGAGGCATGGTCCAAACCAGGCACGGGATAAAGGCATTCTTTGGGGAGGGAGAGGTCCATGCAAAGCTGACCCAAAGTGAAGGTTGGATTTTATATTTGCTGCTCAGCTGGGTCCGTTCAGTGCAACAGGACAACTTAGCCAGGAGGTCGGTATGGAATTGCATGGGTGCATCCAGTCCACCAGGTAGAGGGAGAAGGAAACAGATGTACTCGATGTGCTGGGAGAAACTGAGTCCAACACGAAGCAAAGTGGAAAAGGACAAAGGTGTTCCCTGAATGTGATTTTTTTGGTGACTGAGAATAAATCTTTCCTTGGAATTCCTTTGTGCAGCTAATTAAGACAACTGGGCCCCGTTTGTTCGACCCATGCTGACATCAGTGAGAACTGTAAGTACTCAGCACCTGGAGACAAAGTGAATACCAGACATAAATACCCCTTCTGCTCCCCCCCGCCGGTCTGCCTGGAGCAGCAGCAGAGGTGTGTGCAAGTGTTACCAGCAATCGCCCACAGCTCCCGTTTTGTCCTCTTCTGCATGTATTGCCTAGGAGAAAAGACAGCCAAGTCCTGAGGGCTGTGCCTGTGGAGCTGTAGTTGGGATCCGAATCCGTGTAAGAAAATGGAATTTAATAGAGAGTGACTGTGCAAGTCAAAGCCTCCCTAGCTTCGTCCTTGATCGTCCCAAAGCCTAGATGTAGGCAACCTTTGGCTGATGGGTTTGAGGTTGATCCAGTCCAGTTGTTTGCAAGCTGCTTGTGATGTCAGACTGCCTACCTGTAGGGTCTCCCAGCGGAGGGGGAGAGCAGCTCTGCAGCACAGGGAGGAGGGCAGCCTGCTGGGGGGGCACGCTGCAGGGACCCCACGTCCACGTTTGCTGGTTTGAGGCGGCTGTGGGGCGTGCTTTCCCCACGCAGGGGAGATGCTGAACCTGTTGCCATAATAGACGGCGTGGCTTTGGAGAAGCGAAGGAGGAGAAATTCTTGTTGTGTGGGAGGAGGAGGTGGCAATAGCAGCGAATGGTGCTCCCCCATGGGAGAACCTTCTGAGCAGCGAGCGTGGGACCGAGACCTGCTCGGACCAGCTCTGCAGGGCCGGGAGCATCTGCAGCTGGGCTCTGCTCAGCCCCAGCTCTGGAGGCGCGTTGTGAATAAGAGGAAGAAACGTTATCTCACAGAAAGCGCTGCCACAGGCGCCCCCTCCCCCCTGAGAGCAACCTTCCCACACCCCCTTCCTCTGCAGAAACACAGCTGCTATCTCTGAAGCCATCTGGATGAGGTTCTTGCTGAAACCCAGGTTTTGGCTCCTGCTCCAAATGCACTTTTCTTGACTGGAGGATCTACACCCGAGATGTGGGTCTTCCCTGCTTCCCGCCCCGTGCAGGATCCTTGGCTACGTAACCAAACGGGCACGGTCTCACCCCGGTCCTGGAAGTTGTGTAGATCATGAGGTCATTGGGAAGAAAAATACCTACGAACCCCAACGTGATTCGTTACCGTAGGAAGAAGAGTTTTTCGTAGCTTTTGTCTCTAGTGTTTGCTAGGAACGGTGCCTGCTGGGCTCAGACACGGCCGTTCCTGAACTGTGGATATTGCTGGGTAGACGCAGCGGATGGATCTGCCCTCGCTTACACCCGTGTGTCTCGATGCCTCCGCACACAGTGGTGACCCCGAGGCTGCAGCTGCTGGCTCTGCCCATCAGAGCATCCCGTGGTACAACGCCGAGAAGTGCAAATGGGGTGAGCTCCATTCCTCCTGCCGAGCGGGGAGACGGCCGCGGAGCTCCATCCGACAGCAGTTTGTTTGCATTGCTTTGAAACCGAGATGATTTCCGAGCTTCCTCAATTGAAAACCAGGAAGGTTTTTCTTCTGATGGTGCTTCTTCCAATCCCGTGCCCTTTTCGTTTGCCTGTGACGTGCTGACCATCTCCTCCTCGCTCCGAAGCTCTTTTCCCACAAGCTCTGTAGAAAGGACATTCTGCCCGGTGGTGTTTTTGTTGTTGTTGTTGTTGTTTTCAGACGTAGCTTTAAGGCAAAAGTTTGGCAATGCAAAGCAAAGTCTACATAAGGCCGCATGACTTGGATTTGCAACTCAGAACCTTACAGCTTAAAAAAGAAAAATCCTTATCTTAAATAGTTGACTTGTTGCCCCAGGAACTTCTGTTCTCAACCGAAAAGGAGAAGGAAAAAAAAAAAAACAACAACAAAAGACTCTTGAAATCCCAAATAAAATGCTCTTATTGTCGTGGGCAGTCTGGGCAAGCTAATGAGACTGAAGTTCAAACAGGAACTGAAAGAGGGAAGAGAACAAAAAAAGCAATACTGGTAGACATCAGTGTTCATTCCTTCCCTTAGGAATCCAGTGGTGAGACAGACCCCGGCCCGAGGTCTCCTCTGTAGCTTTAGCACAGTGAAATCCGTCCCAATGGGAGAAGGTAGAATGGTTGCATTTGTTGAATGACTAAAAAGTGCATTTTTGATTTTGCTCAGATTATACGTGTTTATTCTAACACCTAAGTGATTGTTTCGCTTTGTTTCCAGTTACGTTTTCTCCCTTTCAGTGCCGGGACGCCAGGTTTGTTACTATCGGTGCTTGGGAGGTATCACCACGAGCGGCGCTCCGTCCTTTGGCCTCCACATGAGTACCTGAGCATCGTTGGCATTGGGTTTGACAAGGGCACTGGGTGGTATTGGCTCATTCTTGCTGAGGACCTGGGGCTGCTCCTGAGCCGAGGGCTCCTGCAGCTTGGCACGCTGCCCCAGGGGTCTGCTGGGGTTCACCTCTATGCCCAGCCTCATCCTCCATTTGATAGTCTGCAAGGTCACCATCTCGTTGGTGGCCGTGTTGGTGGCCACCAGCCAGGTGGTGAAGCTTTGATCCCGGTGGATGCTGGTCAGCTTGGCCACGTTGCTCTCGCTGACGGGCACTGCCCACGTCACGCTCGGGTAGAAGTTGTCGTTCATGCTGATGTTGAACTTGGACTCCTTCTTTGTGGGACCCACGATGGTGCAGGTTTCTGTCGTGTTTCCGTACCAGGGATAGTTCACTCCGTCCGAGTCGCTGATGGCCTGGATTTTACCCTCCAGTAGATCTGGAAGCTCCCAACTTGACCTGCAAAACCAACAAATTACGGATAACACGTTAATGAATTCATTCAGAAACATGCAGGACTTCAAGGAAGGAGAGGAATGAGTTGGGAATGCACTCCTGTTCGGCTCTTATTGGGTCTTATCGCTCTCATGCAGGAATCACAGAGTCACAAAGGCTGGAGAAGACCTCTAGGATCCCCAACCCCAGCTCACCACACCGTGCCCATCGACACATCCCTCAGTGCCACATCTCCACAGGGCTGGAACACCTGCAGTGATGGTGAGCCCACCATCCCCTGGGCAGCTGTGCCAGTGCAGCACTGCTCTTTCAGATAAGTTTTTCCTAACATCCAACCTGAAAGAAGACCTTTTCTATGCCACTCATAACAATGAGGACCCTTTCCAGGACTCGGTTTGCCCACAGAGCTGCCTCCCTCCCCCCACAGGCTCCCATTTCCCCTCGCTGCTCTGATGCTGTGCCCATGCTTGCAGTCGTGCCCTTTCATCCTGGCCAAGCTGCGGTCCCTCCCCGCTGACTGCATGATGCTGGAAGTGTAACCCATCTCTCTACAGCCCAGGAAGGACCCAGTTCAAAGGCCGGGATGATGTTACAGTAATCAGAGAAACAGAGGTCAGCAGGGTGCTAACGCCGCCCCATCCCTGCGCCGGTGGCACTGCGCCGTGCGCCAGCCTGATGGAAAGGTCAGCCAAGAAGGGAGAGCAGCCCTCTGCCATCCCACAGTGCCGGCACACAGGAGCTCCTGGGGTGCTTGGGGACACATTGCTCCTCTCCCATGGCTGGGACTGACGTAACCATCTCACAAGGCTGATTGCTAATTAGTTAACGACCGTGAAGCGCCAACGTGTTTGTAATCACCGGCTCATTCGGCACTGCACTACACACGTCTGGCAGTCGCTGCCTGATTCCCCGTGGGATCACTTAATGGTTTTCGTGGGTACCTGAACAAATCTGCAGGTGCAGGATGGGATCTGGGGTCAGAACCACAGTGCTGGGCTGCGTGGATGTGGATGTGCGGATATGGGATGCGGCATCGGCTGCTGCAGCCTTCTGCTCCCTGCAGCCAGCAGGCAGAGGGAGTCCTTTCCCTGGAAGTCAGCGTGAACCTGCAGCAGCCAGAAGGACCCCCAGCAGCCCTGCTACAGCCAGGGATGCTCGCTCATTTCCCCTCCAACCCAGAGCCATCCCAAGGGATGCACACCGGAGGACACGGCTCAGCAGGCTGCTCCCTGCAGCCCTGAAGCACGCAGGAGGTTGAATTCAGGCTCTCCTTCCCTTTCAGCAGTGGTTTTAGGGTTGCTGTCCAGGTGCCTGGTTCTCATCATGACTGCAGCCCGGGGCTGAGATGTGACGATGTCCAGAAGGGTCACAGCTGTGACACGAAGGTCACATGGAGGCTGTGTGGCTGGGAAGGTGCCAGGCTGGGCTGTGAAGAGCAGAGGCTGCAGTGGTTGCTGCTGTTGGCTGCCCTGCTGCCAGCACACCTCCTGTCTGCGCTCAGTAATGCGGCAGTGGTGCTGGAAAGAATGCAATGGAACGATCTTCAGCTGCATCAGCACCTTTCTGGGATGGTGTTGAGCCAAGGGAAGGCCAGAAAGTGCCCAGTAAACGCTTTGCTGACAACAGCAGGAAAGGCACCATCCTCTCTGTTTCACAGGTCTGCTGTGGCCGTCGGCTCCAACACCGCTACGTTCTGGGCTGTAATTCTGTCACTCCCGCTGCTCTGAAACCTTCAATCACAATGAGCATCACCAGAGACCAAACCCCTCACAACAAACATCCTCGTGCTACCAGGAGAGGCACTCTGCCCAGCAGCAGCCCTAGGATAACCCTTATAAATCAGCCACGGCGTTCCATAAGAGCACCAAAGGCTTTTCCTCCAGCCCGGCGCATGTGGGAGAATTACTCTCACCACAGAGAGGTGCCCACTAACGTGCAGTGATGGCACGGCGCTGCCCGGCTGTCCCAGTGATTCTCAGGGCAGGAAATCTACCTGCAGCTCCTTGAGATTTGCAGCTGGTCCCATTCAAACCGCATTATTTCTCGCTCTGTTTTGCATACCACCATCTGCGCTGCTCCTTGCACGTCTCCATGGAGATGAAGAAGCAGGACTGGGCGATGCTGGTTCTGCTGGAGCTGGGTCCTGCAGGTCAGAACCCCACGGCCCAGCACTGAGGATGCCACGTGGCACAGCAGCATCCTGTCCTGGTGCTTGGAGTGAGCCTTGCCTGGTGACAGCAGCACTGGGATGAAGGGGGGGGGGGGGGTTCCCCAAATCTGCATGCAGAGAGGAGACAGAGTGTTTCCGTTTCCTCCTGCCCAGGCTGTTGTGCTCCTGGCAGTGTGAGCCACCAGCAAAATAACCCCAGCATTTACGTGTGGTTGAAGCTTTCGTTATTTTTCTCTCCATACGCCTAAAAACGCTTTTATCTGGCCAAAAAATCATCAGTTCCACTTTAAAAGCACGTGTCAAACTGATGCCCTCTGCATCCAACACCCGTGCACTGAGCCTGATGCACAGCTCCATCTGCTCGGCTGTTCCTCACTGCTCTGTCCCAGCACTGGGGGCTGCTGCAAGCGCTGCTGTTGGGGTTGGCCCCAACCTCATTTGGAGTCCTGGGTTTGCTGCCACCACAGAGATGAAGGAAAAAAAAAAAAAAGAAGAGAAAAATGGTTGTTCCAGCGGCATCCCTTCGTGGAAAGCTGGGATGAATGGCACAAAGCAATGCAGCTCCATAGAGGTCGGGGTATTACAATGGCTGACAGCCACAGGGAGGGCAAAACCTGCACAGAGATCTTCCAGAGTGTGTTCTAATGGCACGAAGCAGCCTTTCAGCCCTTACTTAGGGCTGTCAGATGGTGGCACACCATCCTGGTTACATCTGCACTGCTCCTCCGTATCAGCCCAATGAGCCTCCCAGGGAAACATCTCTCTGCTTCCCTGGCTTTCTGGATAATGGCTCTCCCACACATCTGCAGCTCTTCATTCTGACTGCCTGCTCACAGCAAACTTTGGCCCGCAGCTCTCAAAGCAACGCATCCTGGGGAGACTGCACCACATCCTGCTTTACCAACGGGGGAACTCAGGGGCAGAGCAGTCAGACAGCTCAGGGGGGGTGTGGGGTGAGCAGCAGAGGCACGTTGGTCCCCTGCCTGCTCCTTCTGCTGTGGCAGATGTGAGCTGCACTTGGGGACATCCCCACGTCCCCCTGCAGCTGCTCACTAAAGGCTGCTGGTTCCTATGTGAGAATTACACCTGCAAATCCCCACAGCCTGGAATTGGGGATGTCTGAGCAACAAATTGTCCTTGCTATAGAAGGGTTTGAAGCTAAAAAGCCCACAGCTTTCAGGCCTGCTGTAAGTACTTCTAAAATCAAGATAAGCTCAGCTGCTCTCTTCCTGCTGCCAGCGTTGGCCAGGTGCTGCAGTTTGCACCTCCAGGCGCTTTCTGTGTGAGCAGAGAGGACGTGAGGACAGGAGTCTGTCCCTCAGGGCTGCTCCTTGGTGCGCCCTTCCCCGTGCTCTGCGTCTCCCTGCATGCATTTGCTCATGTCTGAGCTGCCCAACCCGTGCCTGCAGCTGGGCAGGAATGAAGGGCTGCGGATGCTCAGGCCTCCAGGAGGGCACTGCGCTGTGTCCGAATTTCTCCTCTCCAGCCCTACCTTCCCACTCTCTCCCTCAACCCTCCCCACGCAGGCCAAGCCAGCATCACCCCCCCAGCCCCCCCAGGATCATCAGAAGGGCAGCAGCTCTCACTCCTCCATCCTCCCTCCGTGCTCCCAGAGCCGAGCAGCGCCCACAGCCCCCGCTGCACCCAGCTCTGCTCTCCAAGCTCAGGCACTGCAGGGTTGCGCTGCCGGCACCATGAGTTGCAGAATTGCAGCTCCATGGAGGCACGCAGAGCTGCTGCCGGCTGCACTGTGGGCCAAAGCCTGCAACGAGCAGAGCGCCGGCGGAGGGCTGCGGGGGGGGCTGACTGCTCACAGCAGGGAGGTGACATTTCCATTTGACTCATTCGAGTCTCACTGTGACTGTCTGACCGCTAACACGGGGCTTTTGGAGTGCAAACAGCCCCTCCGTTCCTCCCACCTCCCGTACATATATATGCTTATTCCCACTCCTATAGATATGTATGCCTATTCCCACTCTTCCAATTACCCCAAAGGAAGCCAATGTCTTTGTTTTTTAACCCTGCCCCAAGGTGATGTAGTGTTACCCCCTGGCTAAACCCATCTCAGGGCTGCCTGCAGCCAAGAGCATTCCAAGCAGGTTCCCCTACGCCATCCCCGTGCCCCCGGTGCACTGGTAGCAACACTGCAGCACAGCAGCACGGGGCTGGGAGCAGCCACAAGTGTCAGCCTCAGGGCTGCCCCGGGGTGCCTCAATGCGCAGTGCGCGATGGGGGGATGCAGGGGGCTGCCCTTTGTAGGAGGGCTGGCTCCGGGGCTTGGCTCTCTGGTGCTGCTCCTGGTTCGCCAGCAGCACGTTTTTCTGAGCGTGTTCCCATCAGAAAGACAAGGACACCCACTGCTTTAAAAGGTGCAGGCACCAGCTCGCTCGCTATTTCAAAGCATAGGAGAAAGTCCTGCTAAGTTTCACAGAAGCCAGCTTCTAGCATCAACCCAACCGTGCCGTTGGCTCATCCCAGCCAGGCCGTGGCTCCCTGCTCTTCCCCCTCACCTCACAAATGCCCACACACACACACACACACACATGCACGTGCTCTGGAACGACTTCTATGACTTACATTCCCTGGTCCCCGTAGTGATTGTAGAATTCCATGTGGCTGCACGCCTGGATCCAGCCCACGATCCACGTCTCCTTCTTGGGGATGGGGGGCACCAACACCTGCGCCGAGGCGCGGAAGTGCGGGGTGCGGTAACGCAGGACCACGCTGGAGGACTCGTCGATGCTGGTGGGGATGGGATCGATGGAGGCTTTGACTTCAATCACCGAAATACTTTCCCGGAAAACTTTGGATTTGCAGCTAATGCTCTGAATACAGCCCATGGCATACCCGGAATACAGTCCGACGCAGCTCCTCGGGTACTCCAGCAATCCTGGGGAATATTAGGCATTGAAATTATCGGGTGCGAGATCAATTACAGATCTTGGTGCGTAACCTCACAAGTGGTATCCATAGGATAGAAAATTCATCGCGCAGAGCCTTGCCGTGGTGCCTTCATGTGCTGCCCGTCCTACAAACGCCGCTCCTGCCCTGGAGGTTCGCTGTGCTCCACGAGCCAAAGGGCCTTGCAAATTGTTCCCCTTTTAATGACCCTTTAAATCTCTCGCTCGGTCTTTAGGTTAGAAAAAAAAAAAAAAAGTCTCTCGAGTTCAATAAATCCCGGTGCTGCTTTAGCTGATATATTTAGTCCTTCCTTTGCTCAGATGCGGTCTGTCATTCCCCGTCAGGCGTGGGGCCGGCCGGCATTTCCCTTTATTCTTTGGATGAAAAGCAGAATGTTGATAGACACATCTATATAAATAATGAAATAGTTTGGAGCCCCAGCTTGTCACAACCGGTGTGGATTTCCACTTCCTGACTCGCAGTTGTTCACAACTTCCTTTCGCACAAAATTACAATAATAACAGAAAGAAGAAAAAAAAAATATATATATATATATATATAAAATAATAAATAAATAACCCGGCACCAAACCTCAAACCCGACGGGTGGAGAAAAAGCGACAAAGTGCGTTTTGGAGCTTCCTCCGCCGTCTGGTTGGCTGTTTTTTCCTCGTTAGAAATAGCCGGAGCGCTCCGTGCCGGGGGGCTGCGCGGAGGGCAGCGGCACAACTCAACACCCCGCACCCCCCCTCCGCGCTGCCCCCCCCCGCCCCCCCGGGGCCGCTCAGCAGCGCACAATCGCCGCCCGTCACATCCCCGGCGGCGGCGGGGCGGGTTGGGGGGGAACCCCGCGGTCCCCCTTCCTCCTCTTCCTCTTCCTTGAAGCGAGCGCTGTCCGCAGCCGTCCGACCTTCCTCCCGCTCCTCCTCCTCCTCCTCTTCGCTCTCAGCCGGCGGCGCTCATGGGGCCGCCCCGCACCCGCGTGCGTTCCGCGGGGAGCAGCTCCGGGCCGCGGCCGTGCGCCGAGCGCTGCGCGGGGGCGCCGAGCGGCGGTGGCGGCGGAGGGGGGGGTGGAAGGAGGGAGGGGGGGGGTTGGGGTGGAGGCTCCTGCGCGCTGCCGTGCGATCGGTGAGAGATTTTTATTTATTTATTTATTTGATTTCTTCGCTTCTTCTCTGCTAAATGCCCGCGGAGGTGAGAGAAGCAGAATCGGTGCCTCCGCCTCTCGGCTGTCGCAAGCTTCCTCTCTCGCAATACATTCACGCATACGGGAACGACGCCGGTTCCCCCCCACCACCCCCCCCTTTCCTCCCCCCCCCCCCGCGGGGTTCCAGCCTTTAACCGCGGGGGGGGGCGGGGGGGGGGGGGGGGGGGGGGGGCACCCGCAGCAACCGCAACGTTTCGGCCGGGTCAAACTTTGCGGCAAAGTGACCCGAGCCCCGGCCCCGCGCGGCTCCGACCGCAGCCCCGCAGCCACATCGCGCTCCGGAGCGCAGCGCAGCGCAGCGGCTCTCCGTGCCCCGCACCGCCCGCCCTGCAGCGCTCAGCCCCATCCCTCCCCCTGCATTTCGCTTTTAAACTGCAGCTGTTGAAGCTAAACCTCCTTTGCAGAAACAGCATTTCCTCCCACGTGGCCGTGAATTGTGGGTAATGTAGTTTTTGTACAAATAAAGGGTAGGGGCTTTTTCCTCCTTCGTCATCTTCCTTTTTTTTTTTTTCTTTTTCTTTTTTTCTTTCTTCCCTCCTTCCTCCCTTCTTTTGTTACCTCCTCCCCTCCTTCTTTTCTTCCTTCCTTCCCTCTTTCTCTCCTTCCCTTCCCCCCTCCTTCCTTCCTTCCTTTCTTCTTTCCCTCTCTCTCTCCCTCTTTTCCACCCTTCCTCCCTTCCTTCCTTCCCTCCTTTGCTTTTTCTCAGCTCAGATGCAATGTGTTTTCTCACAGTATTGGTGAAGGTTTTTCTCCCAGCTGGTCGATTCACTGAAGGGATGCTCTCCAAACCTGCAGCCCTGGTTCAAGCAATGGGAACGCAAAGCTCTCTGAGCAGCAGCTGGGGCAGGCAATGGGAGAGCCAGAGGCCGCAGTGCGCTGGGTACTGAGGATAACTTTAGGAGTCGGTGCCACCCAGCAGAGCTCAGCACCAGGTGTGCACACATTGGGCAATAGCTGCTGTGTGCTGAGCGTCGCACACCTACCTTGATGCTCTCCTGAAGGGGAAACCCCCTGCGCTGAGAGCCAAGAATTATTTTGCGCTGCTCGCAGTGCTGCACGGCTGCCTGGAGCTGAGGAAACTCCTGTTACTCCTTCGTGCCCCGCGCTCACTGCAGACTCAGCACCTTGCAACAGCAAACTCAGCATTTTCCAATATCTGTGCGCTTCTTGTCTGGCCTCCAGCAAAGATGGGAGCCACGAGGTGCTCCTGGCGAGGGAATGCCACAGGCAGGGCAGATTCCCTCCTGCTGCTCCTGCTGGCTCTGAGGTCCTGGGGTGCTCCTGCCCATGCGTGCCTGGGAGCTCTGCTCCGTCCCTGTGCACCTTGCAGCTGGGTGCTGCCCTTCCATGCAGGGTGTGCACCGAAGACCTTTGTGCCAATGATGTGGCAGGGAGTGCAACCATTGCCGTGTATTGTTACGTTGTTCTTCCTATGTTTCTCAGAACGTCAGCTAAATATTTACCTGCTTGAAACTTCTCAGGATGTCTGTGAAGGGTGCCGTTACCAGCCTTGAAACAGAGGGAAAAACTAAGAATGAGTCCAGGAGGTGCAGGAAAGAATGAAATGAGCATCTCCCAATGAAAAATCCAGTTTCTTCAGCAACCTCCAGAAGGTGCTGAAATACTTTGACATTTTCCAAGACTCTTTCACACCTTTCAAACAAGCTTGTCACAGTTTCTCAGAGCATTATGAATTTGGTGAAGCTGCATGTTCTGAGATCCCAGCTCCTCTCTAGTTTCACCCCTGCTTTGCTTCAACTTGGCATTCTCCCATGTTCTGGTCGACTAGGAAATGGCATTATCTCACTCTAATTAAATCAGCTTTTCATCTTCAGCTGGAGTTTGCTTCAGTGTTGGCCACGCCTGCCTCCGCTGCTCCGGTCAGTGTGATTGAATCACTGTGCCTCATGCAGAGTGGTTGCTGTGCCTTGCTGGTGGAGTTGTTTTTTGAGGCCAAGTACCAGCTGGGAGGAGCTGGTGATGCTGGGGGTTGCTTTCCTTCCACTGTGCGCTTGATGCTCCATCCATCACTGCCCTGCAGTGTGGTCCCATCAGCCTCGTGCTTTCCAGGCTTGCTGAAAGGCAGATTCTCCTTTCCTATGAAAGAGAACAGCCCCACTGATGGGACACTGCTGCTCTCCTCTCCTGCTCTGCTCTCACCACGAGCAGCGCGTGCTTCCTTCACGCCTGTCACATTCTGGCCCCAGTGTGTGCCATGCAGAGCAAAGCCCCACATCCACGAACGTGTCAGAGGACAGACAGGCACCAGATGAAAGCAGCTCCCAGTGCTTGCAGAGTATTTTTTCCCAGTGACACCTCCCGAGGAACGTGCTCAGTAATAGCTCAGCATCCCCAGCAGGGGAGGGGACAAGAGGTGACGAGCCAAGCTGCTCTATTTCTGCAGGTTCCTGGCCACCATCACATTAACTCTTTGCACACAGATGCTTGCAAGGAGCCTTGCACCACAGCAGCCCTGCAGCAGGTGGCATCGAGGTGTCCTCGTGGGCTGCCTCAACCCCAACAGAAATTCCTGAGGTGGAAGGAGCTGCACTGATGTGTTGGGAAGGAGGGGAAGAGCTCTTCCCGCAGCCCACAGGCGCTGTCACATGCTCGAGATAGGCTCCTGGAGGATGTGATTCAGAAATAAGTTGATGTGTGTTATTTTCCTTTGATTCATAAGCAAAACCCAAGAGGGAGTGAGGACTCCAGCACGGATTTGCTGGCCCAGCATGGCAGTGTGGGTGTCAGATGGGCACAGTGTGCGGCTCAGCTCGAGGATTTGGAGAACCACAGACAAGAAGCACAAAGTTCTGCTTGCTGCCTCACAAAGCCAAGAACCACCTTTAATTTAGCACTCAGGCTCTGCTGTACATTTTGTATAAGGCTTTTAAAGAGACACGGGTGCTGTTTCACAGTGTTACCCATACTAACACTGACCTTTATGACTCCTCATTCCTATGGGGAAGCAGCAGCACGGATCCAGGAGCGGTGCCCATTCTGCTGCCTGGTGCCACGCTCACCTTCCCCACCTCCCTCTGCGGGACCCCAGGACTGCAGCGCTGCCATGCTGGGGCTGATGCCACCACTGCTGTGTGCAGCTCAGGGACGGGCTCTGCTGTCACCTGCTCTGAGCGCGGGGTCTGCGATGCGATGCGGGATGACACGGCAGAAAGGCGTGCTGTATTTAGGGCACGCTCAGCGCCGGGGGCAGGGGGATGGGAATTCATTAGCAGCGCAGTGTCTCTTTTAATCAGAAGGTGCTGCTCGGCTGGGGCGGGAGGCAGGGCAGCGATGGATGCCGTGCCAGGGAGGGGATGGGGCTGGGGGTGTTTGCAAGGCGTTCACATCAGGGAGAGGGAAATGTTATTGAGAGTGCCCCTGTGGGGAGGAGAGACAGAACAGAGCGGGCCGGGAGGGATCCAGGTTGTGCCCTTTGCAGGGTAGTCACTGAGTGATGCCCAGTTTGGAGGCTGCACTGACTGCCGCAGTGCTGGTTGCTCCCAGCACTGATGCTCTCTTCCATTGATGATGCTCTGATATTAAAATGTGAATTACACTACCAAAAAAAAAAAACAACAAAAAACCCTAACCAAACTACATTTCCCAGTTTCCCTTGCAGCTCTGGGAAATAAGCTATTGGAAGATTTAAATAGACCAGGCCAGAAGCAACCAACCTTTGGCACAAAGCATTTCCCTCCTCTTCTTCCAATCTATTGGCTGTTTAACCTTTTTCCCTGGCACTGGAGTGGCTGCCAAGCCTGGCATTAATTTTCCTTCCAAGCTTGCTAGGCCCATGAAGTAAACAGCCATGTGCATTCCTTACTCTATATTTAACAGCTGCAGACTGTGCTGGGGGCAACTGCAACAGAGGGGAACCTTTGTAGCTTCCCAAATTCACAGCTCGTGAGGGTGGGCGTGGGGAAGATTTCTGCAGGGAGAAGAGGGATTTCTCTCCTTCCCGGTATTTGCAAAGCAGTTCAGTTAGAGAAAGACTGCAATGCCAGCATCCCAGACTCGGTCCAGAGCGCGAGACAGGAACAATGTCCTCAACAGGGCTGAGTTCCTCTCCTTGAACCAGCCCCCGAAAGGGACCCAGGAGAGCAGGAGCTCGGGCAGGAAGCAGAGCGGCCAAACAGCGGCGGCCGGAACCCAGAACAGCAGCCCCAAGGAGCGGAGGCAATCGCAGCAGCTGCCCGAAGAGGACTGCATGCAGCTCAACCCCTCCTTCAAGGGAATCGCCTTCAACTCCCTGCTGGCCATCGATATCTGCATGTCCAAGCGGCTGGGGGTGTGTGCCAACAGAGCCTCGTCTTGGGGGGGTGCCCGCTCCATGATCAACCTGCTGGGGATAACGGGGCACGGCATCCCCTGGATCGCAGGCACGCTCATCTGCCTGGTGAAGAGCAGCACGCTGGCGGGCCAGGAGGTCCTCATGAACCTGCTGCTAGGTGAGTGGCAAAGCCCCATCCCAACAGGACTGCCCAGCCCCGCTCACAAGGGACGGTGGCACTGGGGCTCCTCCTCTGGCTGCTCCCACCGCGATGTCGCAGTGACCTTTCCGGGGAACGCTGTGCTTATTGGCTGCCTTGGCAGCTTCGTGCTGCTCCTGGGTGCTGGGGGTGATGGATGTTGTCGGTAGGGGTGCAGGGATCCTGGTGGATGGCCATAGCGATAGAGCAGCCCTGCACAAGGCTTGGGTTGGTTTAATAGGGCCAAGAAAGTGTCTGTGAGTGCAGGTGGACGCCAACGGTCATGGTGTTGATTTATAGCCATCAGCCCTGGTGGTTTGTTGAGTTGGGGAAAACATGAATATTGTAAATTTGATATGTGGATCAGAGCCGTAGGAAAATAAACAACAAACATTTCCATCCCCTCTGCTCCTCTTTGAGCGGGCTCAGGCTCCACAGCTCAGCAGCCGCCTGATGGAGTCCTGTCTCGTTTCTTGCTGTGATTTGATCTCACATCCTTCATCCCAGGAGGGCCTTTCTTGCTGCTGTCCTCTTTTCCATGCGCTCATTTCACCTGGTGGCCATGAGCGCAGCTCTGATCTCTCTGGCTCCCCTCTTGGTCCTTTACTTGAGGTCGATCATGGCAGAGCAGCCAATGTCCCAGCCATGACCAGGCCCCACATCTGGGTCCCACATCCAGACCCCTGCCCACCCTGGCTGTCTCCCCCTAGGTCCTCCTCTTCCCTCCCTTCTGCCTTTGGCCTGCAGCCTGGTGATAGTGGCTGTGATCACCCCAAGCTCTTCACCCTCTCCAAAAACAGGCGTGCAGAGCTCGCACTTTCAGTCAGCACAAGGGTTGAAGGCATTAGATTTAGGCCTTTGTTTCTCAAGGAGCACTGTGAAGGGTCACAGCAAGGCTTTATTTCAGCAGTGTGTGCTGTATGGGTGCTGCAGCGCAGCTCAAGTTTTTTTTCCAGAAGTTCATCCTTCAAGGAGGGCAAAGATTGTGCTGAACCAATTTGAAAAGCACAGTTGTAGCTTCCCTGTTCTCCCCTCTGCCTTTGAAGAGGCTGTCCTCGTGCTGTGACATCCAATGAAGGGACGCCATGGTGGGGAGGAAGCCAGAATAGCATCGGCGTGATGCAGGGCCGCCAACGTCAGCACTTCTTCCCCAGGCCGCTCAGTGCTCCGGGTCAAAACCCTCGCTGAGAAAAGAAGCTCCATCTGAAAGGGCACAAGGATGAAATAGGAGGCAGCCAACATCAGCCGGCACAATTTCCAGAGGTCTCTTGACCTGAGAGGCTCCGACAGTTCTGGGGCCTGAAAATCCACCTCTTTGAGTCCAACATATTTGAGATCTTTATGAAGAGTTCACGCCACTTTTGGCTTAAAACCAAGGAAAGCCTTCTTGCTCTTCCATTGCCATCCAGGAGGCCAAATGCAAAGGCAGCTCCAGGCTGCGCTGACCAAGGTGCCTGCAGCCTCCCAGCAGAGCTCTCCAGGCAGCACTTGTGTTGCTCTGCAGAACAGGATCTCTGCAAGCGTGGCCTTGGGTTGATATCTGAGATTGCAGTCAGGAGCTCCTAATATCGGAGCGGCTGCTGCTGGAATGCCTGCATTGCTGATGGATGAAGGAGTTCAGCAGGGGAGCTTGGGGCTCAGACCCCAAGAGGAAAGCATCCCTTTCTGTGTGTGACAGTGCTGCTGCATCTGGCATCCTGGCTCCCTCTCACTGTTGTTTTCCTAGGATTGAAATCCAGCAGGTCAGCAGGGACAGGTCAAAGGGAGAAGGGAAGCTTGCTGGTGCTTTGCTGGGCTCCTGGAAGCAGGGAAGCTGGGGTTGTCTGCAGCACCCCATCTTTACCTCCCCTGGCTCTCCACCCTTCCCCCTGGCTTGCTCAGGGTTTGATACATAGAGCAGAATTTCTGATGCAGTCTCTGGGCAGGCAGCCAGCCCATCATAGAGCACTTGTTTAGGATTTGCAATCAGGCTTTCAAGGCGAGGAGACAGGAGACTGCTGAAATGGGACCAGGAACCTGGCAGGAGCACCACTGCAGATGGAGGGGGGGAACTGCACTGGGGGATCTTGGTAGGATCTGTGCCAAGAAGAGTGGGAGCATTTAGGGTGAGGGCTTCTGACCTCTCTCCCTGGGACACGCCATCCATCCTGACTGCTGATGTTGATTAGCAACCCCCAGCAATGTTTTCCCTCCGCGGTTGTCATCTGTGATGGAATTTATTGATTCTCCTCCTCATCGTAATCTTTTTTCCAGCAAATGCCAAACAGAGAAGCACGATCTCAGCCTGTTACTGAAAAGATGGAAGAAATCGGCTATCTGTGCCCACTGTCAAAATCATTCTGCCAGAATGTGCTTTCAGGAAGACTGCCTTGGTACTGCCAGGCCTGGCTGTGAAGGAGTCAGGAGGAAAGTCTGCTCCCCCTCTGCCTCACTGCAGAAATCAGAGCTTGGGAAAGCTCCCAGCTAAAGCTCGCTTTATCTGTGTGGCACTGTTGGAATTTCAGGGCCAGTCAGGCTGTTCTTTGCAGTCACAAGAATCTCGTGGAAACTGAAATGCTTAGAAAACCATTTGAACCTTGCAACTGGGTTTTCAGAGGGAAAGCAGGTATAAAGCTGTCATCGCTGGAGCTTCTCTAGAACCAGGCAGAAGAGCTGTTGAACTCTTGAGGGAAAGCAGTGCCTTGGTTTCTGGTTCTGATCCATCTGGAGAGAGCGTGGATCCGAACGCAGTGATTCATTGGCTGCTAAGCCAGCAAAGAACGTTTGGATCACTGATCTAACCCACAGCAAAGTACAGGCAATCCCTGAATTTATTCCTGTTCAATTTGCTAAGGGAAAAAACCCAAACACTCAATCAGACGTAAGATTTGGAGTGGCGCTGAACTTGTCAGAACCATTTCTGTATCACAGAATACAGAATGCAGGGGTAGCTGATCTCACAAGTGCATTGCTCTTAGTTTGACTGCTCCCTGCCCTCCGTTGCCTCCGCACACCATTGTCTCTTCAGCTGAATAGCTCTTTTATCCAGCATCCCTTCTGCCTTTCAATATTTTGGACAGTGCTCAAGTCGCCTCTTCACCTCCTATTCATTAAGCTTAACAGACTGATCTCGTTAGACTGATTGTCTTTCCAGATTTGAGCACCTTCATAGAGTAAGGAGGGATGGAATATGGTGATCTACCATAGGGAGGCCAGGACTGTTTCTGCAGGCCTGGAGGTCAGCAAGAATTCAGTCCACGCTCTCCCCGTGGATGCAGATCCAGCATTAGTCCAACTGGGAACAAAGCCATAACACTGTGAGGCACATCGCCCTGCAGAACGGCGACTTCATTCTGAGCCCTATATATATGTATTTATAAATACATACAGAGAGATCTCTGGAGGCCGTCATGCAGCCTCCACACAAGAGCAAACTGCCAGGAAAGTGGTAGTTTAAGGGAAAATGAAGAAAGAAATGCCTTCCCCGGGTCCCTCAAAGACCCTCTGACCCTCCTCTAGCCGTACAGAGGGACTTTGTGTATGGAGCTGCTTTCCTTCGGAATCCACGCAGTGAAGATTCGGATCGTACAGCCCGCTGCTGTTAAAGGTCACCGAGCAGATTAAATGCCCAAGCAGTACAGACAAACTCATCCCACTGAGCCTCGGGGCTCAGCAGCTCAGACCCAGCAGAGAGGACGGGGAGCTGTGCTGGCAGATGGATCAGTCCGGACGCAGCAGAGCTTGCTAAGCTGAGAGCCCCAGAGATGGTTTGGGGCCAGATGTGTCTATTTTTTCCTTTTCATTTTCCCACTGCGAGGCTGGGGATTTTCTGAGCTAGACAGGGCAGATAGCATTTCAGCAGACGAGAGCAGCCCAAGGGTTGGCACCCTGTGTGTGTTCCCTGCTCAGGAACGCTCCCACTCCCTGCATCCATGTCACAGGCCCAGCCTGACATTAAACATTCCTCTTCATCACATCCAGCTGCTAATCTGCCCATCATTTTCCTGCCCTTGGTCCTTTGGTAGGTGCCATCCTTACCCCATACCCCTGGGTGAGTTCAGGCAGCTCCGAGCAGCAAACAGTGCCCAGCTCCCTGCCCCCTTCCCTTCCTCTCCTGCGTGCTTTATGGCAAGTGCATTCTGTTCACTGCAGGGCAGACGTGCAGCCTGCAGTGTCCCTGTGTGCAGAGGACAGTTGGTGACAGGCTGGAGCCCATTTTGCTGTGGCTGCAGCAGACACGGGGGATATTTCCACGGATCTGTGCAAGGTCTCTTTTAGATCCAGGGTTGAGAAGTCCCTGTGGTCAGTCAGCATTGAGGTCAGGTCCTGCCTTTTTGGTTCTGGAGATGGTGTGAGCCCTCAGGGAATTGCAGGAAGCTTAAAATCGAGCAGGCAAAATATTCCCCAGTCTGAATGCAGATTGAAAGAGAAAAGAAGTGCGAGGGTTGCTGAATGGGAAGAGGAGGAATAAACAAGGGAAATGAGTCATGCTCGTGTCTGTCACTCCCGAGCAGCTTCCCATTGCCCCTCTGGGCAGGGACACGAGCTGCTGGCTGCTGTGGAGGACTGAGCAGGGCTGAGCAGGGCTGAGCAGGGCTGAGCAGGGCATCCGTAGGATGGGTGAGCAGCTTTGTCCCCAGCTTCTTGGCAGGAGCAGAAGCAGCGGAGGTGCAGCGGGTGAGCAGCAGGAGCAGGGATGCTGAGCAGGCAGCAGGGCCCAGGCCAGCTTTGGTGCAGAATGGTGATGGAATCAGTCACTGGACTTTTTAATTAATTGCACAGTGCTGATTTCTGCCATTCTTTTCCTTCCCTGTGGCCACTGGACTAGCATGCCTTTGACCCCATAGCCAGAACCCTCTGCTGCTTGTTCAGCCAAAACATAACCTTCCCCAAAACACCACAGTGTCTGATTCAGTGCTTAACTGTGTCGTGCCATCTGTGCCTTTTGTCAGCTCCTGCACCTAATGGTGCCACGTTTGGGGAAGAAAATGCAAGAGAGGGGTTCACTTCCAGAGGAGTGGAGCTCATCTGGAGCAAGGGTGATGATGCTCTGGAACCTGCATCTTTCATTAGTGTCAAGTAGCCAAGGCTGCAAATGGCTCATTTTCCAGGTCAGGGAGCCTCATGCCTGCAGGAGGTTTGGGAAGCTCCTTGCAGAAGCAGTAGGATAGGGCTTGTATGTAATAACTGAACAGCTCCAGTTCAAAGCAAATGTTGGGGGAATTCTAATTGTGGATCAAAAGGAACTATTTCCTAGGGAGGGTGACATGTGGGTTGTTAGTTAGGGGAGTATGGTTAGGTTGTAGTTGGACTTGATGAGCTTGAAGGTCTTTTCCAACCTGAGCAATTCTACAGTTCTATGATCCTGTGTGTCTGAAGTTGGCTGATCTGGAAACAAAGCACCATCAGAGCCAATCTGGGCCCTACGCGTGGCCTCTGACACTGTGGGGCAGGGGTCAAAGCGCTGCTGGCTTAGGGAGCATTGGGCACTGAGCAACTGCCTGGCTTGCCCTGCCTTAAAATGAGCAGGGGATGGGCACGCTGCTCCCACTGAACTCAATTTTTCCTCTGCCACGTGCCTGGGCACAGCAATCAGGCCCTTGTGCACCACGTCATGTGGATCGGGGCTGTGGGAACAGACAAAGCCAAAGGCTTTTTTGGCTTCCTCCTATTTTTCTATCCTCCAGCACTGCACCCAGGCTAGTTTTCAGCTGTGATTTTGATACTTACATCTCTGTAAACACCTCAGCTGGAGCCCACTCGGTCCCCAGGGGATGCTGCCTGGCTCCAGCATGGGCAGGTGATGCCCATGGGCAGCAAGAACAGCCCTTCACCCTGCTGTCACTGCAGCTTGGGCTGGGACAGAAGGGACCTGGCAGGGACAGGACAGCAGCTGCGTCAGCTTCCCTTTGGGGAGAGGGCTGCAGTTGGTTTGGTTTTGCTAAGGCAGTTCTATGGGTTTGTCCTTGTGCTCTGCCTGTGCAGGTTTTACTCCTAATGGGCTCCTAACATGTGGCAGTAGGAGTGAGGCAGATAATTGTTTTTCTTCTCTTATTAATAGATATAAAATGTCTGCCCGGGGGGCTCGCTTTCAGCTCATTGCTGTGCATCTGATGCCAGATGTTGGCTATTTGCTTATCAAGGTGATCTCTGATGCTGAATTGTTGCAGATGGGCAGGGCTCGCTTGTTGGGTTTGCACTGTAAGAAAGTTTTGGATGTTAGCAGTGCTTTCTGTGATCGTATGGGCTTGCAGTGCTTCTCTCAAAACAGGCTTAAGAGAAAATTCTGGATCTTAGAGAAAAAAAAAAAAAAGAATGTGAGAAGTAATGGGTGAGATCAAACCCTTCCTTTGGTGTCTTTGCTGCTTTCAACTCAGTGCTGCCTGTATGTGCATGGAGGAAAAAGCTTAGAAATATGGTGCCTGCTCCCCTAATCTCACCTCTCTGCCTTCTTCACTGCACATGCAACAGCCCCAAGTGTCTGTCTGCTCGATCAGTCCCCCCAAGTTCCCTCCTGTGGTTTTGTCCCCTCCAACCTCCACTCCTCTCGGCCTGAAGGGTGTGTGTGTGCCTGTGTGTGTGTGCTGCAGATGGACGGGTGCTGGTTGCACCCCCAGCTGGGGCTGGGCAGGCTGCTGAGGCTGCTTCCTCATCATGAAGGGAACAGAAAGTGTAGGAGGAAGTACAAAAAAACACTTGACGGAGCACACTTAGGTTTGGTTCTTTTTTTTTTTTTTACTTTTAACAGCACATTAACCCTCCAGTTCTGATGCTAGCATGCCTTCAGATCAGGAAACGCAAGCGAATGAGGCTTTCTGCTTTCTGAACACTGTTTGATGAACATCTGACCTAGCAGTGCTAAAGGTCCATTTTATTCATCCCCTGAATGAAAGGATTATTAAAGCACCTCTGCTCCGACCGCCTCCATGTGCACACCTACACTCCCTGGGCTGCCCTGGTGCATCACCTTTGTCTGGGAAGAAAAAGCAGGAGTTTGGCTGGGAAGTAGAAATGCCAGGAGCATTGGCTGGTGCTAGAGGGATGGAAGGAAGGGAAAGAGGATAAAGTACAGATGGGTGTTGTTCCAGAGCAGTTTGAAAGGTCATTTGGTGCTGAGGGTGCTCTGTGGTTTGTGTTTCTGCACTGCGCGGTGGCGCTGATGGTGCTCAGCTGGGAGGTCAGCTGCCAGCTGGGTGACCTGCAGCTGACGGGCTGAACCTGAGCCTTGTTTTAAGGACAGCGATGACCTTTGTGTGCTCAGCACTGCAAACTGCCCTTGACTTTTGCCTCTGTCTCATTTTACAGCCCTGCTGTTGGACATCATGATCGTGGCCGGGTTGCAGAAGTTGGCCAAGCGCAAGGGTCCGTACGACATCAGCCCCGGGCTCTTGGACTACCTGACCATGGACACCTATGCGTTCCCAGCCGGGCACGCCAGCCGTGCCGCCATGCTCTCCAAGTTCCTACTCAACCACCTGGTCCTGGCCATCCCACTCCGC
The DNA here is from genome assembly GCF_019238085.1 of Lagopus leucura. Taxonomy (NCBI): domain Eukaryota; kingdom Metazoa; phylum Chordata; class Aves; order Galliformes; family Phasianidae; genus Lagopus; species Lagopus leucura. The sequence goes on along the minus strand of NW_024962275.1, from coordinate 4,284,663 downwards.
ATCCTGCTGGTCCTTTGGGCTTTCTGCGTTGGCTTTTCCCGCGTTATGATCGGTCGGCACCACATCACAGACGTGCTCTCCGGCTTCGTGTTCGGCTACCTGCAGTTTAGGCTGGTGGAGTTGATATGGATGTCTTCCAACACGTGTCAGATGTTGATATCCATCTGGTGAACGCGGGGGACTCGATGCCTTTCCACCCAAAACTAGCAGATACTTTGAGTCCCCTTCTCCCGGTATTTTTTACCTATTGTTTGTTGGAAACAGTTGTAACTTCCATGAGTAGTGGCGTTTTTTAATGTTGCTTCCCTGCCTGGAAAAGAAAGTTTCTTGCAATGGATTGGGTTTTAGCACCCAATGTTGTTGGCCATGTTCTCAAGCTGTATTTGGACAGCAATCAAATTAAGCTTCACAGGCGAGAGAAATGAGCTCCACCTGCCTCACTGGAATGGTTCACCTCTCACCTGGGTTTGTCCTCAGCGTGGGCAGCGCCTAAGAGCTTCCTGAGGACTCGGCTGTTAACTTTCTGGAGGCTAAAGGATTTTGACCACAGTGCTTTTTCTTTTTGTAAGCCAAGCAACTGTGTCTTGTGCAGAGTCAGGACACTGCTGGCGTTTCACAGATAATAAATAATGGTGAAAATCCTGCCCTGCTTGGTTCTTCTGCTGAGGGAAGGGACAGAGGGCAGCTCGGGGTGGCTCTGAGGTTTGTGCTCACCATGGGGTGTTTATGGGTTGCTTTTTTTTGCCTGCTAAGTGGCAAATACTGCTGCCCATTTTCATCCTGGCAGGGGGCGTTGTGTTGGATGGTGGTGAGTTCACAAAGCAGGTCGAGATGCACAGCTTCTTTTTCCTACCTCTTCACAGCTATGAGTTTATACTCATGCCAAATAATGCTATAGAGGGCAATGCCCAAGGTGAGTCCCCTGCAGCCCTGGATGCTTTCTGGTGCACCCAGCAGGGCAGCAGGAGGCCAGGACCAGGCTGCTGGCTCAGCCCTAACCTGTTTGAAGAGGAAAATCCTGAAAGCATCTGTGTCTCACCCAGTGTGAAACAAGGAGGGCATTCCCGACCTTCCTCAACTGCAAGGCGGAGCTAACTGATATCTGCTAAGTGTTCTGATGGGCTGAATGTGATGTGAATGTGATGCAGCAACACAGTGCTGCTGCTTTTTATTATTGCTGCTGCTTTTTATTATTGCTGCTGCTTTCTTCCTTGAAAACCAGCTGTTCCCTGCCCAGGTCACGTCCATGGCTAAGAAAACCCCCGTTTTGCACAAAACTCTTGGTAGTTTCCCTCTCTTTAGAGCAGAGTTTGTTCTACAAAACAAACAAAACAGTTTGTTGTTTGGTAGATGACAGAAGGCACTACTGGATGCAGCATTTTTCTGGCTGGATGTTTCTGCAAATGCGCCTGTCTTCCTGGCTGCCCCAGCTGAACAGGACCCCCCTGATTTGCAGTGCCAGGCAGCAATCAGATCCTGAGCTCCCATCCCAGCACCCTGGGGATCCCTATTCCTCCAGGTCAGGCTGGTGAGAATGAGGCAGTGTGCAGATAATGACTGTTGTAGGTTGTTAACATTTGTTGCTCTCTGATAATTAGTACAAAAAGATGATAAATGGGAAAATCTATCCCTGGCAGGTGACTCCAGCTGAGAAATCAGTACAGAGCCCTGCACTGAGGCTGGAGCCCCTGAATGGGAATTGCAGAGAGTTCCATGTCCTTTAAGGGTCAGCATCTTGCTGATCCAGAGGAAGGGTCCAGTTCAAAGTGCCCCAAGGCCCTGATGCTCACTGCATGGATGTTTTGGGGAGGCACTGCATGGGTGCATGGCTGATGCTGAGCCTGCCTGGTGTGCTTCTTGCTGCTGTGCCCGGGGTTCCAGCATCGCTGCGGTGAAATCCAGCTTCTGTCACTATGGCAACGGTGAGGGATGGCAGGGAACTGCCATGGGGCTGCTCCCCCCCCCCCGCTGTGTCCTTATGTGTCCCCGGAGCTCAGGCAAACCAGCTTCCAGGCTGGGAATATTGCTCATCCACCCTGCTGTGGGCTGTGCTGGGAGCTGGGATGGATCCAGCACCCTGTGCTGCACCCACAGGGATGGATCCTGAGTATTTGGAGGCATGGAGGGTACGGCAGCAGGAAGAGAAGGGAAATCTGCCTGGGCTTCGAGCTTTGTGGATGCCATTTCTGCCTCCCAGCCTGCGCTCCTGGCTGTCCCAAGGAGAGCAATGCAGCTGTTCCTAAAGCCTGGCTCCAGCCCCAGGAGTGCTTCTTCCTCCTTGAAGGTGTTTAGGGATGGAGATGTATCCAATGGTTGGAGCATCTTCAGGAATATAAAAGAGAGCTTTCCCTGAGCCCTCAGGCCCCCAAACTCAGCCATAAGAGATTTGGGAAGGAGCAATTCTGGGAGGCTGCAGCCAGGTGGATCTGGGCATCTTCTGCTTTCAGTTCACCTAACAGATGAATTAGGAAGAAGCCTCATGGGGGGAAACAGGGGCTCAGTGGGCTGCTGACAGCATCACGTGCACTGACACAGCTGGGAGAGCTGCAGCAATTGCATTGATGGGCACCCCCTCCCTTCACCCTTATGCTGATGGTACTCAGCAGCAAAAAGGGATTATAATTAGGAAAAAAATTGTATGAGGTGCCTAGGAAAGAAGCAAATCTGGATTATATCTGTGGGCATATGTGGGAATCACAGCTGGGGTGTCCAGCTCCCGCTCCCCAACTGAAGCATGTGATTTATTTGTACACTCTGTGCATTGGTGAGCTCTGTGATGAGTGGGATTGCAGTGGGAAACGTCTTTTCCACAGCAGGGCTGCCCAGGGCTGCTGGGGGCTCCTCTCTGCAGCCCCAGAGTGACAGCAAGGCTGCGATGGGCAGGAAAGTGCAGACGCTGGCTGGCACCCAGGGAGAGGGTTTGTGGATTCGAGGGCTCAGGAGCATTAGGAAGGCTGTTACACAAGATGTCTCTGTGACAGAGGGGTTCTGGCTCTAGTTCATCCCTTTTATTCTCTCTGAGGTGGTAAAGGGACCCAGGGCCTTAACCAGCTCCCCCAGCAGCTGCAGACTCTGAAGAATCTCCTACTCAGAGACCTCTCCCCCAGTCAGGGAGACCAGCTGTGTGACTGACTGTCAGTTGAGTTTTTACATTGAAGTGATAACTGTGTCATTCCCAGGCTACAAATCGAATATGTTGGGCAAAACCTAAAGGCACAGGAGGGCTCCTTCCTTTCCCACAGGTATACACTACAGAGCCAGGGAAGCTGAAACAGACACATGGCCAGTGGCTGTGGGTGAGCAGGTGACCAAGGGTTTTTTTTCTCCAGCATCAACCCAAGGGCCTCAGGTAATGTCCTCCAGGTAAGGGAACACTCGGTGCTTCCCAACCCTGTGCTCCATCCAGGGCTGGGCAGGCACAAAGGTTGCTTTGCTCCCTGCCTTGCTGGGATCGGTGTCAGCAAAGATCCCTGCGGTCATTGCCCGGGATGCGAGAGTCAAAGCAGATTAAGAATCCCTCAGCTGATCACATTTATTTCATTATTTGAATGAAATCCCTTGTAAATACCATCCCTCCTCCCCTTTTTCTTTTTATAAAAATAGAAGGCAGGGAAGAATTGCAGATTTAGGGAAAGTAGGAGTTGTGTAAAATCCTTAACCTCTTGCAGCCTGAACAGTCGTGAGGGGAGATGCTCCTCCAGCCCCCAAAGCAAGGTAAAGCCTTGGAGCTGAGCGGGGGGAAGCCTCTCTGGCGGAGAGGAATTAGAGCTTGGCCGTGATGAAGTGCTAATTGCAGCATTGAAACAAATTGGCTCAGTGGGGCTGGGTGAGAGATCGCGCCTCGTTGTTGGGGGTGTGGATATGTTCTGCACTGTGCTTACTGTGAGCTTCTGGGTGGATACGGATGGGTCTGGGCACCTGGGCATTGTGTTGGGATCTCAACTGGTTTAAGGATTTCTAACAGCCAAGTTTCTGGATTTATTTTTAGCCAAATTTCTGGCTTTCTCTCCCCCAAAACCACCCTGTCCTTGCTGAGTCCCTTTCCCCCCAGTATCATCTCCAGGGCCCTATCTGCTTTCTCAGCTCCTCCCAGGACCAGCAGGCTTCTGCAGAGCTGAAAAGCCAGACCTGCAGAGATTAATTAAAATAAGAGCAATGAAGTTGGAGCTCAGAGCTGCAGTGATGGATGCTAGTGAAACACTTGCCCAGAGACCAACGTGCTCAGTGGTGTCTTTTTCCAGCTGAAGAGCTGTGCAATAGTCACACGTGGTGTAAAGGAACCTGCTGCTGCCATCTGGGTGCAGGTGCCCTGTGAGGATGCTCTGTCCCCGTTGGGATTTGCACCTCCAAGCTGCCAGTGCTGGTTTGTCACGGTTTGCTTCCCCGGGCTGCAAGAAGGTTTTATTTGCTTTAAATCCTAAACCTAAAGATGTGTATTAATAGCACGGCAATGCATAGCCTTCGTGGCCAGCACATGCCAGGGGTTATATAAAACACAGATTAATGGGAAACAGTGAAATAGGGGAGCACAGGGAGGGAATGACTTGGGAGGCAGGCAGGAAGGAGCTGGCAAAATTAAATGAAACCCCCCAGTGTGGCTGAGCCACCCTGTCCCAAGCACATACATAGGTTTAGAAAGGCTGGGGGTTGTCCAGAATCTTTTCCCACTCCTGCTCTGTGATAGGTGGAAGAGAGGTTCCCAAGGACATGAGGGATGCTACAGCAACCCCAAGCTTTGCAGCAGGTGCAAGGCAGGAGGGAAAACAGCAGGTTTGGGGCACTCTGCCTGTGGGATCGATGGGAGGATGCCTGTGGCTGGGAGGAAGGCAGCTGGGCTCTGGCCATCAATCACGTCCTGCTGGGAATGGCTCGTTGGGCTGCGGGATTCCTGGTGGCATTCCTTTTTTCAAAGCCTTCTGTAATAACAGTGGCCGTTGCTCCGTTTCCTTTCTAGATAACCTTTTTCCTGCTGCCCAACATGCTTATCTGCTGCAGACAGACTGGCAAGATGAACAGGAAAGCTGATACCTTATCTCTCCCTCTCAAGGAGCTTATTTAAGTGCTGGAATGCGTCGCAATGGTAAATGATTGTTACAATCCAAGTGAGGTACGTGGGCCTACAGACAGGCCCTGATGGGAAGCAGCACCCATTTAGGAAGGAGACCCAGAAGACCACAAGATTTCAAGGCTTTTCCATCATTTGTCTACATCTCCTAAAATGCAAAACATTTGTTTAAAAGCAAAGGCACGTGCTCCTCTCCAGCCTGTGGTTTAACACTGTTGGCTGCTCTCAGCTGCATGTGGTTCCTGCGTCTCTCTGATACGGCCTATCTGTGTTTGTCTGCTCAGCACTGAGCGAGGGGCACGGCAAGGGTTATTGCCATATCTGCATAGCACCACATTGCTCCTGCTCGCCCCTCCATCCAGGCTCAGCACAGGAAATAGTAAGATGCTAACACGTCCATAAAGGTAGATAGACTGGAGAACTACCGGGCTAATTGGAATGAGCTGGGCTTAGCTGCTCAGACAGCCTGACACGAAGGAATGAGACATTTCTGGGGATGCAGAATGCAGCAGAGCCTCAGCACTTCACTTCTTTCAGCCACAGCAAGTGGCAGCGACAGCAATAGCAATTGCAGGTGCCGGGGGCTGAGCGCTGTAACAGCAGAGGGGACAGCCCATGCTGTCAGTGTGATGTCCCCAGCAGCTGCTGCAGAGCGGTGCGATGGGGTATTTTGGTCCTGTCCTGCGTGGAAAAAGAGACAGTGATGCTGGGTGCCAGGATCGCTGCTGGGACAGGGTTTGGGCTCAGGTTGCTCCTGCTGCTCCAGGCACACAGCAGCCTCAGGAGAAATCGCACCTTGGCAATGCACACGGCTGCCATGGGCTGCTGCATCGGAAAGTTAATCAGTTCCACATCACTGACCGCTTTTCCATTGCAAAGCAGAAGGAATTGCCATCCCAGAGCAGAGCTCAGCTTGCCTGCATTGCAGGGCTGAGGGCTTCAGCAGGAGCACAGGTGACATTGTGGCAGCCAGGATGAAACAAGGCGCTTTCTGGGACATCTGACCCCCAACCTGCAGCTCTTATCCCCTGCAAAACTCTTGCAATTAGAGCAATGTGCATGTCTGCAAGATCTTCCATGTTCTCCTTGTGCTTTGTAATGTCCCTGGCTCCATTCCTTTTGGTGGCAGCCCCATCACAGCTTATTTGGGGGCTGAAGAGAGGACCCCACAGGGAAGCAGGACTGCAGGCAAAGGCCATGGTGCTCACTTGTCTCCCTACAATGTGATCCAGTTATATTGACAGGCAGTAGGGCTCCAGTTGCCACTTCCTGCTGTAGTTCATGGGGCTGAGCAATGAGCTGGTGATCCAAACATGTCCCAGCAGCTGTGTCTCCCTCTCTTGGAGTGCCTTGGACCATCAGGATGGGGCTGGGCAGCCCTGCAGGCAGTGTGACGCCGGAGGGCACCCGACATCAGCCCCCACCTGGCTTCCCAGTTGTTCCTGTCAGTGTTGAAAGTAGGAATTGGGGGGGAATGCATCTGAGCTGCTTGGTGCCTGTATCTTGTGATCCTGAAATCTTAGAGCCCCCCCTGACTCAGCAGGTTATTAATAACCCCCTGGCTGTGCTCCTGCTGCAGTGCCTGTCAGTCCTGGCATCGCCTGTCTGCTCCATGGCCAGGCAAGATGCGTGCCCTGAGCAAGGTCAGGGGCTCATTCCCACCTCATCCCCACCCACAGGGCCGGGCAGAAGGTGTGTGAGGGCTCTGGGCAGCCCCTGAGGCCATTCATGCCTCCTGCCAGCACAGGAGAAGCTCCTGGTGCTGCTGAAATCAGCCTCACTGTGCCTCTGTCCCAGGACCTCTGTTTTCTTTTACCCAAAACCAGCCCAGTGCAGGCTGTAAGAGAGGTGAATTGGGTTTCTTGGACCAGAGCATCCTGCTTGCCCATCCAAGTCTGGGGTACACCGGGGTCCCCACACTACTGCAGATTCCAGTTGTACTTGATCCCGATGGCCAATTGGCTGCGCTGGACTCTTCATCTCTGCTGGACTGCTTTGGTCCTCCTTTGCCCACACTTGCCAGGGCTGTGAGGATGAAGCAGAGGAAGCACAGGGGCCTTAGTGACCCTGCAGGTAGGTATGAGACCCCAGGGGAAAGAATGGTACAGTGATACCCCAGCGATGATACAGGCCGGGTTGGGGTATTCCAGCTGGAAAGTGAACCAGGCAGTGATTCCCATGCCTAGTGCTCATTAGCCAGACTAATTAGCACTCCCTGGGCAGGTTTTAATTAGCCAAGTGCTGCCTTCAGGCCTGGAGCAGCCCTGGCTGCAGCTGGAGCATCACTTCCTTTACCTTTTCACTTCTTGCCCTCCTACACAGCTATACACAGACTATTGCAGCTGCTGGGATCTTAGTCCGTAACAGTCTGATGGAATCCTTGAGGTTTTTCCTCTTGTCACCATAATTTTTTGGGATACTATTCCTGGCACTAGGAACAGCATCCCAAACTGCTCTGACCTCCCTGCTCAGGCTGTGTCCTTCCTGGCCCAGTGGCTCGTGGCAGCGTTAGAGGAGCTCCCAGAGCCCTGCTGGGAGAAGCAGCTCCATCCATGGCTTTTCCTCCTCCTGGCCTCATCCCTGCCCCCTTTCCCTGACCCTGCTTTGCTCTTCTCTTGAGCCCAGTGTACAAACAAGCCCCCGTTCTTGATGGGGACCAGAACTGGAGAAGGGAACAGCACAAATTTTCCCTACCAGCCCTTTCCCTCCTTTGCCTGCTGCTCTTTCATCCCTCCTTCCTCCCTAATTTCATTTGATCTTTTACATCCCATCCAACCTAAGCCGTTCTATCTCCACCTTCCCGGGGCTCTCCCACTCCTTCCCCATCCCCTCCAGCTTCCTCAGCCCCACTCCCACCGCCTCGCGTCTCCTCGGCCCAAGGACGAGCCGTGGGCTCGCAGGGGACGGGTTTGTCGCTCCCCCTAGTGGGGACACGGCAGGATGTCGCCGGGCTGGGGGGACGAGGGAAGGGTCCCGCAGGTGGGGTAACCCCGAGCTCGGTTGTGCCCCCACGGGCGTAATGCTCCAGGTTCCATGCAGGATCCCAAAGGATTCCCCATCGGGAGGTCCCGGTCTCTCCGGGTTGGATCTTCATGGGTTGAGCTGTCTCTTTCCTGGCAGAGATGCTCAGCTCCCGCTGAAATATTTAGGAATCTTGTTAATAATTAAAGGACAGACTGAACTCGCAGGGGAATTGGTGAGCTCTCGTGAGGCAGAAGGGGCAAATGTAGTCAGGAGAAAAATGGTTCGCTAAAGCATAGCGGCATTTCATAAATTCTCCATGGAAAGGAAGGAACGCTGCAGCTCTGGAGGTGTTCCAAACAATGACCTTTTCCTGGAGGTGAATCCCACAGCCTCTGTTAATGACAAGTTATCATTTCAGCCTCTGTTAATCACAAGTTATCACTTCAGCCTCTGCTTGTGCCGGATGCACGCGCTGGCCAGGCTGTGCTGATCCCATCTCAGATCAGAGCTGCGCTTTCAGAGCCTGCTTGCTTACAGCGTTTCTAACAAAATCACTCATTCTCATTAGCTTCATCACGTTCAGAGGCAGCTGTTAGTTCCCTTTGGCAGTGGGAAGCGAGATATTTTTGAGCTGTGAAAGAACAGCTGTCTTGCAGCACAGGGAGCGGGGGGATTGGATGGCTGTGATGGAAAGTTGGAGCTGTGAACCCAAACGCCTTCCTGAACTTGTATTCCTACCACATCTGTAGTCATTTGGAGGGTTTGAAAGTAGGCGACAAAATGATGTGCGAGTTTATGTCTCAACTGAGTATTAGGCATTGCAAATCATATAATATCCCAAGTTGGAAGGGAGCCGTATGGATTGTTCAAGTCCAACTCTTCAAAATACTTTTGATAAATTGGGGGCAACTGGATTTTCATCTGCTCAGTTTCTGGGAGGTTTGAACCTCTTTGTCCATGCAGGTCTGGTGGCTAACTCCAGCCTGAAATATTGGGCTGTTTGTCCTCAGAGTTGGTTGTGGTTTAATGACTGAAGTGAATGAAATAGCATTTTCTATAGCTGAGGGGAGGTGGGGGGGTTGTTGTTAAAGCATCCGCATTGCTTCTCCAGAGGTTTGGCTTTAGTGTTGCCTGGGACAATTGCTGATCTTCAGTTTGGAATAAAATAAAGCCCATATATTGACCTAATCCAGAGGCCAGCTTATGAATTGCTGTAGAAGTCAGACAAGTTGGTCTAATGCAGTCACACGTTGCCTTTCTCAGAAATATTTCTTGTACTTTGAGATGTGCTCTCTAGGATCCTATGACAAGTAATTGGATTCTGATATTTCCTCCCTTCTCCAGACCTTTTAAAAAAGGGAGATTTGGCAGATATTGTTTACGCAGCCATGGCTGTGGGAAGGCATCCCAGTGGATGTAGAAAGGAGTTTCAGCTTTTAGGTCTGGATGAAGAACAGCATTGTTAGCCTCTCAACAGCACAGCTGAAGGGAAAATCACCCAGCCAGGAGGAGCAGAAGCTGTAGCTTTGTTTTGCAGTCACATCCAGGGAGAAGCTGAAGTGATGGCTGATGAAGTGCCTCCAAAATACGTGCAGTATCAGGCAACTGGTGTTTGGTTCTTATTGCAGGCAATACTCAGCACTAAAGGCAGCTGAAAGCAATCCACTTCCACTTGGGAGAATAGTTTCTTCCTTTTAATCAGCCTTGTTTTAAACAAGTTTCTTTTTTAGTGCCTTCGGTTGTCATTTGGGTTTGTCCTTCGGGCAGCCAGTGTTTGCTCAGTAAGCATGATGTATGTCTGCAGACTTTAGGAGGACAAGCAATAGTCTGACAAATAGAAACACTTCGATGGCATCTTGTTTGTATACAGAACCTGCCACTCCCAGGGGCCACGAAGGAATAAAGAAAAGGAACAGCCTTACTGGATCCAGCAGCTAGGAGGAGCAACAGCTGCTTGGATCTGCTCCTACCTGGGAGGACTGGGAAACAAACCAGCAAATCAGATGGGCTGAGAGCCCCAGCCTCACTGGGATAGGAGTCAGTAGGTCCATCCTGCTCTGGCAGTGAGAATTGAATGAGAATAGGAACTGGATGAACTCCACTGATGTTGTGGAGGGGGGAAAATGAATATACTCTGCAAACCAGCTCTGAAAGCAGTGCTACTGGAATTGTGTTGCAAGACCCCAGGTACCTAATTAGCTGTACAGAGTCCCTGCCACAAGTTGGTGTTAATGAGCACTGTGTTGCAATCGTTGCTTTCCCTGAACATATTTAACCCAGTTTGGAGGAATAACCAAGATTCCTCTGTTTTCTTACTCTTCTCCCATTCCCTGCCTTTCATACTATGAGTTAGAGAGGTGAGAGGCTCCAGCTCCCTATCTCACTGGAACACTTTTCATTTTTTCTTCTTGAAAACAGTTTTATGAAACCATCTCCATTGATATTAAGCCTTAAATAAAAGGGGGAAAATAAATCTTTTGTAACTGCAACTGAAGGTACCCTTATTTTGTTTGACGCAGCATCGTAAGTGGGATTGCAGGGACCTGCTTGAGCCACTCATGTCTTCTCTCCTGCCTCATCTATTTGACAGTTTAACTCTTCTCATGTTCTTCCTGACAGAGTTTGGATCCTAAGCCCTGCTCACTTAGTTGTAGGCCAGGATTTCCCTGTAGCAGTCTCAGACGAGCTGTTGAAGTCAGTGCAGGCATGAGGCATGGCTTGATTTAGACCTGAATCTGAAATGGATTTTCATGCTTCAAGGCACGAAGCAGCTCCCATCTTATGAGATTATAAAGCATGATCTTCTGTGGATAGGGCACTCTGCAACTGCCCACCTTGTTTCTTCTGCAGCAGCTGATGTTGACTGCTGTCTGAGGTGGATGAGAAATGAGGACCACGATCTGACACCATTAGGCAAATGCTTGCTCTGTGTGCTCTGAACGGCCTCTGGATGGCGTGCAGAGCAGGACTGCTTTGCTTTCTCCAAAGGAACTGTGGTGTTCTGCAAATGACTGCGAAGAGAGTAAGGGCCTGTTTTGTGCTGCAGGCTGCCGTTTACAGCTGAGCGAAGTGATAGCAGAATGGCATAAGAGCATTTAGCCTTTGGTCTGCTCTGCTGTAAACCAGCCTGAATGACGCTAGACATGGCTGAGGATTTATAGATGTACAGCAAATGTTTGAAGAAAAAACAGAATATAATAGTAATTCAATTAATTCTTGGAAGCCTTAGAGTGCAAGTCATTTCTGTAGATACAAATCCTATACCAGGGTTGCAAGCCCTCTGCAGTGGTTATTTTCTATTTGACAAGATTCTTAATTAGTGGAAGAACAAAGCACACAGCGGGGTTCCTGCATTCACTCGTAATTAATCCTGGGAAGAAGAAGCAGGAGGTTGAGTTTGACTCTCACGTCCAGGGGAAATTCGCTCAGCTCTCTGGAAGAGGTCAGAAATCAGAGTGGGCAGCAGAATGGATCCTGCACAGAGCTGCACACTGAGCTTCAACCTGGCAAAACCTGTTCATCGATTTCTGCCCAGATCTCCTCTCACCAATCCCATCCTACTCACTGCCATCTGTTGCGGGTCTCATTGCACCAGTGAAACCAGTTCTGGTTTATACAGAGGCAGGTGAAAAGTGCTGCAGGATATTTCTAGAATGGCACAGGAATTTGTCACTTCATGACAAGGTTTTTCGGCATCCTCACAAACCAGGCTGGGTTGGAGACGCTCTTTTCTGTGATGGCTTTTCACTGTTCAGACTGTACAAACAAGCCCAGTCCCAGTGCAGTCCTGAGCCATGAGACTGGGCAAAACTCTGTGGAGTTGCCTCAGCCTGCTGCTGGACGGAGCTGGAGAAGCCTCGGTTTGCAGGAGCTGCAGTGTACACACGTGATAATGAATGTGGAATTGGCTTTCATTTGTTTACTGCGTCCTTTTGATCTCCACAACAGGTTGCATTAGCGTTTTCTTTAATTGGCACATCAGTTCCCTTGGCCATGGATCGTTGCCTTGGAGATACACCAGAGACTTTGGAAGAACTGCTTATTACAGCAGCAGGTGTGCATAGCGCTGACCTGGACAAGTTTGTGAGTCACCTGCCAGTGGCTTGGGTTGTAGGTGGCTGCATGAGTCACTGAAAGCAAGGGGATCCCACAGTGCCCAGCTCCTGAAGGGCGACACTAATAATGCTGTTGGGTGTTTGCTGTTATGGCTTATCAGTACTGTGTGATGGGAGGTCAGCAGTGCCAGGAAGGAGGGTGGGCTCCTCTGTCTGTTAGGAGAGAAGTAGAAGGCATTGATAAAGCCCAGAGAGAAAAAAATTGATGGGGAAGGTGAGAAGAGATGCCAAAGGGGAAGAAGCAGTGCGATATTTTGACAAAGAGAGATAGAGGGGATCCAACAGCCAGGCAGTGGGTTTTGTGCATCTCTGGGTAGCTCAGTGCCTGGCAACTTCAGTAGCTGTGCAGATGAACCGTAGGAACAACACATATGGTCCAGAAAATGGTTCCTGCGTTTCTTCCCACTGTATCACTCTCAGTTTGTTTGAGATCAGACATCTCTCATGAGCAGCACACTGGATCACAGGTAAGTCAAAGGGTGAGCTTGCAGGAGGTCATTTCATCCGGGCATTAACCCAGGTGTTTATTCTCTCTCTCTATATATCCACACACACACGTGTGTACAACACGTATTTACAGGAGTAAATAATCCAATATTCCTTCATGACTTCTGCAGGATTGGTTGTCACCGCAATGACATCACCAAAACGGTTCAAACCGAGCAGAATTTTGAAACTTTAGTGCCACCTTTGAGGTAAAGCAGGGGAATGTATCACAATCTATGCAGAGATCCAGAAAATGTTACGTAAGGCTAGATTTTAAGGATTTATAGTGAGTTTTCTCCAACCAAAAACACCCTGGAAGGGCTTGCTTGTCATTTTCAAAAATGGGCAGATATTTCCTGTAAATGCATGGCTGGTGCATCACAACATGCAACAGGGAGAAATGAATATAACTAGGAGAGGTTCAGCTTGGATATTAGGGAAAAATTCTTCCCAGAAAGAGCAGTCAGGCATTGGTACAGCTGCCTAGGGAAGTGGAGGAATCACCATCCCTGGAGGTGTGCAGGAACTGTGGAGATGTGGCACTGAGGGATGTGTCAGTGGGAATAGCGGGGATGAATTGGAGTTGGAGTGGAAGAACTTAGAGACCATTTCCAGCCTTACTGATTCTATGAGTCTAAGAGTGCTAGAGGACAGGGATGGAAAAATAAAGGGGGAAATGGTTTGTCCTTACACTGAGGTGACAACTCCCAAGATTTAAGATGCCCTGGATGGAGAACTGTACTTCACAGCAACTTCTACAGCATTTTCAGTGCAAAGCTCCTGCCAGGGATGCTGCTCACACTGTGTTGACCTAAAGTTCCGCTCAAGGCTGAGGAGGAACTGTTGGCCTCATGAGGCTGCTTGTATTTAATGGCTGGGTAGAGTTCTCTTCCAGAGCAGGAGCGCCTGTCTTGCTCTACTGAGTTTGTTGAGTTTGTTTCCATCATCACTGAGAGAAGAAATCAGTACCTCTGGAGTGAAATCTCCCCAAGGAGCCAACTTCCCCACTGTCTACAGACAAAAAAGGCTCTGATGGGACAGAAATCCCAACGGCCATCATCCCGCTGTCCTAACTGGGGCTCCTCACCAAGGAGGCCCCTCCAGGGACGGTGACCCCACCACCCTCTGGGCAGCCTGTGCCAGTGCATCACTGCTCTTTTGGAGAAGAAATGTTCCCAGTACCCCTTTTCTGGCACAATGTGAGGCCATCACCTATCATCCTATTGCCATTCCCCGTGAGCAGAGGCTGACCACACCTCACCACGACCTCCCTTCAGGGACTTCAGGGAGCAGTGATGTCTCCCCACAACCTCTTCTCCATGCTGAACCACCCCAGGACCTTCAGCCGCTCCCACAGCGCTGTGCTCAGACCCGCACAGCTCCATGCCCATCTCTGGACACGCTCTGGAGCCTCGATGTCTTTCTAGGGCCCAGAACTGAACACAGCACTGAGGTGCAGCCCCACACTACAGAGGGACAACCCGCTCCCAGCCCTGCTGATCACACTATTGCTAATATAACTATTGATAGTACTTCCCCCTGTACTCAGCTCTGGTGAGGCTGCACCTGGAGTACTGTGTCCAGTTTTGGACCCCTCACTGCAGGAAAGACATTGAGGAGCGGGTTCAAAGAAGGGCAGCAAAGCCTCCAGATGGGTCTGGAGCACAGGCCTTACGAGGAGCGGCTGAATGAGCTGGGATTGTTCAGTCTGGAGGAGACTCAATGGAGACCTTATGGCTCTCCACAACTACCTGAAAGGGAGGTTGTAGTGAGCTGGGGGGCAGCCTCTTCTCTTGTGTAACTGATGATAGAACCAGAGGGAATGGCTTCAAGCTGCGCCAGGGGAGATTTAGGCTGGACATCAGGAAATACTACTTCTCTGAAAGAGTGGTCAGGCACTGGAATGGGCTGCACAGGAAGGTGGTGGAGTCACCGACCCTGGAAGTTTTCAAGGAATGTTTGGGTGCTGTGTTGAGGGACATGGCTTAGTGAGAACTACTGGTGATGGGTGGGTGATTGGACTGGATGATCTTGAAGGCCTTTTCCAACCTTGGTGATTCTGTGAAATGCAGCCCCCCCCCCTTGCAGGCAGGTCTGCAGCACGGGCAGGCCGAGCTCAGGGCTGACAGTGGGGTAAAAGCGTCGGCGCTGCACGCAGCTGTGGAGCTGTGTGCCACCTGGTGGACTGCGCTGGGTGACCTCACTGTCCGTGATGGCCCCGAGCGTGACCCGCCCCGCTAGCTTTGAGGGACCATCTCCCCCACGGCTGCGCGGAGCAGGAGGCGTTTGCCGGGCTGCAGCTCGGCCCCTTTCCCTCCTCCTCCTCCGCCATCTTGGGTCGGCCCTCAGCCGCCGCTCGGCGGAGCCCTGCAGGCGGCGCTGTGAGGGCGGCGGCGGCGGC
The DNA here is from genome assembly GCF_019238085.1 of Lagopus leucura. Lineage (NCBI taxonomy): Eukaryota > Metazoa > Chordata > Aves > Galliformes > Phasianidae > Lagopus > Lagopus leucura. The sequence goes on along the minus strand of NW_024962275.1, from coordinate 4,269,632 downwards.
GCGGTTTCCTCCCGCGCGGGATTGACAGGCCGGGCCGGGGGAGGAGGAGGGAGCGGCAGCAAGAACCCGTATCGCCCCGCATCCCGCCGCGCAATCCGCCGCCATCCGCCGCGCCCCGCGCCCATCGCCGCTCGGCACCCGGCTCCTCAGGCGCTCCCGGCTCCCAGCCACCCCCGCAGGTGGGTATCGGGGGCCGGCGGCGGCGGCTGCCGCGGGTATTCGGGGCGGTGAGTGGGACCGGGGGGGGGGGGGGGGGCGGGGGGGGGGGGGAGGAGGAGGAGGAGGAGGAGGCGGGAGGGGAGGGTGAAGGAAGGTGGGACGAGGCAGCCCTAAAATGGAGCTGGGGCCCGGCGGCTGCGGCACCCCGGGCCTGGAGCCCGCTCCCCTTCCTGGGGCCGCCTCATTGTCCCCGAGCCGCCCCGCCGTCAGGCCCGGAGCTGCGGTGCCGCCTGGGCTGTGTAGGCCGCGGGGCTGCGGGCTGCTGTGAGGATCGCGGCTCGTTTGCTTGGCCGCCGTCTGGAGTGTGACACAAAGATCTTCTTGTGGCGCTGCTGTGTGCGTCTCGACAAAACAAGGGGGGGGAGGCTGGGATGGGTGGTGGGGGGTGTGCATCCAGAAGGCTCTGGGTTGTTTTGTTGTGGTGCTGAAGGTTTACTGGGAGAGCTGAAATGCCGCCTGGTGAGAGGGAGGAGGGGGGGGGTTCACCGAGGAGAGAGTTGGTGTTGGTGCTCGGGGAGTTGTGGGTGGGTTTGTAGAGGTTGCTCTGGTTGCTGGAAGGGGTTGGTCGTCGCTGGGTTCTTGGGAGCGTGGCTGCTGCAGGCTGTGGGGTGGCTCTGAGGTGGGCCCTGGGAGCGTGCAGCGCCGAGCAGGGTTTGTTCAGCAGCCCTGGCTGTGAGGCGAGTGCAATTTTCTCGTTTTGTGTGAATATCAACATCCCCTTCGTCTGTGGAATCAAACCTGACCGGGTTTGGGTGAGTGGGGAGTTCTGGGTTTCCTTAGGGAAGTTGCTTTGATTTGCCCTGCGGGCTTTTTTGTTGTTTTTGTCCTCTGAACGTCAGAAGGGTTTGGATGGTCTTCTCGGGGTGGGCTTATCGAACGTTCGTGTCTTTGTCACTGGTGTTTGGGGTGGTAAGGTGATAAAGAAATGCTCGGGACCTCAGAAATTCTGTTCCTAGGAATAGGTAATGAGTGCAAGCAGGTTGCAGTGTCTGCATCATCAACTGAAGTCAGCCCAGAGGGAGGCCATCCCACCCGTTTTGGGACAGAATCGAGGTTTATATGGAACGTTTTGGCTTGTCTTAGCCCTTGCCCTGTTGAAATACCTGTCCGTGTTTTTCACCTTCATTGAAATGCTGTACGTGCATTTGATCAGGAGTTCACCCAGGATCGTTCAGATCCTTGTGGGTCCATGGGTGATGCTGCTTCTTTCTGTGGTCAAAGTGGTTCTTCCTAGCTAGCAGAATCTATTTTGGGGGCACGATAAACAAGACATCTCCCATATGACCTCTTGGAAACGGTTTGGTACTTTCTTTTTATAGTTAAAAAGTTCAGATTAAAAATCATACTGACAAAATCACAAATGCTGCTTGAGATTGGTGTTCTTAATTGCTTGATTTCCCAAATCGAGTACATTCCTCAGTCCAGATACATCTGCTGGTAGCTTTATGTTGGTTTTGTGCTTAATTGGGCACACACAAGGAATATAACTTGATTCCTTTCTTATTCATAGGCACTTTCACTGGTCTGGTTTTCTGCATGTCTTTAGTTGACAACATGTCACATGTCTTAGGATGTTTCCAGTGTTCACTGATAAGAAAATCTGTCTGCAGAACTCAGATGTCTTTCCTCTTTAAAATAAGAAAATAGTAAGTAAAGGCATTTATACAGGTTTCCAAAGCTGGCATTATATGGTGCTCACTGCAGACTTTGCGTGGAATTTTAATTTATTTTTAGTTTACAAAAACTATTTTTTTTCAGGGGAGGAGCCCACTTTTTTTAATTCAGACATTTTTCTTTGGTCACACAGTGTGTGTTTTGATAAACTGTTGGCTTTTTTTGTCTATTTTTGTATGTGCATGAAAGCTTGGGAACAGTAAGCAAGCAGCCCATACAAACGCTGGAAAGTAGAGGAAGGGTTTAAAAATGTCTTGGTTTTAATAAATATGAGTAATGTTTCTAAAGATTCTTAATAAAAGGTTTTGACTTCTACGGTGACATTTCATAAAACCCTCTATTAAAGCTTTCTGTAGTGCCTAACTTCAAAGGCTTGTTTATTCCAGCAGCCTTCTCTTAAAAGGAGGAATGGCGTTGTGTTTTGTCTGAGCCTGACGCAGCGTGCCCTGCTACCCGAGCGGTGCTGTGAAGGCAAGTCCTGGGTGCAGAAGCTCTTTGCACAGCTCCCAACTCCTGTGCAGTGTCCTGCAGGCTGTCCAGTGCGGGTGCTGCTGGTGAAGATCAGGATGATGGTTTTGGCATGCTTTCTAGTGCCTCCAGCCCTCCTGAGCCGTGCAGCACAGAGCCTTTTAGATCATCCATTACAGAATCCCCACCTGCTTAAGATTCAAAAGCGTGAGTTGCTCAAGGCCTTCATTACACTCACCTGAGTAATTGGAAGTATTTGAAGGCAAGCTGGGCTGACTTTTAAGTGCTGCTGCACTGAAAATAATAGTGTAGGTTTTTATTTTATGATGTTACTCTGCACAGAGATCTGGCTCTAGTGGAGTTTCCACTTGTAATTCCATGTTTTCTTACAGGAATAGAAGTGATATGAACAGGGAAAACTTGCTGAACATAGGATGGTATTTAGGGGGAGGGTTTATTGCAAGGACTTCAGTTGTGCTCATCCCTTTTCTTCACTGTGTTCCTCCTGTGTTCTGCAAGCTGGCAATGATTGTGATGTCTCAGTATTGCTCTTCTTGCTATTCATACCTTGTAAGTGGGTTTTGTTTTTCATGTGGCACTGACTCATTCTCCTAATAGGTCGATAATTTCACAGCTCCTTATCACTAGTTTGTCACTGGGAACAGAAGAAATGCAGTGGGGTATCAACAGGCACTGAGGTGAAAGCAATGCAAACAGGTAAAAGCTGGGGGACATGCAGTTCTCTCCTTCAGCAGAATATATCTTTCTAACTGGTGAAATTAAATGGCTTTGTTATGAAAGGCCTATAGCATATGCCTGGAAAGCACCTTATGAAGGAGACAGATGGGTGCTCAAACTGCCCAATTTGTCTAAAGAAATGTTCTATTCCACAGGAGAGAAATGGGGCTGAAGCAGAAGATTTTATTCATCACATTAAGCCTTGCTGAAATTGCTTGTTAGTAACTTGTGCTAGCATTCAGGATGTTCTGTGTGTGTACATGCTTCCTCTGCAAAGATAGCAGAGAAGAGAACAAACCTGGGAAGTATGTAGCTGTAAATTCTGTGTGCTGTGTGTTATTTTCCTTTGGAAGCATTGGAGCTGTAACTCAGGTGGGCTGGAAGCTGGCATGGTAGCACTGCATCACTCTTCGTCTAGCTGTGGCATTTAGTCTGTATTGAAGCTGCTTGGCTTGATGTATTGTGGGGTCTGTGAGGACAGGAGAAGGTTTGGGGGATGTTAAGAGATGGGGGGGTCACTGTGCATGTTCAGTGCCTGGAGCACCTCCATTTAGCTGGAAGCGGTGAGAGCTCACTGTTGCATTTTTCAGAATTGCAGAATCTAGATTGGAAAAGACATTCCAAGATCATTGAGTCCAACCACCCTAAAGGACTGTAGATGTTAATTTATGGAGGACTACTGGAAGCAGTCTCCCTTTGGTTGCAAGAGGGAAGAAGCAGTGGTGGGATTTGTCACAGGCAGAAGTGAGAGAGGAGGACTGGTGGGCCAGACTTAAAGTACGGAGGCTTGAAAAGGAAACCAAGGGCAAGCGGCTAAGGACTTGCTTAATGGCACGTTATGATGTGGCCAAGAGGACTACTTTATTGCAGTGCAGTACTTGAAATGTGCAGGGGGCTTGGGTTAGCTGCTGGGAGCATCCTCAGTAGCCTTTGAAGTTGAGGTGAGCGGCACAAAGAGGAGCAGACTGCAGTATTCACAGAGGTGGCATCCTGTTGGGAGGGATTTGGTGGAAGAGTTCTTCCTGGGTTGCTGTTTAAATGTTTTAGACACCACATTTGCTGTTAATGGTGCTGCAAAGAGCAAACAGGTTTGAAGAGCTCATGTTGGGACTTCACCTCCCACAGGCACTTTTTGTGTGGGATTATAGTGATGTTTTTTTTGGAAGTGCTCTGCAGTCGGGTAGGTTCTTCAGCTGTTCCTACCTGTATGTGGGCTGGGAGCGCCGTACAAAAGCCTCAAGTGCTCTTGTTCAGAGTTAGGAGTGGGCTGCAGAGCCGGCAGGGGAGTAGGGCACGCTCAGGAGATGTTTCTTAATGGCTGAAATAGTACAAAGTGCGATTTTATCTTTTTCTTAAATAACCCAAGAATCGAGCTCCCACCTAGCAACCAAAACTTTATGGCCAATCATTTAGGAGTGGTTTCACGAGATTCAAGCCTTACTACAGCGTTAGTGCTCTGCATTTGAACAGAGCGTTGCTTTTAGTGATGGCTGTGATGCTGCTGTAGTAAAAGCAGTGCATGGAGTTGGCAGCGTTCTTCTCCCAGCAGGCCGGCCTGCTCCTCCAGAGTTCCCCTGGCCCAGGGCTGTGTGCTGCTCCTGGCTGTGCACGTGAGGGGGGCACAGTGATTTCAGGAGTGGTTTCCAGCCCCACAAAGTCAGAGGTGGAGGGTCTGTTTCTTGCTTTGCCACTCAGCAGAGCTGCATAGTTCTGCGGTGTCATTTTTCAATCTGGAAAACAAGAGAGATGACACCTTGCTAGTTATGCGCTGAAAATCTCTCTGTAAATTAAAGCATCTATGAGATGGCTTTGCTTCCTGTCCAGCTTGGCATAGTGCAGATGTTCTGTGCATGGTCTGAGTGGCAATGGTTTCCAGAAGTGCATTACAACCTCTCCCTGCTTCAGAGTCCTGAGCCATGCTGCACTTCAGAGCACTGAGTAAAGCTGCACGTATTGTTGCAGTTTTTTCCCCACTTTGTACCTGTGTCCTTTTCCCAGCAGATTCTTTTCAGCATTCTCAGCATTCATTTGTAGTGCAAATGGCTCCCATGAATACGAGTCCTGTAAGAAGGTTTGCTGTGAAATGCTGCATGCCCTGGTATTGTTAAAACCAGAGAACCTCAAGGAATACTTTCTTGGAAGCCTCAGTATCTGCAATGTAAGTGAACTGCAGGCTTGTGTGAACTCCTTGTAATCTCATTAATGATTTGAACCCGCTGTGTCAGTCTTGATGGCTGTGGGAAGTGGGTGAAATCTGATAGAGAAAGATCTATTCAGCCTTTGCCAGGGCAGCTCTGTGCCCTGCGGTGTGGTGGTGGTGCTGGGCTGGCTGCAGAGCTGCCTGCCAGAGGAGCTCTGTCAGCAGTCAGGGAAGGAATGGGGCTGGACAGACTGGCTCAGCTGGGGCTCGTGGGCCGTGCGTGCACTGAGGGATTGGTGTTTACTGCTTGCAGTTTGATAGCATTGCATTTTGTCTTTAGTCTTTGTGCAGATCACCTTCTCTGCTAAACCTGAGCAGGAGATGAGGCTGTGAAATCAGCAGCTGGTCTGAAAGTGTGGTGAGGTTTGTTCCTAAAGCCTAGATCAGGTGAAATGAGGCGTGCTGGCACAAGGTGAGCTCCCACCTCCCCATTGCAGTGTGATCCTTCCTTCCTGAGACAGAGAAAACAGAACTGCTTACTCAACAACTGTTGGCATTTATGTGGAAAGAGCTTTCTTTGTTTCTCAAAAAAAAAAAAAACAACCATGTAATCCTGAGGACTGGCAGCTCTGCTCTGATTTCGCCTCCTGGATCTGTGACATCTCCAATCTCTTGCTACCTGTAAAACCTGCATCGCATGGAGGTGAAGTAAGTTCCTGAGCATGGGACCAGATGAAGGATTTGTGAGATGTTCTTTGCAATTTCATTGGAAGAACATGTGTGTGGTTGCTCTTTAGAAGGCATCTGTTCCCTGGCAGCAGCCTGGATTGCAGTCCTTTGGCTTGTCCCTTGCCCTGGTTGTGTCAGGCTCTTCCAGGGTGAGCTGAGGGAGCAGGCAGCACATTCCACCTCTTGCTGTATCGCGCCTTGAATATATGGATATTCTTAATGTGAGTATTGAAAGCCTGTGTGGTAGGAATTTGAGGAGTCCATATGCAAGACAGATAATTTTACAGCCTTAAAATGGAGTGGTTGGATTTAGTTGTTAGCAGTGGAAGTGTGTTTGCCAGCTTGGAGCCAGATGTGGTGACTTGAGACATCAATCAGAAGGACTTCATGCAGTGACCTCAGAACTTACATGTGTCACTTCTCTACCCCTGTAGGCTTCTCCAAGGCATTGGACAGAATTGGTTCCTCTTTTAGTACCTGAGGGTGGTTCTCTTCCACTGGAGGAAATCACCATTCTAGACCTTCCAGATGCTGCTGCAACATTTTTCTTCCTGTTTTGACTTTTTTTTTTTTTTTTTTTTTGACACTTTTCTCGTTCATGATTTTACTCAAGAACTGCTTTCTTTAAGGTCTTAGCAGCTCAGGTTTGCATGGCTCTTGCACGCAGAGCGGGGTCAAGGATGTGCAGGGAGGCAGGGACAGACACCTGAGCTCTGGGACCTGTGTCACTGCCTGCAGCGTTACTTGAGCAACTGCTGTTTCTCTGCCTTGGTTACCTGTAAAATAGAGCTGATAATGTTTGCTTTGGAACCCCCCCAGGAGATCTGGAGTAGCTACTCACAGTCTGTTGTTCAGATACCTAAATGCTCAGCTTACCTTACAGTTCAGCTCAATCCTGCCAGGAGGCTTCTAAACAGCTTTTACCAACAGAGCATTATGCTGGGGATTTCTGCTTGTATTAATATTGCTGGTTTGTGATCAGCCCTCCTTGCTTTAGTGTTGAGGGAACAGGGTATTGCATCTGTGTATTCTCCCTGGATGTTCAGCTCTCAGAGGACCCGGAGCAGGGTGAAGTGAAAGGCAGAGCCACAAGATATTGTGGTTGGTGTGCTTCAGCTCTGGGCTGAGGTCTGTGTTGGGACCAATCTCTTTTAGCATCTTTATGGCCTGGGTAAGAGGGCAGAGAGTGTGGTGCTGCTAGTAGTCACTGCTTCCAGGTGGCTCCACTTACGATCAGTTTCTTGTTCTGAAAGGTCTGACAGTTTTCCAGTGCTGCTTTGTAGATTAAAGGTACAGTTAGGCTCTTAGGGGTTGGTTCCTTCAGCACTGCATGATGGGGCAGTTGGGCAGAAAAGGGCTTTGGTGCTGCTGGGAGAGAGTTTTATTGAAGCTCATAAGCACTTTCTGTGGGCAGTGGACCAGCTTTCTGCATGGATTTCTTTTTCTGTCATGCATGCTGTAGTCTTGCATGCTCTGGATGAATTATTTCTTATCTTTGTCTGTTTTCCCAGTTACTGGGGTTCAGGGGCCTCTTGAGGGTGCAGCATTGTCTGTTCAGAGCTAGTTAACGTTTTTTTGTAAATAAGGTTGAACTCTTCTCCAGGCTTCAGTCTGCATGATGCTTCACTGTTAGTTACAAGCCCGTGTTTCCTGGCTGTCTCTCTGCTCCTTGCCTGGCCAGCGCTGGGAAAGCTGTTTGGCAGTGAGGTGAGGCGTCTGTAGCTCACAGGCCAAGCCCTGGGGCTGCCGAGTACTTCAGCAGCAGGAGCTGTGATTGCTGACCTGTTGGCATGTTTATGAGTGAACCTGGTGAAGACAACTGAAGAAAATTAGGTCAGGTCATTTTATAGAGCAAGCCCTTTGTGCTCCCATCTGTATACAGGCATCATATCCGGGGTGAATCTTGGGCTGTCCAAAGGATTGCCTCTCTTCTCTGTGCTCCTGCTGCATGTCTCAAAGTCAGGCTTGGCTTCCAGGTGTGATGGGCAGGCTGGCCAGCAGGCAGGTCTGTTGGCAGACAGCCTGTGACAGCATTACTCAGCTAGCAGCATACCTCTGCAATAAATCATGGGAGATGGGATCCTGGTCTCTCATTTTTTACAGGGAGAGACGATTCACAGGAGACAATGCAGAGAGCAGCTGGAGTTGTTTAGAATTAAAAGGATTGCGAGGAGGGTCCCCCCTGGTGAATCATGAGCCCTGTTTGTTAAGGGCTTTCCATCTTTTCTCTGCACTGCAGAATGCTGGTTTGTTCCTCTGATCTGGCAGGATTTTTTTTTTTTTTCTTTCAGATTTTTAAACAAGTCTTAGCAGCTTCTCCTGGGCAGTGCGACAGACTGGCAGAGACAGGCTTCTTGTGGCCTGGGCTTTTGGTACAGCCTGTCTGCTGCACACCTCTTCTGTGCAGATCCTGTTGACTTCACACTTGGATGCTGATATTCTCCCTATGATCCCCCCTTTACTAAGCACTGGCTCCTGGAAATTGCTTGCTCATATGGGCCATTTCCCATCAGGGTGGTCATCCTTGCATGGCCCAAACGGGACTTCCACAGGACAAAAGTGCATCTGGCACCAAGCCCTGATAGCAGCTGGTTGTGCTGTTTCACCAAAGCTCTTGGAATGGCAGCCAGTGGCATCTTTCATTGCAGAGGCAGGTGGTGACTGTTCCGTGGATAGGTGGCTCTTGGTGGGACGTGTTCCAGAAGCAGTCTGTCTCCCTGCTGACAGATAAACGTTTAGCTCTGAGGGTTAGTAGCAAAAAAAAGACTGCATGTATTTAAGGAAAAGTGAACACCACTGATCTGTAAAACTATACCATGTTTTTGAGAAGGCTTCGTGTTACAGGTAACGTTAGAAACCACAGAAGACTTCAGTTTAACATCAACTCTAAGCAGTTTCTCAGTTCTGGAAGTACAATTCAGATCTTTCAACCTGTGAATTTCTTAGCAATTCATATAAAATTTATGGTCAAGAGTCTTCCTGATCTGAAGAAAAGCCTTTTCAGTGTTAATCTCCATCCCTGTTGCTTTGTTTTGTGTTTGTGACTGCTGCTGTTCAAAGAGCAAGGAGTGCAAGTCTACAGCAAAGAATCTGCAGTAGTCCAGGCCTTTGCCCAAGTGGCTGTGCTTGGAGGTGTGTGAGGAGCTGGTGTGGTTCCTTCTTTTTTTTTTTTCCTCTGTGTGTGTGTGTTACCTTTGATCAATCTGTTTGCCCTTTTCAATTAAGGCTGGCTGGCTTCCAGGTATTGGAGCTCCATTGAAGTCTTGTGAATAAAACTCTAGCAGCCCTTCCTTCCTACAGGAATTTACAAAGAGCTTTGCAGGCAATCCTGTTTGTCAGGGGTCTTTCCCTTTGGCTGTGTGTTCAGCTCCCAGGTTTCCAGTTGTTAACCAGTGCCAATAGCTCCAGCTTCTCCCAGGGCTCTTTTTGCAGGACAGCCTCCCTGTGCATGGTGGATCCCTGCTGCAGCTCCAGGACTTACAGCTGTCTGGATAAAAATGTATCCCTTTAAAATGGAGTTAGACAGTGTCAGTACCTGCAGGTCAGATTCAGGGTAGCATGATGAGGACATGAAGATGTGGAGGTAGAGGAGCTCTCTGTCCAGAAAGTAATTTTGGCAGGTTGTTTGTGCCCTGGGGCCTCTGATGTCACCAGTCACGCTGCAGTGTGCTCAGATTCCTCTGAGAAGCTCAGTATTTCACACTCTGGTGCTGTCTCTGGATATTGCTGGTCCTGAGAATGGAAAGAGCTAAGCTGGGTGCTAATGCTGATAGCAAACCTTCCCCCAAAGACCTCTATAAACCCAAAGGACACCTTGCAGAAATGTGAGTGATAGATCTTTAGTTCTACAAAACAGGGAATAACACTTTCTTTAGGGTCAACAGTCGGTCACGGAAACCCTGACCACAGGTCAGAGGCTGTCAGTTTTCACATGTCAGCATCAGCCTTCTGGTTCTAACTCCCCTAATAATCATGTGAGCTGGCAGTTTAGGGCTCAATTAACTTGATTTTTCTCAGAAACTGCTTTGCTATGCGAGACTGGAAGGCTTTGACAGTCTCTGCCTGGATTCCCTGTCGGGCTGTGTGTTGGGAAAATAGGGCAGTGTCGTGATGGCCTTTAGAGGCTGTGTGTGTGACACAGTGCCAGGTGACCCAGGGACAACTCCGTCCTGCTGGTGGCGTGGCTGCCATGGGGCTCAGCACCGCTGTAACCTTTTTGCATGCAGAAATCCCTCACCTCCCCGTGGACTTGTGTTCCCCTTTGCAGTTCGTGCTGCTGTGTAACACACAAACAGAGCTGCATTTCACATTTTCAGCTTCAAAGCGTTGAAGGAGTTCAAAGTAGTTGTGAATTTTACTTACCCTGACAACAGCTGTGGCTGTCCCAGAGAGTTTGACAGGGGGTTCTTTCCCAGCACGTTCCCAGAGTGACCCCAGCTCCTCTGCACTGAAGTAGTTGTTTATTCCTCCTGCATCCTTCTAATGATATCAGATGTAATCAGGAGGCAGCTGAGACCCAGTTACATAAGTGGTTGTCAGGGTTTCTCTTTGGCACCGTTACCCGTATGCTGTTTGCATGCTGACTTTCAGGAACTTGGGGCTTTTCTGTTAACTAGCTAATTCCTGAACCTGATGCGATAGCTGTTGTTTTTGTTTTTTTTTTTATAATACCTAAGAATTTGAGCTGGTTTGAGGTTTTCTAAACCTTAAAATGGATGTTATTGCTTGGGATTTGTGAGACTGAAGCAGAGTTGGTGGGGTCCAGGCCAGCTCTCACCTTGGGGCTCAGTGCATACCTGCAGGTGAGCTGGCTGTGGGATGGTGCACGGTTCTCTGCTATTCACACTGCCTGCAATCCTGCTGGTTCAAACAGGGCATTGTTCAATGCAGTATCTGCTTTCCCGCTAAGTCTGCTCAAAACACGGTGTTTTCCCTTTCTCTTTTATATTTATCCTACTGATAAAGTATGGTGGAAATGGGGAAGTGAGTTTTCTTTGGCGCATGGTGATCATCCAGGCAAAGATGGAACCAGACTGGAGCCAAAGATCCTTTTGCTGCTCTGCAGGAGAAGGTGATCTGGGGATGCTGGTCAGCACTGCTGCCTCTGCAGGCTTCATGCTGCAGCCCAGAGTGGTAGTCTGGCTGTGAGGGGCTTCTGGAGGAACCTGGTGGTGTTTTGGAGCATTGTGTGGATGCTATTACTCAGTGACAGAAAATGCTTCTCTATCTACTTGCTGCCTAACACACCAAATCAGTTTGCTCCTGGTTTAAATCCCTGCACTGCAGGGCATTCACTGCAAGGTGCCAGGTTTATTGGTATGAAACTTTGCTCCCTGGCAGCAATCTTTAGGTAGGCTTTGCTTGGCTCTCTGCAGGTTTGTAGTGCATTCTGAAACTGACTCCAGCATGGTTGTGGAAGGCTTATCTTGTTTATAATGCCATGGACTAATCCTCTTACCCAGAAATGGTGTTTGATAAGGCATTACTGTGGGAGAAGTTGTAGCCTCTGGTCAGAGATGGGCTCTTTCAGAATGCTGAATGATTTCTGGCTGCACTGAGAGCGTGCTTTCAGCTAGATGAGTTTCAGAAAGAGTGAAGGGTGGGTAGGTCTGATATGTAATACAGCGTTTTGTTACTCCAAAACACAGTTGCAACTGTAAGATATGACCTGGCAGATGGTATAATACAACTGCCAGCAGTTCTAGGCTTAAAATGGAGATTTTACAAGAAGAAATCTGGAAATGTAAACGACGTGTGAAGAGGATAGATTAAGCTTCCAGGTTTGTGGAAAAGTGAGGACAGGGAATTATAAATAAAATACCTGAAAGAAACATCTGTTGAAAATAAGCAAGGTTTCTTTTCTGAGATAAATGTTTGTCTGCAGTATCTGTATTCCCTGTCCTAGCTTTGTCCTAGGCCCAAAAAAGAAAGCAGAGACTGCTTGAGTGAAGGGTATGAATCACAGCACCTTGTGCAGGCAGAAATCAGAGTGAGAAATTAGCAAGCCATGCCTATTGTGGAAAGCACATTTATAGCTAAAAGTGGTTCTTGAAGGTGCCAGAACAGAGAAAATACAGTATATTTTTTATAAAATATTTTCAGGGTTTGCTGAACCTGTTCCATTTGAGCTGTTTTTTGGACTCTTCAGCCCTCTCTTATAGCCAGCAGATAGGGGAGAAGAGTTTGAGGAAAGAATTCTGTTACCTTCGGTAAATGTAACAAACCCAGCTACCAGGACTTCAGTGGGAAACCCAGTGATAAATTCCAGGGTTGGAAAAGTTACCGTACTTTTTTTCTTCCTGAGGAGTCATTGTGTGGCTGCTTATTGTTAAGATCTATCCTTTTAACAAGGACAAGTTGACCGCACTCTTGGTATTTTCATACTTAAAGAAGTTTTGTTCTTGAAAAAAAAAAAAAAAGATGCCATGAGAAATGTGTTCCTGCAGTTATTTCAATGTAGTTTATGAATCATAAATCCCACAAGCTTTTTGCAGTTGGGAGGAGGGATGGAGATGGTAGTGAAGCCCAGTGTCGGAGCACTGAGTTTGTCTGCAGTTCTAACGTTGTGCATGCTGTGCTTTTTACTTGACTGTGGCTGGGTAATCTGATGGCGTTTTCCTGGTTCTGTTTCATTAAAAGGCAGATTGGGAGCGGCGCAGAGAAATTTCCTTACTAGATGACATTTCATCGCAATGTCCGATCGTTTGGGGCAAATAACCAAGGGAAAGGATGGGAAAAGCAAGTACTCGACTCTCAGCCTGTTTGATAAGTATAAAGGAAAGTCAATAGAAGCTATCAGAACTACAGGTAAGGAGCACCTTCAGAAATCTTCTGCGATCCTCTAAGCTGTTGCAGAGCTATTTATGTTGGATAGGATGCCTAATGGGGAGCAGCAGGGTTACTGAACTGTTGGTATCTAGACTTGAAGGAAAACAATTGGTTTTGCTACTGAGCTGCTGTTATCTTAGAGTCATGGAGGAATTCTGGCAAAGCACCTGGGAGACTGCAGGCCTTTTCTTATAGCCCGTGTGGGTGCTATGAATTGGTCAGGTTGCAGACCTGTTGTTGTAGAATAGGGCAGTTAAGCTGATTGAAGTACCTTAAAGTGGTCAGAATTTGTGTGCTGAGGATTCCCAAGGAAGAGCCTGTATTAGTTTTGCAGTGGAAGTGTGATCAAAAAGAGGATGGTGGAGTGGAAAATAAAACAGGAATGGGTTATCTGGAAAGGCTCTGGATTTGATGCTTGAGTAGAAAAACGAAGTATCAGCTTAGTAAATGCGACTTGATGAGTAGAGTTGGGAGAATCTAGAGCTCAGGATTCCTGGGGTAGATGTCCGGTCCATCCCAAGAGATGGGCTTGGTTGGCTCTTTTCCCCAAGCTGTGAAAGTGAGAATCCTGCCTCTGTTTGAAATGGAAGAGAAGTATTTACCTGCACCATTAGCTGAAAGATTGGGTGTGTTCTTTAAGGGATGATTACTTGTCCTCTTTCCCCTCCATTGTAGGTTGCTGCCTATTAGCTGTCTGCTACAATAGATGGCTGCTTTGTGGTGATATTGAGGGAAATGAGCTTACTTCTTGTTGACTGTCAATTTTATGAATAGCACAGTGGTTCTGATTATTGTACAGTTCTTTTAGAACACCAGTTGAGATTACTGAGCTAGCAGGATATAGCCAATGTGTGATTTCTTGTGTTCCCTTCTCACTAGTTATTCCTAGACATGGCTTACAGAGTCTTGGAAAAGTTGCTGCTGCTCGGCGCATGCCACCTCCTGCAAACTTGCCTAGCTTGAAGTCCGAGAACAAAGGAAACGACCCCAACATCGTTATAGTACCCAAAGACGGTACAGGATGGGCAAACAAGCAGGATCAATCAGACCAAAAGAGGTAGGTAGAACTGCTTTTTGCTATGTTTTGTCAGGCAAGTGGCAGCAGCAGTTTTGCACTGCTATGCTGTGTTGAACTTGGAAAGATCAGCTCTGTTTTTCAGGACAGTGCAAAACCAAAAGTAGCTTGATATTGAGCAGCTGTTTTATTGCCAGAGTTGTTTGTTGTCTTGCCCTCCTTTCAGTTTGATCTCACCTCTGCTGTTCTTTCCCAGTTCCAGTGCGACGGCTGCACAGCTGCAGGAGTCGCTGCTGCAGCAGGGTTTGCAGAAATCTGTCTCCAATTTACAGAAGCCGACACAGTCAATCGCTCAGGAGGTAGGCACAAGCAGTCTCTGTCGTTTTTTCCCCTGTGCCCAGTCAGCTTGAGGGTTTCCTTTAATTGTCCCTGTTGCCATGTGCAAGTAAGAATTGGCAGGCTATAACTTACAGAACAGCTGCTGTGTAATCAATTCTTCTACAATTGACTCTTGACTCCAAGTTGCTGTGCCTCAGGAATGCTGTGCTGCAGTTACAGTATAATTTTGTGAGCATTAGCTCTGTACCTTTCAAGTGTGTGGGGAAAGTCTAGCTTCCATCTAAAAAGAATGGCTGGAATGCGGGATGGCTGGTTAGCACTTGTAAACCATTTTTCTTTGGGTCTAACTCAAGTGTCGCTTGGTGACAACAGATCCAGCTCTTGCTCCCAGCCTGATGAGACTTGATAAGAAGAGATGTGGTCATGTGGGAGAAGTAGCCAGTGTCAGGACCTGAAAAAACTACTGGCAAGTAAGAAAGCTTCCTCAGAGAGTGCAAGGACCTGTCCCCCTGTGCTGTGGATTTCATACTTCCAGTTCTAGCCCTAGAGGTTCAGGAAAATTAGGACAAGTTACGATTTGAAAAGAGTAGTTAATGCATGAGAAACAGGATAGCCTTCAAGTTGAGGCATAGCATGGAACAAATCTGGAAGATTAAGACCTCCAGTTTGGGAAAATGCAACAAAACAAAGAGCTTGATTAGAGGTAGGAAAGGAAGAAGAATGGTTTGAGAAGATAGTTGGTGGAGGTGACAAGAGTATAGAGTTAAAAGGCAGAGCAGAAGAGTATTTTCAGTGTAGCATCATAGTGCACTGGAGGGGGATGCAGTTGACTTAAGCCCCAGCAGGAAACTGGGGAGACCTGTGGTAGCCAGTGGCACCTCGGTGAAACCTGGGTACCTGTGGCAGGTACTACCCAGGAAGTGAGGAGTAATTAACTTATCTTTGAGCATTTTGTTTGTTTGTTTTGGTTTTGTTTTGACTTCATTGTATTTTCAGAGTACAAATTCAGTGCCAGGTGGACCAAAGTCATGGGCACAGCTGAATGGAAAGCCAGCAGGACTAGAAGGTGGTGAGTATGATCAACAGAAAGGAAGCTGGATGCATGAGTTGGGTTGGGCATCTTTCTGCCCTCCCTGTCTAGACTGGTGCTTAATGGCACACAGCTGTGTTGGTTACAGTGCAGTGAGGCCACATGAGTCCTGTTTTGAATCTGCATAGTCTGTTGGCTGGAATGGTGCAACTGTGTCAGTTCATGTCTGTCAAGCACAAGGCACAGCTTGAGCAGAGCACGGCCTGTTGGTGCTCTGAACCAGAGTGCCGGTGCCATCTTCCTCAGCCCAGAGCAGTGTTGAAAAAGAAGCAGAAAAAAAGAGTGGAGGAGGAAGGGGGTTGGATTAGGAGAAAACAACACGTCAGAGGCTGGAAATGATGGTGTTTCCATGGCTGGTAGCATGGGAAGCCTGGCGTAGCGAGGTGGTTGGAATAAGCCTGTAATGGTTAATGTTCAGGGAGGCTGTATGCATTTTCAGTTGGTGAAGGGACCGTGGTGGAAATGGCACTGCACTGCTGCAGCATGCATTTGCTTACACCTCAGCTGATGCCTGATGTTTCCCTTGGTAACTGCAGCTTACCACTTTTGCTTGACTAAGGATCCTGGAACAATGTTAACAAAGTTTGCTTGGCTAAGGATCCTGGAGTTACTTGCCTTCAGATGCATTTACTTCCACACACGAGGTAATTTCCAGTACTACCATTAAAACTGGTGAGAGTAGCAGCTCAGTTCCATAGTTTAATGTGGATAGACTGGAAGCCACGAGACACCCGATGAAACTGCAGTGGTTTTTCTTCGTTTTCTTTTTTTTCCCCAAAGAACTGAAATAACCACAGATTGCAGTAATGGAGGGAACAAGCTTATCCTAAATTGGGTTGCTTAGTGAGAGGGTGTTTCTCAAAGGTGAAATGTTAGAACAGAAACTTGTGCTTGCTTGCAGTTGATGGACAGTGCAAAGGCTGTTTGGTTAATTGATATGTTTTTTTAGACTCTGCAGACCTCCTTCCTCTGCAGTCCTCTTGAAATTTGATTTTCTAACAATTCATAGATTTTTTTGAAAGTTCATTGTAGGTCAGTCTTATCAATGTTCTCAGCCCAAGAAAAGAGTTGCATATGTGACTAAAGAGCAGCTTAACTAGAGAGTGATTGAATTAAAAGCATCAGAAATCTGGCTAAAAGGATTTACCGGGCCACCCCATTCATGCACCTCTTTTGTGGCAGTGAGCAGTTATTTTTCTAGTAGTACTGCCAGAGAGGTGTTTTGCTGTTGGCTCTTCTAGGTGTCATTGCTGTTAAATCTTTCTCTCTGAGAGGGGCGTATCTCAAACTAATGTGATGTAGTAAATTACAGATGAACTGCTCTGTGCCTGTTTCTTCCATTTAAGGGGCATTTCCAGGGAGGGAAAGGCAAAACCATGAAAGAAACAAACCAATACTAAAACAGACAGCAAACTTTTCTCAGTGTGATGCTGCCTAGGATTACAGTGCAAATTGTTAATGCCTGCCCATTAACGGTCATTATATTGTGCAGCCCTACCCACAGGGAAAAACTAATGCTGCCTAGGGATTGGGATGGAGGAGTTTGTCCTGAAAGACAGTTAAATGTTGTTAATGTTCTCATTGTTATTCTAATTCAGTAGAAGGCAGTAGAAAAGATGAACTCTTAACACATGTCAGCTGATGTTACACTCGGCAGTTGGCAGCATCTTGTCTGGAAATCTTCAGGAGGGAGATGTTGTGCAGTGTGCAGATTCCAGAAGGTGCGGCTGACTTAAGCCAGTCCTCCTATCTTTGCCCCTACAGAGTCAAGATTAAACTCTTTTGTTAGGTCTTCAGTAGTCACTGCTGATACTTCTAATGAGATTATTCTGAAGGAGGATTAGCCAGGTAACACAAAGAAACAGAAGAAGAGTAATGCAAAAATGCATTCTTTTTAGTCAGTGTTAACAAATTTAGGAGAGCTGCTGTGTTTTGTTTTCCAGTCAGTGCCAGATCTTCATGAGAGAGAGCTTTCATTTTAGGGTCGCTGGTGACTCAGCAGAGCAGTCTTCCAATGACAGAAGATGAACCTGGCCTGCTCTGGCTAGTGATCTGCATCTTAAAAATGCTGCAGAGAGGAGGAGGGTTGGGAAGTAGCATATAGCACTTAGTCCTTATCTGTGGACTTTCACCAACTCTATTGCCAGAAATCTTAACAGTAGAGTTCCCCAGTGGAGTGAGATTTGAGTAGAAGTCTGAATTGAGGTGTCAAAACCTTGATAAGAGAATATCATTTATAAGTCATCTTGCAGAATTTGTATCCCTGCCTCAGTGTGAATTTCGTGCTGCACAAAAACAAAAATTGAAAGCTGAGAAAGTTTGCTCTGACTTTGTTGAACGTGAGAGATCAAGTGAAAATCTCAGAAGTGTGGAAGTGTTTGGTGAGGATGTCTGTTGTAGTGTTGGTGACAGTTTCTGAAAGCGTTCTGGATGTGATCCGAGGTGCAGATATGATAGCAATTTGGGCTTAAATTTGCTGGGTGCACCGATTCTCGGGAAACGTGTTTTCAGGGTGATCTCATAAGGGAGCTGGAAGAGTGGAAAGATCTGAGTCCCACACTTACTTGTCTGACAGGTTCAAGGGCCTCAAGCCGACTGTTATCCTTCTCTCCCGAGGAATTTCCGACGCTGAAAGCAGCTGGCGAGCAGGACAAGGTTGGCAAAGAAAAGGGCGCCTTAGATCTGTCGTATGGGCCAGGACCAAGCCTCCGCCCCCAGAGTAAGTGGAGATGGTTTTTTTTTGCCTGACTCCAGCTCAGAACCTGAATCCCATAGATTTGTTTTGGGTGCCATTTCACAGTCCTGTCCAATATTCTGTCCCTACTTTTGTTGTAAGCTGGTGTTGCTTAGCAAAGACTGTGGATTTGTATGTAAAGATCATGCTATTGGGTGCTCGTGTTGTATCTTCCAGTCTGCTAATACAAATTATAATATACCATAGTTATTTATTAAAACTGCTGTGTGTGGAAGTAGGGAGGGTTGGCTTTGTTCTGCGACTTTTAATATAGTGATGCTGCAAAACAGGTATCTTCCCTCAGGGTAAGGGAGAGTTGCAGGTGAAGTTAGCGTGTGGTTTAGTTCTGTCTCTGAGTGTTTGTGTTTGATCTAATTGCCTTTAATTTTGCAGAATGAGGACTGTGGAGATGGGTGGAGGAGTTCTGGTTGAAATTGAACCTTATTGACAAATAAGGACACCACTGGTGCAGTAATTACCTAGCAGCAGCTGATGCTCCTGGTCTCTTGGGAAAAATAATGTCTGGAAATTTTCCTTGGTCCCTGATGTTTTTCTATACTCTCAAGTGTAATTAGGGCTTGACCAGAGTATTTCAGTGTTGTGTTTCTGGTGAAGAGACCACAAATGTTAACATAGTTGTCACCTCCTTTCCAGATGTCACAAGTTGGAGGGAGGGCGGTGGGAGGAACATCACCTCTGCCACATCTCTGACCGCCTCCCCTGCTGAGCTGGGCAGCAAGACCTCAAGCACTGGAGACGGAGCCCCCTCCTCAGTGAGTGCCAGCGATGCGAAGGAGCCGTCCCTCCGCCCAGCTCAGCCTGTCCGCAAAGGGGCTTCGCAGTTCATGGGAAATGTCTACCAGCCACCTACGTACCATGACATGCTACCTGCTTTTGTAAGTTGCACTTCTCACAAAGCACTGTTATGTCTTTGATTCTCGCACTGCCTATGAGTGTTGAGAAAGTCAGCTAAGATAGCACTTCTCTAGACTCTCCTCTTGGTTGGTTCCTGGAACTTGCTCAAGGATCCTTCATCTATTTTTAGCATTCCCTATTGTATGTTTACCCTTTCAAGTTAGAATAGTGTAGCACTTACGTGCTCCAGGGAGAAACGAAACTGCTGTAGTGTTGCTCAGCCCAAGGAAAAGTTCCTGCTTTTCTAGAGCTGGAGAGGTAACGTATCTGTTAGCCAGCCAGACATTAAACATTTGTTTTAGCTTTGCATAGTTGCAACTGCTGTGCCTGTGTGTAATCTAATCTGGGTAAGCCTGCTTGTGGCAGTGAAAATACAGGCTCTTCTGTTTTGTCTTGTTCCAGATGTGTCCACAACAGCCATCTGAGACCCCTGCACCATTGGACCGAGGGTCTTTCCCTGTTCCTCAGCTTCGGCTTGAGCCCCGTGTCCCTTTCAGACAATACCAGATGAATGACCAGGATGGGTAAGGTTGCCGTGACTGTCCCACTTGAGAGGCTGATTTGGTGTGTGACACAAGCCCTGTGCTTGCTGTGTGGGTGAAGTTGTAGGTAGCCAGAGAAAATCCAAGTGGTCAGTGCTTTGCTCTTAACTACAGCAGCACCTGAAGTGAGGAAGTGAGGAAGTGTAGATAGTGAAGAGAAGTTTTGCTGAACAGGGAGAGATACTCAGATTCCTTCTATGTGCTTAATAGAAATGGCTGATTCACTGTTACAAAGTCAGCTACACGTTCCTTTATGTCTGACCAATATTTTTGCATCTCCCTGTAGAAAAGAGAACAGGCTTGGCCTGTCTCGCCCAGCACGTCCACTTCGGCAGCTGGTAGAGAGAGCGCCTCGACCCACCATCATCAACGCAGAGAACCTGAAGGGGCTGGATGAGCTAGATAACGATGCGGATGATGGATGGGCAGGTAAAGTACCTCTGTCCTTTAGCTTCGAGCAGTGACTTAGCAGGTAAAGCAAAGTAATTGCTGTTCCCTGCAGCGTGGAATTGCCAGAAAGTTCTAGTGGCTCTGTTTCACTATTGTAGAATGGATGAGGGGAAGGAAAGGGTGGTCAGTGCAGCTGTGAAGGTGCTCTTGGTGTACATGATGACACAATGGATCCTTCTGATCCTTCCATCACAGTACTATAGGAACTGGATCTGAAGACTCCTAAAAGCTGAAAACACCAAGCAGCAGTAGGATACAAGAGCAGTGAAGAGTTAGTCCTATATTTGCAGTTATGGCGATACGTAGTTATGCAGTCTAGCTTGATGGCTGTCTCTTTACTTGCAGCCTTCTTCCCCAGGCTGTTTACAGCTTCTCTTTTGGGACCAACCTGCTGTTTAGCAGTGTGAGTGCTTGGTAATCATATAATTTCCAGTATCTGTGCTGGACATCTAGTTTTCAAAATAGCATTCTATTTCAGCGCCAGAAAAGGCATGAGCTTTTTGAGGCCAGGTGTCTTTCCTCTGACATGCCCCTTTTCCAATTCTGCCTTCTCAGGCATTCATGATGAAGTGGATTACTCTGAGAAACTGAAGTTTAGTGAAGATGAAGAAGAAGAAGAATCTCTTAAAGATGGACGGCAGAAGTGGTGAGAACTGGCTGCATCCACATCCGTGAGGTTGATTTCTCCCCCCCCCCCCCCTTACACTGAGATTTTTGTTGACTCCATATGCCTGTCTTTGAACGGACCTCAAGGGTGTGCATGGGTCATGGAGCTAAGTGCCAAGTGTCTCACCTTTGTCAACCTGCACAGCAGTGATGTAACTCCTAGAGCACCTTAGGAAGAAGAGCCCATTGCTTGGACTGGTGTTTCTGTTTAGATCCTTTGTTTCTGTTACAGTCAGTTGTCATTGTCACTTGATGAGCAAGCCTGCAAGTGCTTTTTGAGGCAAGTTGCAAATGTAATAGCAAATCTTTGGGTTTTTTTATGACAGGAACAGCTGGGATCCCAGAAGGCAGCGGCAGTTGTCTATGAGCTCCGCAGACAGTGCAGATGTCAAACACACCTTGGAGGAAGGAAAAAACTGGAGCGACTCAGTTGGTTTGTCCAGATCAGTCCGGAAAGTGCAGGATTCACAGCAGCCTCCAAGGAAGATCAATGGCTGGAACTCTACATCTGAATACCAGGTAGTTTGAGCTCACGTGGGTGGGTTCGTTCTGTTGAGCTAGTGGATGTGACATCACTGTCCTTAAAAGATCTCCCAGACACTACTGAGAATGGCATGTTGATTAATTTCTCAATTCTTTGCTTATGTGTACTGCACTGCCACTAGCAAGAGAAAATTGAAGCTGGTGCCACGCAGTGGGGTTGTCAGACAAAAAATGGAGATACTGAAGTAGATAGCAGTAACTACTCACTGAAAGGGGATTTGTGAGCGTGAGGATAGGGAAGGTGACAGCTGGCAAGAGGGGATTTTTCTCATCGTGGGATGCAGAGCTCGAGGTAGAGGATACATTTGAGTCATGCTTACTGAGAAATGTTTTTCCTTCAGCAGAAGCCCTCACAGGGAAGTGCTCTCAGACAGCAGTCCCTTGAAGATAAAGAAGAAAAAGTGCCAGTGAGACAGAAGTTTGTGCACTCTGAGATCTCTGAGGCTGTTGAACGAGCCAGGAAGCGACGGGAGGAGGAGGAGCGGCGAGCCAGGGAGGAGCGGCTGGCAGCCTGTGCTGCCAAGCTGAAGCAACTTGATCAGAAATGCAAACTGGCTCAAAAGAGTGGGGAGACCCAGAAACACACAGAGAGTGAAGACCTGCGACCCCCAAACACAGAGAAAACTGCCGTGCAAGAAAATGGTCATGTTTTGCCTAGAGGTACAGAAGCATTACTTGCCTTGTAAAAACTGGTTTTCTTGCTATTGTGCTGATTTTTTTCCCTTGAATTGTGAGGGAGTTCCTGGGAGAGGGAGCATTTGGGGATGGTGCCTAAGAGATGAGCTGCCTCATGTATTCTGTGGAGATTTTGGATTGATGATGAGGGTTCGCTTGAGGGGAGATGAGGAAAAAAAAAAAAAAGCAACTTTGCTATTAAAACAAGCACAAACTTCTTTGGTTTTTTTAACCATGCTCAATGAGCTGTGCTGTCAGAGATCTTGTTGGAATGGGCCTCCTAGAATTCCCATGGTTGGATGATGCTATTTGTGATGAAGCCACTGATCACAAAATCATTTTATTGGGAAGTGCTGACAAGTGTAAGGAGTAGCAGAGCAAATGAACTTTGTTCCACTGTGCTGAAGCAGAAGGCTGATAGCAGAAGGGGATCTCAAAATCTATCACTAAAACAAGAACAGTCAGGGCAGATCACAGAGTGTGAGGTGCTACAGGTGACTGTAATAAAGTTCAGTTCAGCCACATAACACAATCAGGACGTGCCTGCAATTTGATATATTTTGCTATATCTGGTGATGTACACACAAGCTGTATCATGGGCAGGACTCAACGAGGCTTATTTTCCTCTCTCCAGCAACCCCTGAGTTTCACACACAGGATGTCTCTGGCTATCTGGAAGAGGAGACTCCTGCCCCAGCAGCACCCCAAGGCAGCAGTGAGGAGGAGCTCAGGGAAGCTCCATCGCCAGCACAGGAATTCAACAAATACCAGAAGTCTCTTCCCCCACGATTCCAGAGGCAACAGCAGCAGGTAATAGGTGTGATACTCCTTCCCCACTTCTTTGGATCCCCACGTAACAGTTGTCTGTCTGATTTTCAGTGCCATCAGTGTTAGGTAACCAACCAATCCTTGGGCTGGGAGGTGACAACTGCTGGTTCTCCTCCAGTATTTTTCCCTGTTCTTGATCACAGATGTTGACTGTGTAACGTGTGAAAGGGCTCTCTATGTAGATTACATGATTTTTTTTGCCTCGTGCTGGAGCTGTTGTAGCAGCTGACAGCTTTCTGTGACTGGGGAGAGGCGTGGGCAGGCCAGGTTTATCACTTGCCTGGGAGAAAAGTAGACGCTGCTGTCAGAAATGTCGACTTGTCTGGCACTGTTGTCTCTGCATGTCCTGACAGTGTGACATTTTAGGACTGTGTGGTGTGTGGCAGAGCTCTGGTTTGCAAATGTGTGCATCTGCTGAAAGCCAGAGACTTTCACCCTTCTGTGTCCAGGGTTAAAAAGCAGCAGTGGGTATGTTGGTACTTAAAGATCCAGCAAAGTACCTAACACTTTTGGCTGGTAGTAAACCTGGTGAACACCTGTTCTTATTCCGTGGCACAGGATAGAAGCTGGTGCTCTTCAGCACTGCTGCAGTGACACAGTGCTGAATATGCAGCTAAGGGAAAGGAAGCTGATTTATTTGGGGACCAGCCGTTTGCACTTGATGTTATATTGCTGTATGCTTACCCTGCTGGGTGTGGGTAACCATTCGCTTGCCAGGGTCAAACTGTGCTTAAGTTGACAGGTGGTTTGACCTCTGCTTCTGGACTGAATGTGAGTGGTATAAAGTGGTATCCTTGTTCCACTTCCTCCTGCAGAGGGAGGGGATTTTTTTACATCTGCTCTAATTTTCTGCTTGATCTTTTTTTTCTGTGAGCTCTTGTTGATCATTATTTTCTTTGTACCTCAAGTATGTGTTTGTTTCTGTTTTGTTTCATTGACAGTTCTTTCTGGGCACTGAGAAACCAGTCTGAATTGCTTCATGTGACTTACCTCTTTCTCAGCTTTACAGTACTGTATATGTCATGTGTGCTGTCCAGCTCTCCCTGCTGCAGCAAGCCTCTCCCCTTAGGGCAGCAGCAGTACTCAGGCTTGTGATAACACAGAATTAATTGTCAGTCTTGATAGAATAACCATTTGAAATACGATATTATCAACTGCTGCAAACCTTAGCGAGGAGGTGAAGATTAAGCTTTTGCTTGGAAGCTTAATTACTCTCTTGGCTATTCCCCGTGACATTTTCATGAATCAAATATGCAGCAGCAAATGTTGCTGGTGTTGCTCTTTCTAAGAGGTGCTCTGAAGCTAAAATAATTGGGTGTCTTTGCTGTTGCTCTGTTTAATACCTCAGGTCATTGTTACTGGAAGAGCATTAAATTTTCATTGTATTTTCTCCCACCCTTTGTGCTGTTAGTATGTATGAGGCAGGTCGTATTTTGGGTGGCTTGTATTGCTGCTTTTGTGACAGTGGTTTCATGAAAGGAAAAAGTTAATGCCATCAGTGCTGTCTTTTATGAGATACTTTATCCAGGATCCTGGAAGAGTAGGAACTTAATCTTTGTGTTTATCTTATTTTTCCCTCCAGCCATAATGGCTTTCAGATATCAGTTTGCCTCTTGCTCCGTATTAGGGATTGCCTTTTTGTAAACAATTACTGTATTGGACACTGTGGGCTCAGTAAGAAAAGTGTGGTGACAAGCCTGACGAGTAAACAGGTGTATTTCCTGTTAATTAGAGCTGTTTGTGTTTTGAAAACTTTCTTCAGTACTCAGAGTTCCTTTCACGTGCAAGTTGTTCTTAGACCTTAGGCAATAGTTACACATTTAGTCAAATTAACATCACAACACTCCTCATCTAAAGGAAGGTAAACTGGCCACATGGGAAATGGAAAACAACCCGGTGGTGTCAGTCCATCTCCGGAGGATGCACAGGATATACTGTGAAATATTAACAGCTCTCCTGATTGAACTTAGAATGTTCTTATCTAATCTGTTTGGCTAACATGAATCGGACTATTGTGCACACACACTAAGTAACTTACAGTGGCATTTCCTTCAAGGAGCAATGTCTTCTGAAGTATTTGCTTCCAGTTAAGGGATGATGTTTGACAGGAAACTGTCCTGTATCTTATGGAAATGCTGAGAAAAATATGAACTCCTGTCTTGAAGCTCATCTCTTCTATTTGACTATGCAGTGGGCTCATAGTGATGACCTGATCTCTTGGCTGCATTTATTGTGTCCTAGGTAGTTTAAGAAAAACAGCACTTGCTGCATTTTCAGTTTGTGGCGAATTGCCTGTAACTGCTCTACCTTCCTCTCTGAACTGTTTCTGAGCCTCTTACACAAAGAATGCATTTTCTTTGGTCTGGTCAGGTTGCAGCCATGGTTTTTTTGCATCATGACAGTTGATGTCAAATGGCCCATTCTTCCCTGCAGGAGCAGCTGTACAAGATGCAGCACTGGCAGCAGCAGCAGCAAGTCTATCCTCCCCCATCCCATTCCCATCGAACTTTTTACCCACCACACCCCCAGATGCTTGGCTTTGACCCTCGCTGGATGATGATGCCCTCTTACATGGACCCTCGCATGGCTCAGAGTCGCACTCCTGTGGATTTCTACCCTTCAGCCCTTCACCCTTCAGGTGAGATATTCTCAGTGTTTCCCTTTATCATAGCAGTTGACTTGGTCCAGTATCTGGAAAGGTACTCTCAGACCTAAGACTTAGGGAATTGGTTTTCCAGATTTTAGAATGTGAGAATTGTGTTACAGTCTTAAAAGTTCTTCAAGTGCCCAGGTGCTCTGTGTCCTCAGGACTGGTATTTCAGGTGGTTTCTGGTCATGGGGGAGGATGACCTGTTGAGGTAGTTTTGGCTCTCTTCCCTTGCTGTGCTTCATCTGTCTCACCTCAGCCCAGACTTCTTATCCTGTCTGGCTGGCTGCAGTAAACCTCTAGGGATGAGAAAGTCAGTTGTGATGAGGACTACAGGCGAAACAAAGGAGCTTAGGAGGGAGAGCATATTGCCTGTCCATCTCCTGCACTGCATTGGGTTATCTTCCTTAGCAGCTGTGGAGCCATAGAAGGTATAAAGGTAGATCTTCCCTTTAGAAGAGGAGGACCAGTTTGGGAATGATTGGCAAATGTCGTGGGGAAATCTGTAGTTTCTGGGAAGGTGCTAGAAGCACAGAGCTTACCTTGCTACTGATCTTGAGGGATAAGAATATAACACTAGAGTGTATAAATTACTCCCTTGAGTCTGTGGCTTGTTTTCATGAACCTGCTTACTGCCAAGCCTGTGATGGTGTGTAGTGAGCAAGCTGGTTTTTGAAAGCTGTGTCACCTGCTATGTCATTCCAGGTATATTTCCCAAGTGCAGGCTTCTCTCTGCAGAAAGGTTTCCATGGCTGCAGTCACCTGCAGTCCAGGAAGGAAGGGGAATCAAGCTAGTATTAGATTGTTAATTCTTGCTGACAGTGAGACTGTAGTGTTAACAATACAAACTCTGTCATGACCAGGAATTATGAAGCCCATGATTCAGCAGGAATCCATCGGTGGGAACAGCCTTCGATCTGAAGATCAGAACTGTCAGGCAGGTCAGGTGGAAAGGAAGGCTGCTCCCATGGACCCTGTGCCAGTATGGGGCCCGGAGAGCTATGCATCTCTGCAGAGCAAAGGGTACTCCCTGTCGCATCAAAAGCAGTCTGACAACATGACCATGGAGGGGCTGCATGCCAGGTGAGTGCAGATCTCCCCCATCCTCACACATGCTATGGTGGGAGGCCATGCTGTCATAAGAGGCCATTTCATACTGAAAAGCAGGCTTAGGGTTGACCTAAAAGATGTCAAACAGGCCATTGTACTGATCTGGTAGCACCTTACGGTCAGTTTTTCTGGCTGATGCTAGTCCAGACTGACCAGCTTGGAGTCTTGTGGGGCTGCCTGTTCAGTAGGAGTTGCTTGTCATTTGCATGGATAGGTACTGAAAATGATGAGTCAGAAATTCTTGTCATTTCTAGTTTGTCTCCTAATTCTTTTGGACTTCCTGAATTCAGTTACTTGTTGGGGGCTGCATTTCCCTTTATTTCTTAAGTTTGCTGCCCAACATAGGAACTGCTTTCTTTATCATCCATTGATTTGACAAACCAGATAATACAGCCTGGGGCCATACCAGAATGCAGGGCAGATCTGCTACTTAAAGGCTCATTGTCTCATGATGTAGAACAAAACCTAATTTATTTCTTTGTACCTCTTGTGCTCAGCTTGGGCCCTTGGGTGCATGCTGTGCTTTACATTAACTGACTGTTTTATGTTTGTTGTTTCCTTCATAGAAATGGCAGTTCTTACTCTTCCTCTCCTGGAAGGCCAGAGAATCTGAATGCCCAGCGAGATCTCTTTGAGGAAGGAGGGGAGGAATACTTGAATGCTTTTGACAAGAAGGCCCAAGGAGACTTTGACAGCTGCCTGTCTTCTCAGAGGCTGGGCCAAGATCTCTTATTTCAACATCAGGAGAGTGTGCAGGAAACTTGTCCTTCCAGCAACCGCCATGCAAACTTGAGGTGTTCACCTCTAGAGCCTGATTTTATCCAAGCAGAGAAGAAACCTGAATATAATGGCTGGGACATCAGCCACCATCAGAAACCTTCAGAGACTGCGGCGGAGATTACAGAAGAAGTTCCCAGAAATGAGCAGTCATTCACTGCTGACCCGTGGAAGAAAGAAGGAGCTAATGCCAAACAGCCTGCTGAAGAGACAGCAGAGTGGGCCCCTGAAAACCGAAGCACAGGCGTCCAGCAGCAGGAGCAAATTGGGAGGACACGACGATCAGGCCCAATCAAAAAGCCAGTGCTGAAAGCCCTTAAGGTGGAGGAGAAGGAGAAGGAGATGGAGAAGGTCAAACTGGAGGGAGAGGACACCTCACGCCATCTGAAGGAGAAACTGACTGTTCAGAAAGCGGAAAACGAATCGGACGATTCTGCGGCCTTACTGAACTCCACACGTTACCTGCTGGATGACAAAGGCTCTTCCCAAGCCAGCCTTGCCCAAGAGGCTGAGAAGTCGCAAGAAGAAGAAGATGAGGAGGAGGAGGAAGATAAACCAGAAAGAACCTGGGAGAACAAGCTCTCCAGAGAGTCCAGTGATCTTCCTCCCACAAAGAGAAATAACTGGATCTTTATTGATGAAGAACAAGCCTTTGGTGGGAGAGGTCAAGGCCGTGGGCGAGGGAGAGGCTTCAGAGAATTCACTTTCAGGGGCCGAGGCACTGTTGTGAGCAGTCGGGGAGTCTACAACAACCAGCGGAGCAGCCGAGGGCGAGGGCTCCGGGAGTTCAACCAGCCAGAGGACTTCCCCAGGGGCAAGCCAAGGCGACGGATTGCAAGTGAGACGCATAGTGAAGGGTCAGAATATGAGGAACTCCCCAAACGTCGCCGTCAGAGGGGCTCAGAGAACAGCAATGATGGCTCTGTGCTGGACAGAGAGGACAGTGATTTGAAGAAGGGAGACTTCAAAGAGTCTTGGAGGTCCAACAAAATCTATTCAGATGATCACACTAGTCTCGACCCTAAGATGAGGGCCCCAAGAGCTTTTGGGAGGTCACTGCCACCAAGGCTAAGCAACTCTGGCTATGGGCGAAGAGGTTTCATGGGCAAGGAACCAACCCAGTGGCAAGGCAGGAGTGGGGGAGCGGGGTGGCAGGAGTACAGCCACAGCTCTCCATCAGATGCTTTTGGAAGCCGGCAACAGTCTGACAGGGACTACATTCAGGATTCTTACAAGCACGTGGATTCTTTCTCTAACCGGGTTTTTGATGAAAGCCATCTGGATGACAAGAGGCACTTCTTCCAGGAGGATTACTTAGCAGATCAGGAGAACATAGAGAACAGGCCATTCAGGAGGCGACGTCCCCCCCGTCAAGACAAGCCTCCACGCTTCAGGCGCCTCCGGCAAGAGCGAGAATCGGTTGGTCAGTGGAACCCTGACGAGGGAGGCCCCAACCTGCTGCCCAGCCAGTGGCCAGGACGGCCCAAACTGAGCACTGCAGAGAAGAGCAGCATCTCGGGCAGGCGGTCTCCTGAGCTGTCGTACCAGAACTCCTCAGACCACGCCAACGAGGAGTGGGAGACAGCATCTGAAAGCAGTGACTTCAGTGAGCGTCGGGAGAGGCGAGATGGAGTTTCGGAGAGTGAGGGCCAGCTGGAGAGTGGCCTTGGGAGTGGCAGCTTGGGAGAGAAGAGGGAGCTAGCAAAAAGGAGCTTCTCAAGCCAGAGGCCACTGGTGGACAGGCAGAACCGCAAGGCTGAGCCAGCAGGATACGTGGAGCAGTCTGTCAGGACTGTAGGAGCAGCTTCACGATATGAGAGCCAGCAGAATGGGGCACTCATAAAAAGTAAAAGGTAAAGTTGCTTTCTCATGTGCAAATGTTTGTCATGTGGTGCATGGATAACAGGTTGCATGGAGAACGGGGTCTGTGAGTAGGGGGCTGTTGCCTGTATCTCTTTCAGTCTAATGCGGGTGATTTCCACCTTATTCAATCTTACTGTGTCGGTATTTGCCTGAGCAGGTATTTTCTTAGACCTTAGCAGGGTCTGGTGTTGAGTGGTAAGGCAGTGCTGTGTGTTTCTAAGATGATGGGAGGAGTTCCTCCTGTGAGTACTGTAAGATAACTCTGACATTCTGACAGGATTAAGTATTTTCTCCACGGTGTCTTGTGAGGAATCTCATGATTCACCAGCACTGGGAAGAGTTTGCTGAGTTAGCTGTACCTTGCTTCAGAGCTTCTTTGATGGCTGCTTTTTTAACATTCTTTAATAAGAGCAGGACATAAAGCTTCTTGTGAAGCTTCATCATGCTGAGCTTAAAATGCTGATAAATAGACAACTTGTTCTTTGTGATTATCTTGTAACCTATCTCTGAAGAGCTCTTCAGAAACAGGGAAAGAAAGTGGGGCAAAATGATTTTTTTTTTTTTTTTTTTTTTTTTTGGTGGGGGCTCAGTATTGCCATCTTCCCTCCATCTGCCTCCCTTCCTCTTGCTTTATACTTGAGAGGAAATGTGTGCCAATTGCAAAGAAGAGCAAGGGAGAGCTAGTAGGCTGGTGTCATAGGAGGGTAGGAGACACTGAAGCCCTCCCTGTAGGGACAAGCTAGGATAGTGGCTTTGTTGCAGGGGCATCCTGTTGGTTGACTCATGAGTTCAGGTCTTGTTCTCTTTCCAACACACTTACCCAGTAGTCCTTATAATGGACTGTGTGCTCAGAATTAATGTCATCTTCTGTTGAGCAAACAGTGGGGAAGGAAGAGGTATAATTGGAAACCTGGTAAGGAAAATACAACCTGTGTGGTTTTTTTTTTCTTGCTAGTTTTTATCTCCTGGGGACAAACCTGATTCCTTTCTCTTGTTCTTACCTTGTAGATCTACTGAAGAAGGAGGGGGCCTTGGCAACACCAGTGGTGGGAGCAGCCACTCCATTTACAGCCTGGATAGGGCCTCTCTTGCTAACTCAGAGAGCGCTGAAGGGCCGGGTAAAAAGTCAGAGAAGGAGCCAAAGTCCACTGTGCAGAGAGCAAGCGAAAAGGGAGAGACTTTGTCACAATTTGAACTGAATTATGGAAGTGAGTAGTGGTGTTGTCTCTTTTGTTTTAACCAATAACAGACTGTGGCTTACTTCAAGCCTGGCTAGTTCAACCCATTGTAACTTCAAATATCAAGTTAGATTTGCTTGAACAAGAACATTCTAGAGTTTCTAAGTAGGGGCATCGTGGAAGGCAAATAAAATTAAACCCAAACTTTGAGCCAGATCTGGCTCAGCAGATGTTTCTGCCACAGAAAGTTTGGTTCTAGAGAGAAATGAGGCTGTTGTGTGTTTTGATCTACAATATTACATTTCAAGCCCCAAAATCCTTTCACAGAAGGAAGGAAAAGAGCATCTGAAGTGGGGAATCTGGATTCTGAGCTTCTAGCAAGCAGGCAAGAAATAAGTAGCTCTGAAAATACTGGCATTAATAGTATGAGAATGTTCTGAGTTGGAAGGGGCCCATAGGACCATAGAATACAACTCCTGGCTCCACAAAATCACTCAGTCCTCTTTGCTGGTGACTGAGCTTTTTTACTGTTAGTGGAACTGAAGCTTTACACCCAAAGTTCATGGATGTTTCCTAAAGGCACTTGTGCCTGCTTTGACCTGGAGAGGTGTGAGATTTGTTTCCACTGATAATACACTTGAAGTGGCCTGATTTAGCATGTTTCCAAACAGCCCCAGCTGGAGCTTGCTCACCATGAGGCAAAGGAGAGCAAAGTCTTGAAGGGTAACACGACTAACTGATGTCAACAGACGACTGTGGCTTAGTTTTCAAAGCTTAGCTGCAGTGCTGCTGACTAAAGCTACTCATTCGTTTGTAACAAGTGGGTCCTATTTAGAATGTCCTCTAAATGAGAGCAGTTACAAAGCTTCATATGCATAGGCTTCTTTTTTTTAACTCATACGCACTTTGTTTAGGTACCATCATTGATAATCGGGCATCAAACACAGCAGAAGAGAATGAAGTGGGATCTATGGCGGGTGAAGGTTTCATTGAAGTTCTTACTAAAAAGCAACGTCGTTTGCTGGAAGAGGAGAGAAGAAAGAAGGAGCAGGCTGCTCAGGTAAGGAGTAGGAAGTAGGGAAAAATTGAACTGATACGTTTTTTAAACTGTTGTCACAGGAATAAGGCCCTGGAAAGCATTTGTGTAAGTGTAAGAAAAATACACAGTTGTCCAAAGTAGGATTTATTCTGTGTTAGGCTCTAACTTCTGATCTGCCTTCGTGGAGTGAAGAGGAGGAATTAAGCAAAGCAAATGTGATATACTGACAATTCTGCTTTGCTTGAGCTGCAGCTCTCCCTAACACTGGGGAAAAAAAAAGTCATAGCATTTTTTTCACTTGTGAAACACAACTCTGTTACATGAGTTAGGGGCATTTCATGGTTGGATTTGATGATCTCTAGAGGTCCGTCCCAACTCCTACAACTGTGATTCTGTGTGGCATTGGCACTTTGAAATCCTGGGTTAAACCTGCCAGGAACAGGCTTTATTAATCCAGCTCAGTGACAAGTCTAACAGCCTGTGCTTTTTCTATCTCAGGCACCAGCTAAGGCCCGTGTTCTTCAGTCTCGCATTCCTCCTCGATTTGCTAAGAAGCAGAACAGCTTGTGCTTGGAGCAGGCTGATGTAACTGTGTCTGGAAACAGCCTGGGCACAGAAATCTGGGAGAGCAACAGCCCAGGTAAGTTTGGGAGTGTTTGGTTTGGAGTGTTTCACAGAAGCAGGGTATACATGCTTAAGAGGAGACAACTTTCTTTCATTCTGATGATGTAAACGGGGTGGGCCTTCAATATCATTTTGTCCAATCATCCATCTACAACCAATAATTCCCCAACATAAACAATATCCCTTAGTACTACAGCCCATTCCAGCATGCCTGACCACTCTTTCTGAGAATAAATTCTTCCTCATATCCAGCCTGAGCCTCTCCTGGTGCAACTTGAGATCATTCCTCTAGTCCTATTGCTAGTTACATGGGAGCAGGTCAACCCTTACCTCACCACAACGTCCTTTCAGGTAGTTGTAGAAAGCTGTAAGGTCTCCCCTGAGACTCCTTCAAACTAAACAATCCCAGTTTCCTCAACTGCTATTCCTTGTAAGACGAGTCCTCCAAACCACTCACCAGCTGTGTTGCCCTTCTGTGGTGGTGCTCCAGGGCCTTTATGTCTGTCTTGTAGTGAGGCCAAAAACTGAACACAGTACTTGAGGTGCAGCCTCAGCAGAACTGAGTACAGAGGAGCAGTTGCCTCCCTGTTCTTATCTGTTCAGAACTGTACCATTAAGCTGTCCATCTCCTGTTGCTGGCCATGTCAGTCTCCTGATCTGTTTCATGGGTCTTTTTGTAAGATTAAGGTCCTAGCATTTTCGAGACTTGCTGGCCTTGATCTGCCTTCTTATTTTGCTATTATCTTGTCCTTTAGCACTTAATAGCTAGCACCTCCCTTGTTACCCTCTCTCTCCTATTGTTCTCACATTCCTGAAGAATCTCTTTCCTCTGTTGTCTGTCCTCAACTCTCTGCAGCCTCTCTTCTCTGCCCATCTCAGCTGACAGGGGAGCAATAACTTTTTGAGGTAGTGAAAATATCCTTTCATAAATCTAGAAATGAAATGTTTATTGTGCAATGTGCACAGTGCACAAGATGTGCTCGCAGTTCTGTTTAAAGCAACTGAACTCTACTGAACTCTACCCCTGCGTTTTCTTCCAGCTCTTTCAGTTCAGTCTCCTGGAAGTGATTCCTGGAGCAAGCCTGTTAATACCTTCAATGGTACTGAATCTAGTTCCACTGAGGTAAGTGGCAACTCGTGCCTTTCAGGTATCGTGTGTGTCAGATTTTAACATAGATGGCTTTTGCTTCTCATTGCTCCATCTGTGCTTGGTGATGTCAGCTCTGCTTGTGCAATTCTAAACTCTGCAGTTCTGATTTGAGCTTCATGCTGCTCTAACTTAGAGGGCCAAGTGTTGCTTAGAGTTAGATGTGGGTGTAAGTCTGCAGTAACTGTCTGGTAGGTGTATTCCAGGGTTGTGCTCCTAACTGGGAGCAATCTTGTCCAGGAAGGTGAAATACTGTAGATAATGGTTTTTTTTTATGCATCCATTGCTGTGAGCAGTGTGTAGCTGTAGTCTTAATGCAGGGATGGCAGAGGAAGTTTCAGAATGTTTCACATGTGGAGGCCAGAGTTCAAGTCTGGTTTGGTTCACAAGAAACAAAAGTTTGGCAGTCTTAGCCTACTTGCCATGTGTGCTGCTTCCACCTTACTCTGAAGCCACAGTAGGATTAATACCTTGGTCAGTCTGTCGCAGGGTTGTGTGGCAGTAAAGCAGTAGCCAGGGGAATGCTGCAGGTCAAGACCAACTCCTCTGTAGTTAACCAAGAATGTGGTTTCAAAAGGGGACGTGGTCTTGCTGTTTTCTGGGATATTTATCCTCCTTTGTGGATTTGGGTCAAAGTCCGGGGCTTTAACGCATTTCGTGCTTTGCATAGCAGGGTTTTAAAGGCAGCCAGGGGGATAGTGGCATTGACTTGAGTGCGGAGTCTCGGGAATCCTCCGCGACCTCCTCTCAGCGCAGTTCTCCATATGGCACCCTCAAACCAGAGGAGATGAATGGGGCTGGCCTGGTGGACCCAAAGCCTGACTGCCAGAAGGAGCAAGTGCAGAAGCAATCTGATAAAAAGGTAATCTGGATTTGCAGCCAAGCCAGAGCACATAGTGAGAGAACTTGTGAAGTGGTTCTTTTGTTCTTAATAGCACTTTTAAGGCTTGAGATGGGGTTATTTGGTCTTTTTGTCTCAGCCTCTCTGCTTTCCTGTTAAGGATTCAGATCAAGGCTCAGGACAGAACAAGGAACACAAGCCTGGACCAATCGGCAACGAACGCTCCCTGAAAAACAGAAAGGGTTCGGAGGGAACGGAACGGCTGGAAGGGAATATTCCCCCTGTTAATGGGGTGGAAATTCACGTGGATTCTGTACTTCCTGTGCCACCCATTGAATTTGGAGTAAATCCTAAAGTGAGGATTGCATTTAATTTTATCTTCTTGGTGGTTTGAGCTTGTTGAGATGTGAAAGGTGGTTTCAGACAGCAGGATTGTTTAGAGGAAGCTTCCAGTGTATACACTGTGGATTTGCCTTAGATTTCACTGACACAAACCAGGTACTCAAGATGTGTTGGCCAAATGCATAATATGCTTTTGTAAGTAGTGTCCCAGGGAGCTGTTGGGGTGGTGGTAGATGTGATAGACAAAGTGGTGGCCTTCTAAGCCTTTGTGCCTCTGGGGATTGCCTGCTGCTGAGTGCTGAGAAGCATCTCCATGTTGTCTTCCAGTGAGGCTTACTAAACGAAAGTCTTTAGTTTCTACTGTCATGATTCAGGCTAAAGTCATTAACCATGAGAAGCAAACTGGTGGCCCTTGGGTCTGGATTTGAATGTTTTATGTTCCACTTCTTCAGGACTCTGACTTCAGCTTGCCACCTGGTTCTGCTTCTGGCACTGCAGCTAACCCTGTCACCAAATTGCAGGATGCCTTGGCCAGTAATGTAAGTATCTTGTTTCTGTTTTGATCATCTGACCCTTTCCTTGGTTAAATCTCAGATGCTGCCAGTCAGAGAA
The DNA here is from genome assembly GCF_019238085.1 of Lagopus leucura. Lineage (NCBI taxonomy): Eukaryota > Metazoa > Chordata > Aves > Galliformes > Phasianidae > Lagopus > Lagopus leucura. The sequence goes on along the minus strand of NW_024962275.1, from coordinate 4,234,859 downwards.
AACGTGTTTCTTTGCAGTTGACTTCACCTTTAATGTTCAGGCATCTCACGTGACAAAGATCCGTAATGGAAATCTGTTGCCCTCGAGGTACCTTGGTAAAATGAGCATCGCTGGCTCAGGAGTGATAGAGAGCGAGTGTGTTATCATTCAGTGACCTTTGTAAAACCAAGAGGTTTTACAGATCTGGGATGACCAGTCTCCTGAGACACAGAGGAGTGCTGGTAATGGATGTGATGGGCATACTGGTGTTTTTAGGTCTAGACTGGCAGCTTCCCCAGAAGATCTCATCTGCCACAACACAGAACTGTTACCTTGTTAAGCCAGGCCCTTCAAGAAGTTTCCTAGCTCGTTCCAGCCATCTGTGTATTTTATTATATGTGCAAGAGTGAGCACGCTGAAAGCCCAGCTTGTAACACAGCTGTGAACAGCAGTGTGAGAAACTCACAAGGCTGCTTTTGAAGTGTCTTCAAGTTTGTAGGTGGTTAGGATTTTTGAGACTTGTCTTAAGGGATCTTTCTTTTGAGAAATGCTCTTTCAGAAACAAGTATTGTGTGAAATTCAGGTGAGATTCCATATTTGTCTTCTGCAGATTTCTGTTGCTGACTCCAGTTGATATTTAAATGCACATTGATGTAACCCTGTGTAAAGAGTATGGTTGCACACCATCAAAGCTTTGTTTATTCCATCAGCAGAGTGGATAATGGTTCAATGTAGTACTTAACTCCTGAGGCGTGAATGCTTTGAGGTGTAGTTACTGCAGCTATCACTGAGGCTGTAGTTCCTCTTGATTTTCTCCTTGAATATTCACCATTCATGATCTCCCCTCAGGCAGGGTTAACGCAGTCCATTCCTATTCTGCGAAGAGATCATCACCTTCAGAGGTGCATTGGCCTGAACCCGATGTCCTTCCCCACTGCAGAGCTTACTCTTAAGGTAAGTAACCTGGCAAATGTGCTTGTCCTCAAAGTGGGTACCTTGTCTGCTTGACCAGAACAGTGAGGGTGGAGTGGTCTTTCTCTCTGTTCTTTTAGACACTGCTAAATCTTTAATTATTTCCTGTAAAAGTTAAGTATATTTGCTATTTATCGTGGATGAAGAGGGATGAATTCCAACAGTCCTGGATGCTGAAGTCCTCGTTAATTGTAAAAATAAATGTGTGGCAGAGCTTTCTGACTAGTGACTGTCTCAGTAACTGGGTAAGGTGACTCATCAGTGATCTTAGACACCTGATGTTTAAAAGCAACAACCAAAAAAGCCAACAAAAAAGAAACGCCCCATCTTGCCACCCTCAGAACAACTTGTCAGGTACCCAGAGGGATGAGTGTTTGTGAGGGATGCATACCCACTGGGAACGGATATGAAGCCCCTTGATCAGAGACCTGTTAGCTTTCTGCTCTGACTAGAGTGGATTTAGATGGAACTAACAGTTTACAGATGAGCAGCTCTAGACCTCAGTATTACCCTCCACGTCTGAATTGTCTGCAGTTATCACCCTTCGTTTCTGTAGATGGAGTCTGCTCGTAAGGCTTGGGAAAACTCTCCTAGTTTACCAGAACAGAACTCTCCAGGAGGTGCAGGCTCAGGCATCCAGCCTCCTTCCAGTGTTGGAGCTTCCAACGGTGTCAGCTACAGCTCTTTTGGTGGAGTTTCTATGCCTCCTATGCCTGTGGCGTCCGTAGCACCTTCTGCATCTATTCCAGGTATCTGCAAACTGTGGCAGCAGTATTTGCATTGTCTGGTTGATATCTGAATCCTCCATGGATTCTGGTGGAGAAGAGCATCCATGTAAATTGAAAGACTGGTTGGCATTTAACAGATCTGTAAGGAGAGTTCAGGAAAGAGGGACTGTTTCTTGAGTGTTACCAGTGTAATTTTAGCACGAGGCTGACTTTCCTTTTGGACTTAGCTATAACTGAGTAGAGGCTCTTTATGTGTCAGTAGATCTTGCTTGCCCTTCACTGTGTAGTCAGTCGAATAGAAGAGAAGGAAAAAATAAACCTGTGGCTGAGACAATAATCCCAGTATCAGCATCAACCATTCTGCTCATTTTGCTGTTTGTAACTTCTGTGTACATCGCATGTTCTGAGCACGTCCTGCTCCTTGTACGTAACAAAAAAATATGTTCAAAAGTTTGCATAAGTCTGGTAGGTGAGAAGGTGTTGCTATCCTTAAATTATGGAGGGAAAACTTAAACACAGTGACGTTCAATGATATGTATAGTTAGCAAGAGAGTGCCTGGAATGGAAAAAAGAAATGTACCTGGAGTCTGATTCCCAAAAGACCTCTCCTACATGCAGCGAGTGTCCTTCTCATTTCTCAATTCAGGAATGGATAATGAGTCAGCTGCTGTAGCCAATTTGTTAAGAAAACACATTATTTTCAAGTTAGGTCATTTATTTCCCCCACTTTCACCGTGGTGAATTCTCCCCTTGTTTTGCTTGAATATCCCATGTTCAGATATGCAGGCACAGGAGTGGCGTGCTGCGTTCCTTTTGGTGCCACTTGGGGTAAAAATGGCTTTTCGACTGCTTATGTGAAGGTCTCAGATATCCTGGTTGCCCTTTCTATCCCTCCTAACTGTAAATCTGAGGGGATTGCAAAGCAGGTTTCTGGCATATAGGAAGGATTTGGAGCACCTGAGCTCCTGAGCTGTTAGTGTTGATGGGCTGGCGGGTCTCTATAGGGTGCTGTGCCTGTACCTTGAATTACACCCTCTCTTTTCTGATACTTAGGTAACCATATTCCACCCCTGTATCTGGATGGCCATGTGTTTGCAAGTCAGCCCCGCCTGGTTCCTCAGACAATACCTCAGCAGCAGAGCTACCAACAAGTAAGGGAGGCATGTAATTAGCTGATGGTTTTTCAAGCGGTCTTCAGGGTGATGTGTAAGAATACACATGTATTGTATACAATGTAAGATAAACGTGGTTTGTTTATCTCTCTGACGGTCCAAGGGACCTTAGGTATGAAAGTTCCTTGAATGCTGCTTCCCAGTAGGGTGTTAGAGGTCAGTGAAATTATTGAGAGATAATTTATTTATTTTTATTTTATAAAGATTGGGTTTAAGTGAAACGTATGGAGAGAAATCTGCATGAGGTGAGGTGACCAGTAACGGAACAGAATGACATAAATCAGGTATCAGGGAAGTTCAGATGGGGTATTAGGAAGAGATCCTTCACTAGGAGGGTGTTTGGGCCCTGAATAGGCTCCCCAGGCCCATGGTCAAAGCATAGAGCTTCAAAAGCGTTTGGACAAGATGCTCAGACATGTTGTTTGTTTTTTAGGTAGTCCTGTGTGGAGCCAGGAGTTGGACTCAGTGATCCTTGTGGGTCCTTTCCAACTCAGGACATGTCTGTTACTTGCAGTATATTCTACAGCCAATCAATATTGATGGCAGATTTCATTAGACTGAGCAAATAGGGTGTTGATAGGGTTGAGGAGAGCCAGCCTCCTCAGGATAGGAGTGCAGGTAAATGCAAACTTGGATTATTGGTGTTGATAAAAGGCCTAATCTGTGTGTGGAGTCCCCTAATGTATCCATCAGGTGCCTCTTGGAACATTCTTCTCTCAGGTGCCTGTGCAGCCTCTTTCCCTGCCGGTGTGCTTCTCTGTTGTAGGAGGAGCTGTGCAAAGCTGCAGTGTAGGTCACTGTCGTGGCACATTACCTTGTTGAGGAAACTGATGGCTTTATAATAGCCTGGGAGAGCTTTTGGTTGCTCTTGTATCTCTCAGTCATCTCAATTTCTTCCATAGGCGGCTGCTGCTCAACAGATTCCCATTTCCCTCCACACATCCTTGCAGGCCCAAGCTCAGCTTGGCCTGAGGGGTGGTCTGCCTGTTTCTCAATCCCAGGAGATGTACAGCTCCATACAGCCCTTCAGGTAACTACTTTGCAATTTTTCATTTCCTTGTGGCCTTAACTTTTCGTTGGTCTGGGTGAAGCTGACTGATGAGATATTCTGTACTCATCTCTTCCCTCTCTGACATCCTGTTTCTTTCCTTTGATAACAATGCTGGAGAGCATAAAGGTGGAGAGCAAACATATTAGGGTACATGAGGCTTTTATAGTGTGCTGCTTCTACAACAGTGGCAAAATCTGTCCTCGAAAAATTCAGTTGCAGTGCCTGCATTCTCAAGGGATATGATGTATCTTGGGAAGTATGCAGAAGGTGGAGGTTTGTGGGGTGAAAAGCAAATTTCTTAATGAGAAACTCAGAGCCACAGCTTACTGGATTTGGCTTCTTTCTGGGGAGAAGGCTTAGGAGTTGGTTTGATCAGAACTGAGTAGCTGCATGGGGAAATCAAATAACATTGTCATTAGATAAAAGCTACACGGCAAGAACAGAATACATGCCTGCTCTTTGTTGGAAAAAATAGTAAGATTCAACTTAAAAATCAGATGTAAGTGGAATAGTGAGAGTATTTGGCCACAAGAGCTGCTTACTTGAATTGAAGGAATGAGACATCCACTTCAGAGTTGGGGTGGCTATGGGATTAACATATTCTCTACTCTGTTTATTGGGGTTTTTTTGCATTAAATGAGGGCAGGTGACCAGGATGGTTCTTCCAGACCTCAAAAATCTAGACATGAAGTTGGAAAAAAAAAAAACTAAAGAAAATTGTTAGCACTGTAACACACAAGCAGCACAAGGAGCTGCTTGAATCTTTAATTAATTATTTCTGCTTTGCAAAACAGACTTCTGGTAAATTGAGTCTTTTCCTTTACTATTAATCCAGAGGGCATTGTGCAGAGTATTAATGCAAACTTGGGGTGGGACACGCTGTCATTTTGTTGTAGGTTCCTGCAACACAAGGACCGAATTGCTGAGAGCTGCTTGCTGATCGGAAGCCAGATACCTTTTGATAGGCATGTGTGTGCAGTCTCCAAAGGTTTCCTATGTAACTTAAGCTCTTTTTTCTTCTCCAGGTCTCAGGTGTATATGCACCCCAGTCTATCTCAGCCCAGCACCATGGTCCTGACAGGAGGCACTGCTCTAAAGCCTCCGTATTCCGCCTTCCCAGGCATGCAGCCCTTGGAGGTGGTGAAAACCCAGTCTGGATCTCCCTATCAGCCCTTGAATGGAAGCCAGGCGCTGGTTTATGAAGGCCAGATAAACCAAGCAGCTGGTATGGGAGCCTCCCAGATGATGGACTCCCAGCTTACCCAGGTTAGGAGCAGGGCTTGCAAGGCACTCTTGTGTGAAGTATCACTTGTTCCTGAGATTGGATTGAGACTCATAGTTGTGTTAAATCATGTTTGTGTGAGCTAAGCTCATTGTAAAGAGGTAAAAGATTTTTCCATGAGACTCTTTTTGTGAGCTGTTGCTTCAAAAATGTAGCACCGTATTTAATGAGATTCTTACTAATTGCTTGTACGTCCCTACTGCAATGACCTTTTACATTGAGGGATGTCCTCACCCTTCAGACAGACGTTTTGTGCAGAATGAAACCTTGCAGTGCTTCCCAGGTAGAAGGCTCTGATATGATAAATGTCCTAAAAGTACTACTTCCAAGAGCCAACAGAGTAAATTCAGGCTTAGATTTTTATTATTTTCATCCCAAAGTGAGGTCATGGTAGCTCCCAAATCCAGCAGTTGTGAGTACTGCCAGATAAATCAGAACAAACAGGAGGTTGTTGAGCCATGAGCTGCTTCTTGTAAGTTCTCTTTAATTATTACCATAATCAGTTTGAAATTCATTGCAGAAAATAGAGAACCATTGCTTTCTCTGGCAATGCTTTGGCATGAAAGTAGAACAGACTTTGTGGCTTGGGTATTAAAGCTGCAAACAGAGTGTCTGATGCTGTCAGAGCTGTCTGACACTGCTGTTGGATCAAGAGAAAAATCATACATGCAGAGATGAGGAGGAAGATTGAAAAACTGGATGAAGGTTTCATGCAAGGGGGAAAGTGCAGTTATGTTAAACTGGTGCTGTGTTGAAAACCCAGCTGGCAGGGTGTCAGCAATGCTACCAGCACATGCTTTTCAGTGTGAAATTTCTTCTGATACATTAATTTGCATTTACCCTGTGCCAGACTGCACTATTTTTGAGATTCTTTGTAGCAATACTGTGCTTCAGGATATTAGGAGAGAGCATCTCAACCCAACACAGTAAATTTAAAGCTACTGCCTTTAATTAACTGCATGTCCTCATCACACAGCTAACGATGCCTGTGCCTGGCTCCCAGCTTCCGCTGCCTCGCTATGGCTCTGGCCAGCAGCCCCTGATTCTGCCACAATCCATCCAGCTTCCTCAGGGGCAGAACCTGTCTGTAGGAGCTCCCCGAAGAATTCTTCCTCCTGGATCACAGCCTTCAGTTCTTGCTGCCAGCAGGGAGGTGAGGATTAACTGAAGTTTTCCTCCTTGATCTTGCTTGTTAATGGAGAGACTAGCTTCTTGGGGATCCTGAAATGTCAAAGGCAATTACTGGTGTTAAAATGAAGGAGCCCTTTTCTTATCTCCAAAGCACAAGCCAGCAGTGTTTCAAGTTTTACTGCTGGTCATCATTCTGTTTCCGAGGAGCCGTGTCCTGCCTTGATCCAGTTTGGAGTCTCCAGTTTTATTACGTGTTTACACAGGTTTCCCCAGAGTGCTTGAGGGGTGGTGAGCTCCAGACACAGTTGGAATACTGCCCAGATATTTCACACTGTTGTGAAGCTTGTCCATTTGAGTAGGTATATTAATGTCATGTCTGGTTTGATGGATTTGTATCATAAGTTTGTCTATTCTAGGGTTCAGAGAGTACAGCAGTTAACTTGCAGGTTTAGTATTTGCTTGTGCCACTGGCTTGTTAGTTTAACACAAGCAGATCTTTTTGCTTTAAACCCTGGTTTTCTTCATCTGAAAAGTGTTTCTTCTTTTAATGGGCACATGGGTAGAAGGGCAGAAGTTCAGTTTAAGTGTTCATATAAAGTAATGGACTTCCTCTGGAAGCAGAAATGATACATTCTCTTGCTCGTTTTCCTCTGTAGTCCTCCCAAATGGAAATGAAAGGCTTTCATTTTTCTGATGGTAAACAGAACATGTCCTCCGGAGGGTCTGTACCATCACCACATGCATACAGGTAAATACTTACAAAATTTGGCCTCTGTAGTCAGAATGAGGAAGAAGTAGTGTTCCCCATTTGCAGTGATATGGTACGTATACATGATCCCTGTGTAAGACCCTCTTGGGTATTCATGTGTAAAATACACTTAGTATAGTCCAAGTACTTGCATCAAAATGTTAATGGCCTTCATTCTTGGTTAGGGCCCAGTGTGTCTCTGATGTGGTCCTTGGTGATTGTGGGAATTGTGTGAAGTTATTTGTGTTCAGCATCATAAAGGCAAATAGGAATTCTGGTTTTTGTGTGTTTCTCATTTAGGTAAAAAATTGGAATAACTGAGTAAATGTTGTAGTTCCAGCACGATCTGTTTCATCTTCTCAAGATGAGGCAGTAATATGCAAACATTCAGAACCTTCAGGTCACTAAGATTCTCTGAGGCTTTTCAATACTTTTTCTTCTAAGCAATCCATGTGTTTTCTTTTGGGCTGGGAAGTCCATGGGTTCAGACTCATGCTCTGTGTACTGTTGCTTTCTGCTCTTTTTTTTTTTCTTTCACACATGAATAAGGTTCTTGTTCCGTTGTAGAATTTACTCCATGAATGTTGTCGACTCTTCGATTTCCAGGCCTAGCTCTGCCAGCCCAAATGGGAAGCCGTCTGGACCAGCAGTTAGTATGGGCTCTGTGCAAGGACACTATGTGCAACAGGTAGTGTGTGTCAGTACTCTCACCCACTGGTGTTTGCTCTTCAATAGTATCACCCTTGTTCCTTGTACTTGAGAGGGTGACAGTGTAGTTAAGCTATATGTGGAAGTTATTTTCCTTGCAGGGAAAACAAGAGAGTGGACTGGGTGGATGCTGTACTGAGCCCATGAGTAATGCTCAGTGATGAGAGGTCAGGAAAGGTTAGAGGATTGCATGTCTTGTGGTGCTTGCTTTGAATTTTTGTGGGGATATTTGAGATCCTTTGCATGAGATGTTTCAGGGTAGCAAAGGGTAGCAGAACAGAGAAGACAGCTGAATTTTGGAGCAGATTTGATGTCTTGCATGAATGATGGTCACCGGTGTTTTTTCTAATGCTTCCTTTTCTGTATGTCAAAAGGCAAAGCAACGGGTGGATGAAAATAAAGCCAACCTGGGAGCAGTAAAGCTGCAAGAAACAGCCTCCACGAGCCAGATGAAACCAGTGCGCACAGGAGCGATCAAACCTCAGGCTGTAAAAGTGGAGGAAAGCAAGGCCTAGGAGCACAGCTGATGCCCAGCTGCTTTATATATACAACAACAGCTGAGACTGAACCCCACTGGATCTCCTGAAAATCTCACCAGACCTACACCTGCCCCACACTGACTGACTACAGTGACATCATCCCAGTCCTTCTCTCCTAGCAAAGCAGTTTGCAACAGTGGATATGACATTGACCTGCTTGCTTTGAAACAAACCATGTGACTTTTAAGTGGCTTAAGCCTTTTTTTTTTTTCTCCCCATGCCCCATCCACAGGTAGCTGTGATAGCTCACTTGGCAAAGCCCATCCTTCTCCTTCCCTACTTCTGTCTCAGCAGAGTGGCAACTGAAGGAGAGGGTGTTACTTAGAGGTTTTTCATTTTAAAGGCAGCTGAGGTTTTTACAGAGAAAAAAAAGCTATATCCTTGTTTATAGCAGAACTTTTATATGTTCTCTCACTTTTTTCCCCTTCTTTCTGCTTTCCTCATTCCTTCCAGAAGAGAAGTCCCATTGACTAAAAAATAATGTTCTGACAGAACTCCTCCTGATTTTTGTATGTAGTTTTGTGCAATGCTGAGAATCTATACTCTTCTAAATTGAGTTGGATTGGGTATATTTTCCCCAGACAGTTTAGCCTTTCAGATTGAGTAAAAGCAAAACAAACAACCACAGTACACTTACAGCGTTCATGAATTTTTCAGTATTTTTGTTTTAAGCTAGAAGCAGTGCTTGCATTAGAATAAATGTGTCCTGAAGTACGTAGTAGATCAGTGCATTAATCTTGAAAGTTGCACCACGTTAATTGTAGCTTTGGGGTGCCTTGTGCACAACAAAATGTGGCATTTTCGTTTTAAGGAAAAACGCACCAGACTTCTGTTGCAGGCTCCTCTGGATTTAGGGTTTTTTGTTCGTTTTTTGTAGGTTTGAGATTTCTTTAGTGACTGCCAAACACGCAGCAAAATGTAAATCATGGACTTGCAAAATGTAAAATCTTACGAGAAATCTCCTCACCACTCATGGGTCAGAAGAGTTGGCTAGAGCCAACGAGTTTGTTTGGACTACTTTTTGTAGTTGTGATGCTCTCTTATGCTCCCTACTTTGGCTGCTTTAGTTCCTTGTCTCCTGAGACTTGTTCTATATTGTGCTTATCCGTCGGGGCTGCTCTCCTAAGCTTTGTTCTTCTCCCTTTTCCCTAGGTTCCTCTCATGGCCTCTTGTAATATTTGCTTACAAACATTAGTAAGGGAGCTCCTCTGCAAGGCAGCCTTTTTAGCACACTTAGAACCTCCTTTTTTTCTATTGGAAGCGCATGGATTCAGAGTCAGTTTGGAATCATCCTTTCGATCTCCTTCCACAGGTGAACAGCAAGTGGTTCTTTAGTTTTGATGTAATAGTGTGTATACTGTGTCGCAACCTTACACTTCCTCACCAGTATTTATTTGATGGTAAATGAAAGGAGGGTCCCAGTGGGAGTGGGTTGGGCTTTTATTTTTTTGGTTGGTTGTTTTTGTGTGTGTGTGTGCGTGCGTATGTAGATTTTAGAATGGACTTGCAAGTTCCTGAAAGTTCTTGGAGTCCTCAAGCTGACAGTAGTCATAAGTAAACTCAGCTACTTCCAGCTAACTTGGTTTGTGTTGTTTAGCTCCTTGAAAATGTAAAGTAGGCTGGTCACTCTGAAGTGAGGGAAAGAAGAACTTCATTTCCACAGTAGATGATAGCTTGCTAACTGGCTGTGCTGTCTGCATCTGTTAGATGGCAGCAAATCGTTTCTTGGTGGTTCCAAAGAAGATATTTTGAACAAAGAATGTATTTGGGAAGGGATCTGGAAGGTGTTCTTGTTTGTGTGCTTTTTTTTTCCCCCCCTTTATGGGAAATATCCTTCATAACTTTCTAGGGATGCATTTGAAATTTTAAGCTAGGTATAAATAAGAATTTTATACAGTAGCTTTAAAAAGAGCTTAGAAACCTAATCTAACTTAGACATAGTAATGTGCCCTTTCCATAGGTTTCCCCAATGACTGTGGCAGAGAACGTGAAGGGAAGGGGGTAGGATGGTACTTCTAAGAAAAGTAAGAGCTCTTTTATTTCTCATGTTTTATGGATTTTTTTTTTTAAACTTCAGAGCAGAGTGTGCCAGCATCTCTAGCATCCTCCTTTAAAGTACAGGGTTTGAGATTGTGACAAATATTTCTCCAGGCTTCAGACAATTCCCAGACCTGCTTCCTCATCTGTTAGTCCTGCTCCCGACATTTTCCAAAGATTTTCCACCAGAAAGTCATCCCGCTGCACTTTTTATTTTCTTCTGTGGAATATCATGAACAACAGAATTGTCTTTTTTGTTTTTTATCCTCCTGCCCAGCTGGCCCTACTGATGTCAGCCCAGAACCTAACTGTAGTGGTTAAAGATGCTCAACCCAGGCTCCCTTCTTCTCCCATCTTTCCTATCCTAATAACACTACTTAAGCTTTACAAAGAACCGACCTCTTTCCTCCTACCTTTATGACTCTTAAATGGTCAAATGTGTTGGAGAAATTGGGTTATTGCTAAACGCAAGATACTGCAGTCCCTCTGGTGTAAATGCCATCAGAACTACAACACTTCCTGTTGAAAAAGGTCACCCTTCTTTCTCTCTTAACCTCTCCCGTCCTTCCCCCAACAGAATAAAACACTAGAATTTATTTATGCATATTTGATGTTGTAGGTCTAGGTGAAAAAGTAATTGTTTCACTGCTCTATTTATATATTATGTCTGAATTATTCTGTGTAGGAAAGGCCAAGAAATGCATGTGAGCTTCATTCCATTCCTCTCCTTTGCGTGACTGTCAGCTGCAGTTGGCGAGGCACTCTTCCACTTAATGGAATTCTGTGTGATGGAATGCAGTTACAGAGCCCAGATTTCTAAGGTGCAATATCCTATTTCTCTGGCATGTAGTTTTGTTTGTTTAAAGCTAGCACGAGGTTACTGATGTTAGTAAGCAGTGCTCTGGAGTCAGAAGGAAGGTCTCTGATTCTCAAGGTGCAGAAATGCCAGGGTTTGCTGATAACAATTCAGCTTGGGAAGTAGAGAATGGCAATGTTTAATGCTGATGTTTCTAAGGGGATACTTCAGTTTACTGTCTCCACTGCTGAAGGGTAATGCCCTAATGATTTATTTCTTTGCAAGATGCTTTCATTTTGACTGGAATTCTGCTACACACAGTAGGCTCCTGCTGGAAAGATGCAGTGTGCAGTGGAAGGGAGAGGTGGGATCTGCATTTTCAGCAAAAACGGGTGAGGCAGAAGTATTCGGAGGCTGACTTTGCTGCTTTTTGTACAGCTGAAGGTCTAAATCATGTGTAAACAGTTCTACACACAGTGATTCACAGCCTAGCCAGCTGCATGTCGTGCTGCTTTCCTTTCCAGCTCAGCTTGCTTTTAGCCCGCAGTGAAAACAATAATAAAGGTTAGGGGGAAAAAATAATGTTCCAGTGTATTTTCAAATGACAGGTGGAAGCACCAGTGAAACAGCTATTGTTATCTTTCCTAATTCACTCTTGGCTCTGCCACATGACAGCTATACAGTAGTCAGCCACTCAGTCTCTTGCAGCCCATTGAACTCCACATGTGTGTGTTCATGGGGACGCATTTAACAGTTTCCTTACAAGAATGCTACAAAGCTACATGCTGCCCTGTGGTTCCTGTGTGTTTATGGATATATATTATAACAATGAGATTAGCTTTTTTTGCTATGTCTCACATTCTGGCAGGCAACTATATTCACTGCATGCTAAGATCTCGTTTGGTTGCATTTTGCTGACCTTCTGTTTCCCTTCTGTCTTAGCTAAGCATAGATTAATCCTTGCAATGTGGGTTATTTTCAGTGTCCAGCAGCAGCCCAGTTTATTTATAAGAAAGATGCACCTGTAAACAAAGATCACTTTACAGCAGGCATCGGGATAGCTGGGCAGCCCAGCAGGCACGAGCTGAAGCAGGCTGCTGGCTGTGAAGAGACAGCAGCAGGTGGTTGGGTTGAAGTTTTTCTTCTTTCCCCCAAAGACCCCCGGACGTTACTCATGGCTGCAGGTGCCTGCTGGGGTTCAGGACGGCCGCAGCAGCGAGGTGCTCACCCTTGGCATGTCTCAAGGCTGGAACCCCCCCTCTGGCTCTCTGTGGATCGCATTTGTTGTTTCTCAAGGGGATATTGCACTCCTCCGAGCTTTTAACCTCATCGCTTGTGTAGTACTTTTGTTTCCTGCTAATCTCATCACCTGTATAGTACATTTTTTTTGGCCTTTCCTTTCTTTGTCTTTCCATGTAGACCAGATATTTGAAAGGGCAGACGATGGATAATTGTGTAACGTGCAACCTGTTAATATTTTTTTGGAAACTTTTACTTGGACCGGAACTCGAATCACGGCATCACCAGGCCAGTTGTGGCACACTCTTTATTGCCCTTTTTCCTCATTTCAGTACCTATTGTTTCTCCTTTCAAATATGTGATTGTATTAGCTCTTTCCATATGAAAGAATTCTCCTTATTTAAATAAAAAAAAATAAAAAATAAAGCAGATTATGCTTTTCTCAAAGTTTCTCAGAACTGTTTGGTTCTTTGGTGGGTTATAAAGGCGGACTGAGGGGACGGCGGGAGGAGCGGCGTCGTTGTAGCAGCGTGGCGTTGCTATGGTGGCGTTGCTATGGCGACGCGGCGCTCCGCTTCCTTGCCCCCACTTCCGCGCACTGTGCGTCTGACGTCACTTCCGGCGCAGCGCGGCGGGCTGAGGCGCTTCCGGCTGCGTTCTCCTCAGGTCGGGGTCGTCCTGGGCCCGCTGCCCCTGCGGCGCGGAGCTGTGCTCCTGCTGCCCTTCCTCCCCCCGTCACCTCTGTAAGGCTCGAGGGAGTGGGGCAGGGCCTGGTTCCCTCGAGGCGGGGCTACGAGGCCTGGTGATGAGGGGGTGGTGGTGCTGCCTCACCTCGGAGAGCTCAGGGCGGCCGTAAGGCCGCTTCCAGGTGGAGGGGGGGAGTGAGGGGGAGGGTTGGGAGTGGAGGGTGGGTGTGGGGCCGGCGGGCCTGCTGCTCCCCGTAGATCTCAAGAGGAGAATGGGGTGGTGAGGGACATTCAGCATCCTGCCGTCCCTCCTAAGGCTCCCAGCCGTGGGGTTCAAGGCTGAGGTGTGGTGGTTCCGTTCACCTCTATAGGGCTCTGGGACGTGGTGAGGGGCTGTGCTGTGCTCCTGTCTGAGCGTTGTGAGGCCTGGGACTTGCTTCCCTATCGTAGTGCTCTTTGGGGTCCTAGGGCTTGCACTCATCCAGAGGCAGAGGGGCAGCGGCAGGGTGGCCCCAGTGCTGATGGAGAGCCTATCTTTGCAAGGGGCTTCTTACCAAAGTCTGTTCCGCAGGGCAGCGTGTAGCTGAGCAGCACTTCTGTTTTGTAGGTAGCAAGAAACAAGGACGGTGGCACTGCGTTTGGTGCAGTGATGTGCTCGCATCCTGCTTTACTCACCCCTGATGAAAGCCATGCAAAAGAGTTTATTCCGGTAGCTTTCGGTGATATCGAGGTGAGGAGTTGCAACACTGCCTGGTGTTTCCTGACAGCACGCCTAGCTTCTAGTGGTTCTGCTTAGAGAACAGTTCAGTCCTGCGTTCTGCAGCACTCCCCCAATAGGCTGCGCTGCAGTCCTACATCACCTTCGGGTTTCCAGCAGCCAGCTTTTAGGGAGTGTCTGTGGGTCTGTCCTGTCAGCAAATACACCCAGTTTGCAAGGAAGTAACCTTTCTTTTCTTGTGTGTGTGTTTGAGCGTGTGACTTGCCTATCAGCAGCATCAGTTTGGGCTAGGAGCTTTGCTTAGCACAAAGAGGGGAGATTTAGATTAGGTGTTGGGGGAACACTGTGAGGGTGGTGAGGTGCTGCCACAGGCTGCCCAGAGAAGTTGTGGCTGCCTCATCCCTGCGGGTCTTCAAAGTCGGGTTGGATGTGGCCCTGGGCAGACTGATCAGATTTAGTGGGTGGCAGCCCTGCCCACAGCAGGGGCTGGAGCTAGATGATCTTTGAGGTCCCTTGCAACCCAAGCTGTTTTATGATTCCAGCTTACTATTGAGGACAGAGACCTCATGCATGTAGAATGAGGGCAAGTGAAAAGTTAAGTGTGGGTAGTTTATTAACTCCATTCTCAAGAGCTACCACAGCAGCTACAGCCGAAAGCACACAGATTGCAAACAAGGGGACAGAAGATAGTTACCATGAGCTGCCAACAGTGGAAAGTACCAGTGTGTGCTTGCTGTCAAATGATCTTCATCTAGCAACCAGATTTTGAGTGAAATGGTGATTGCTGTGCTTCTCTGTTCTTGAAGGCCTGGACAGACCTTTGACAGGATGTTGGGATTTCTGAAGAAGCCAGTTGTGGTTACTGCTGAGATAAATCTCAACCTTGTGGCGCTGACTGTCGTGGGATTGATGAGCCGTCTGTGGGGGATTTCCTATCCACGTGCTGTTGTGTGAGTAGAATAGTTTACTTCCCACGAGAGCAACACGGACTTTTATTTTTTAAGCATTTGTGGGTTAGAATAAGAGGATGAAAGAGCAGAGAATGTCTCCCTAATAGAGCCCTGGAGGGGAAGATAAGGGAGCCAAAGCTGTGTTATATCATTAGCCTTCTGCCAATGTGTCAGTGTTTCTTTTCCTACTCTTTCTGTACCCAGCAGTGTCCTTGTAATTAGACTTGACGTGTCTGTGTCTCTTGTGTTTCAGTTTTGATGAAGTTTATTATGGCCAATTCGTTTCCCTGTACATGAAGAGAATCTTCTTCGTGGATGACAGCGGCCCGCCGCTTGGCCATATGCTGCTAGCTTTGGGAGGTAGGGTGCCTCCTGAAATCGAGCAGTGTCTCTTGCCTGTTGCTCTGGAAGAAAGAAGTACTGGTTAGATGTTGTCAGATCCTGTCATTGGGAAAAGCCCAAGGCAGTTGAGAGGTTCTGCTGTGGAGAGAATTGGTATTTCCTTTATTTAGTACTGGGACAGGACTGCTGTAAGAGGACTGGGAAAGTGATGGAGACAGGTATCCATTACCTCATCGTTAGGCACAATGAGTGCTGCTACTGACTAGAAATAGTAGGCAGCAAGCAGACTTTGAGGCCTAAGTTCCATTCTGTAGTTTGGAAATACACAGCATAAAGCTGTCTATATGGGAAGGAGAGATTAAATATGCAGATAACTTTGTCACTGAGAATCTGTTGTTTCCACTTTGTATTCTTTGTACCTCTGCACATTATCAAGCACTGCTGCAGGCAGAACAGTACAAAAGAGGATCCTTTTGGGAAAGAGGGCTTTCATGCATAGACAAGCTGTGTGTTTGAGAAATTGTTCCAGGAGTTTAGCACCTGTTTTTATACTTGTTTTGACACTGGAAGTTCTGAATTGTTGCTTATGTTGTAGGTTACTTAGGAGGATTTGATGGAAACTTCTTATGGAACAGGATTGGAGCTGGTAAAAACTGTTTTTCACTGTCTCATTGTTTTGGGAAAAAGGTCATATTTCAGCAGCAGGCATTGCTTTGGCCTGCCTAGTGGAAAAAATGTTTTATCTGACACCTTCAGTTCTCCTCTGAAGTAAATCATCGTCAGGTCTCTAATGGAAATTTAAGATATTATGTTTCTGTAGCACAAACTTTCCAAATCAGTTCAAACAGTTTCAGCAAAACAAGCCTGCCAATAAGGTACTAAAAGCAGAAATTAAATTCAGCTACTCACTGAACATAGTTGTAGTTGTACTGATCTGGCTTAGCTGCAGTTAGCAGCTTCGTATTTGTGCGTGCAACTGTTCTCTCTGATTTCAGAATACAGCACCAACGTTCCTGTGTGCTCCCTGAGGTTCCTGCCAGCACTGGCTGGTGCTCTCTGCATCCCCTTGGCATACCAGATTTTGGTAGAACTGCAGTTCTCCCACTGTGCTGCGCTTGGAGCTGCTCTTCTCATTCTCTTAGGTAAATTTATTCCACAGGAAATAAACTGTAAAAAACCGGGAGTCCTTCATAAAGGGAGAGAACGGTCAGTTTTCCCTTTTGAAACTGTAGAGCACATAACAGGAGCACTGCTTTGACTTTTGTTACCTTGAGAAGCATCTGTCCGGGTCTCCCAGCACTGGTTTTCTTTGCCTCTTGTAGGCAAACACTGCAGCTCTGCCTCTTGACAGACTGCTATTGTCTGTTTCTTCGTCTTTGGAGGCACAGCCTGTGTACTTTGCTCATGCTGGAAAGGTTTTGTTCCTTTACACCCAGCACCTCTGTACTGTAGCCAGTAGAACTGTGTGTGAAACTGTCTTGAAAGGGGCAGGCAGGTCCTTCTGCTGGGTAATAATGTGGTTGTCTGAGGTGTTTTTCTAATTCTGTGTCTGTCTCTTTTCTGGCAGAGAACTCTCTGATCACTCAGTCAAGGTTCATGCTTCTGGAATCCATACTGATTTTTTTTATCCTGCTTGCAGTTTTGTCCTACCTGAAGTTCTACAATTTGCAGAGGCACAGGTAAAGCTGAGTTGTCTCCCATCCTGTTGGATTTTCTTGTGGTGACTCCTTCTGTTATAGATTCCTTTGTTTTTTTCTTTAAGTTATTTCACTTTATTGTAACTCACCTCGTACAGCTGCCCCAAGAGTTTATTCTTCTAGCAGAGTTGCAGACTATTTTAACTGGTACTAAGGTTGTCTTTATTTTGTAATAAACATAAAATCCCCTTGGAGCATTTCTTTATCCTCCCGTTTTTTAAATCTTAATGTTTCCTTCCATACACAGAAACACAGATGTTAAATTCATCATTTGTGCTTCTTCGATACCACTGAATCTGGGGATCTGTATCTCTTTTCTTGTGACTTCCCACATTCTCTGATCCTTGGGGAGGATAAACTGATGTAATCTCGAGTAAAGTAAAATCATCTGCAGACTGAGCCTAGCAGGTGGCTTGATGCATTTCTTTTATGTTTGGTATCAGAAGGCAGGCAGTGTTGGGTATTGCTTTTCAGGAAACAGGGAGGTACATTTGAGAACATCCTGCAGGTCAGAGTTTGTGCTTTGGGAGGTTCAGAATGAGATACCTCTGAGTAGAATAAGGAATAGCAGATGTGTTTTGAAGTCAAACTACCTGAATTCAGGATCTTAAGGGTGTGCTCATAACACTGTTCCCTTTGTCCTTTTATTGAAGTTCCTTCTCCGGAAGGTGGTGGTTTTGGCTGCTGTTGACTGGAGTAGCTTGTTCTTGTGCTGTTGGGTAAGTCTGAGGTATCAGCGGTGCTTCAGATTATCAAGACCTGTTCTTGGTGCTGTTCTGAGCAGACATCCTCATGACTTTTTATGAGTTAGGCTGCTGGTCAGCTGTCAGTGGGCAGAACCAGGCATGAGGGGGCATTATCTAAGTGTTTCGTGGAGGAGGCTTTATGTTACATCAGCAGTGTTTCACCTCTCCCTCCTCATCACCTCAAGTTTCACTAAGTCTGAATTTAGGCACTCAGTGCTTCATGATGTGCCACTTTGTCATCAGGAGGGCTCACTGTCACTGCAGTTATTTAATGTAATGAGCAAACAAATGACATTGTCAAGTGTTATAAAGCCTTGAGGCTTATTTATGTCATTGTACCAAAGTAGTCACAAACCTGAGCCCTTGGACTTAAATGCATCTGGTTCAAGAGAAAGCTGGCACGTTTACATGGTGCATTAAATAATAGCCATAGATCTGTGTACTTCTTAACCCTGTTCAGTTTTTGTGCATTCTCTCTTTTCAGAGTGAAATACATGGGCCTGTTTACCTATATGCTGCTCCTGGCCATTGCAGGACTCCACTTCTGGCACATGTTAGGAGACCAGAACTTGTCAAATGTAGGTGGTGCAACATGCAAAATGAACCACGTGTAACTTAGCAGGACAGGAGCCACCTGGGAGCCTTGCAAGTCTATGCAATAACGATGCTGGCTGCAGCTGTCTTTTACACTAGCATTCCTTGTTGTAGCCTGCAGACCTTCATGTCATAGAACAGATTTTCAGCTCAGTTGCTGCAGAATATGGAGTTAAGTTTAAGAAAAGCATGCGTGTCTGACTGGCTTTTCTGCTCTTATCTGTGCCTTGGTGATTTGTGGCTCAGAATCTGTAGTGTTTCACAGAACTCCTGCTGGCCCCAGTTCAGATCCTCAGTGGAGATTATCCAGCTGTCCTCAAGGTTACAGATGAGTGAGGGTGACTGGGGGAACTCAAAAACAGACAAAGCAAGGGAAATGCTCTGATATTTTTAGGGTTTTTAAAACTTGGAGCATGAAAGCAATGAGTTCCCTGTGTTCTTCTAGGTTTCCTTGGTATGCCATTTTCTAGCTAGGGGGCTGACCCTCCTCATCATCCCCGTGGCCATGTACCTGTCCTTCTTCTATGTTCACCTGACCTTGCTGTATCGCTCTGGGCCTCATGACCAGATTATGACAAGTGCTTTCCAAGCCAGCTTAGAGGTAAGGGGAATGTGCTCATAAACAGATTTATTAGGGGAGAAGGGGAGGAAATGTTTCTTGTGTTGTTATTTTCTCGTTCCTTTGATCCCGCATATTTGTTCCCTTTATGTCATTTTATTACTTTGCTGCTGTGGTGTGGCTTTAAATTGAAAAATGAGGACTGAAATCCTAATAGCAGATGAAAGCTTTTCTTCCAGTCAGCCAAGGCTTCACTCTAGGCTGAAGATCTGTCCTTTCCTACAGGAAACTCTGCGGTTGTAGATACTGTGCTGAACTCTTAATTGGGTTCATATCCTAAGTGTAAGTTTAAAATGCAAGATGCTAGTCTGAGCTTCTAGAGATAAATACTTAGTCTGTCTATTGAAATAGCATGAAACAGCAAGGGACATCTTAAGGTCCTTGTATGGGAACAGTTGACCACAGCCTGGACCTCTGATTGAGCACCTGAGGCAAGCAATGAGTCAGCCATGGGAGCACAGGTGAAGGCAATTCACTGTGCTACCAGAAGGGGTGGAGCGTGGCTGCACCTCTCCTAGGTGCATTTCAGTGCTGACTGCCACTGAGGCAGGGTCTCTTTCTGGAGGTCACTCCTTGTGGAGTTCACTGCCAGCCTGTGACACCGGTGAGCGTTTCCATCTATTTTGATTGCTTTTCTATCACGATAATCTTACCAAGCCTAACTTTTGTGCACCTATTGATTGTGCACTCCTATTGCAAGCTTTGGTGTATTTGCTTTCTGCTGTGAATGGTGCAAGATTTCATTTTTGTAGATAATATCATACGAGAAAGCATCGTGCTAAGATACTGCAGTGTTAAAGTGAGGAGTGACTCTAAATAGTGCTTGAACAGCATCTAGGTTGTTTCTTTTTCTTCCCCCTTATCCTGTCATCGTGCTTCTCAGGGTGGGCTGGCTCGAATCACTCAGGGCCAGCCCTTAGAGGTGGCCTACGGCTCTCAGATCACTCTGCGGAACGTGCTGGGCAAGCCTATGCAGTGTTGGCTCCATTCTCACACGAACACTTATCCCATCAGGTGAGAAATCTGGTTGGTTCTATCTTGTTAGGGTCAAAGTATGCTCTGGTTCTGTCTCAGTTTGGGTCATCGCAGTCTCTTTTTTAAGTCTTTAGAGAGCACTGCAAATGCGTGGCTTCTCTGTGGGAGTGGAGCCAGTGGTTTGGTGCTGGTTTGTGTGCAGTGACTGTGAAGCACAGAAATGTGCTGTTACACACCTGGTTGGTTTTTGTTTTTTTTCCCTGTACTTCTGTAAAGGTATGAGAATGGCCGAGGTAGCTCTCATCAGCAACAGGTGACCTGTTATCCCTTTAAGGATGTGAACAACTGGTGGATTGTCAAAGATCCTGGAATGTGAGTATGCAGAAGATCTGAATACCAAACTGCTTCAAGCATGGCTTTGATATAGAAGCCATATGTGATCATGAGCAATCTATTTCAGCTGCAGAGCTGGTAAAGGTGGCTGTTTGCACAGTACTCCTACATGGTAGAAGCATTAGTGAGGACTTAGAAATTCTGTCTGAACTCCATCTGCCCAATTTGTGGGTTGTGCTGTGCATAAGGGGAACTTTAAAGTCATGAGATTGATGGGAGCAGTTCAGGTGCTTTGCATGAAAGCAGAGTTCTGCTTTTTGAAGTGTGTGAGCCGTGGCATTTAGAGTGTTTTGATGAGTTCTATCAATGTTGAATGGGTCTCAGAAGACACGAAAAATCATTTCTGCAGAATGAGTATCTCTTTGTACTAAAAATGTGGGATGAGCTTCAGAATCTGCTGTGTTAGGAGGGATTCCAGGTGGGCGTCTGAGCACGAAAGGGCTTGGTTTGTGCTAAAGCATTTTGCCATTGTAACTGTCAGTAAAGAGCAGGACTCTTTGTTTTTGCAGTTCTGCCTCTGAAAGCCCTTGTGTGATATCACTGCATACTGATCAAAAAGTTGCTTTTGTAGGCTTCTAATGTTGCTCTGGGAACTGCATAAACAGTTCTACCCAAAGGACTGTGTGCTGTTATGAATCATATCTACACTCGGGGAGCCTGTCAATAGTGCAAAGCTTTCAAGGGGGGGATTCTAACAGAATCTTTGTGAGAACCACAGATAGCCAGTATCTACTTAAATTTCCTCAGGTTGCCCTGGAGGATGTGAAGCTGTAGAACAACAGAGTGCAGGCAGCAGTTGGGTGAACAAGAGTTCCTCCTTGCCAAAACATGTGTTAGCCTTGTCCAGAGGATAAGGGTTTGGTCCCTGTGGTGGAAATGATAGCCATTGATCTCTGTTGTGGTCCTGCCAAAAGTGACATCAGTTGCACTAACAACTCCTGCCAGACTTGTGAAGCACTTACATTTCACAGAAAGTACCCGACAGCTGTAGTGTGGGAATAATCTGAACTTGTTCCTGACTGATCTGAATTAGGACCACTGACTTAATGGCTGGGGTGTTGGTTTCCCATTGCCAATCCCCTGAGTCATTCTGCCCTTAATTTGCCTCTGCTTTGCTGAACTTTCTTTCCATTCTGGTGTATTCTGTAGATGACTTGGTTTTCCTATCATAATGCCTAGATATTTGTCCCTACTGCAGTGACAAGGTTGCATAATTCAGAAAAGAGAATGTGACCACTTCCTCTCGTGTCACTCCACCAGGCAGCAGCTGGTGGTGAGTAACCCACCCCGTCCTGTCAGGCATGGGCACGTCGTGCAGCTGGTCCATGGCATCACAACTCGGTACCTCAACACGTAAGTCCTTTCCTTGTCCTTTCCTCTGCCAAGATTTTGGGCTCGTTCTGTCTTGCTGTGTCTCTGAGTGGAAGAGTTCAGGGTTTGAAGAGGAGTGACCTCTGCATTCAGTATAAACTGATTGATGCCCAAAATGGTGGGGCTGGGAGTGACGATTGGTGGTAATTCACAGATTCATGGATCTCTTGGTGAGTCCTTACCCTTCCCCCCTCCCTGCCTCCTCTCCAGAATACTCAGGCACTGTTGTGGGTGACAGCTAACTTAAAGCCATCTGCTGCCCCTGCTGACTTCACCTGTGTGAAGGGTGCAATCAGAAAGTTAGGAGGATGTGTTGGAGAATTCAGTGTGCCATGGCTCATTGCCACGGATCCTTGGCTGTTCTGCAAAGACTGCAGTATGAAAGTGGCTCCAAAAGGGAGTCAGTCGGCATTGGAATGTTGCTGTGATTGGGAAGGGGGGGCATTCTGCATTGTGGGTCTTTGCTGTGTTCCTTCTAAACCCAATTTGTTCATTTTTGGAAACGCAAATGAACAGCATCCCTGTTTGTCACAATCGGTGCTTGTTCTTCAGCAGGGTAGCAGTTGTCTGTGTTGGCTTCCTGCGTGGCTGCTGCTGGCAGCTCTTGGTAGTGGGTAGTGTTCTCTTTCAGAGTAAACAGTGTAGTCTTTTTAAATGGATTACTTGCTTTTAAACTAAGCCAATCTAGTTCCTTTATGGGTATGTTTTTATATGAATTTGGGAAATGGTATTAGAGGATCTGAGGATGCTTACTTTGTCTTACAGGCACGATGTTGCTGCCCCTCTCAGCCCCCACTCCCAGGAAGTTTCCTGCTATATTGATTATAACATTTCCATGCCAGCACAGAACCTCTGGAGGGTGGTGAGTGATCAAAGGGAGGGAAGGAGCTCATCATTTTTTCTCCAGAAGTAGCTGAGACAAAAAGCCAATCAAAAGACATCTCACCATTGCAGGAAATTGTGAATCGTGAGTCTGACACGGACGTGTGGAAAACCATTCTGTCAGAAGTGAGGTTTGTTCACGTGAATACCTCTGCAGTTCTAAAGGCAAGTGGATTTATGTTTATTTTCCTACAGTTTTTCCTCTGTGCAACTCTCATAATCTCATAAAATACTGATCTCTCTGTTCTGAAATGCCTAAACTACGTGAAACAGACGTAAATTAATTCAAGGAAACTTGCTCAATGTGGTAAAAGGGCAGCGTGTGTTTCAGGTAGTTGCTTTGTTCTTTTTCAGTGTGCAGAGCTGCCCTGCTTTTTAGAAAGTTATGGCCACCATACCCAAGTGAGCCTTAGGTGCTGAGGCTGTGTGTAGAATGTGACAGCAGATGGAATAGCGAAGGATCTCTGCACAAAGTTTGCCAGAATCGCCGACTCTGTGGCTGTAGATCTGTTCAGATGTGTTGTGTGGTGGTCCTGTACTTCGTGGCAGGCCCTTGCTGTGATGGGCTGCACAGCCAGGCCAAGGAACTTCCAGCCTGAGCTTCCAAGTGATATGACTGTCAGTTGTGCTTTCACTTTCAGCTCAGTGGAGCATCTTTACCTGAGTGGGGATACCGGCAGCTGGAGGTGGTTGGAGAGAAGCTGTCCAAAGGCTACCACCGGAGCATGGTGTGGAATGTGGAAGAGCACAGATATGGGAAAAGTACGTCTCAGCCGTGTTCTCTGAGCGTGGATCTGCAGTGTACACTGATGGAAGGACTTGGTCTGGTGGAATTGGGATGGAGGGGGGGGGTGTTCCCGGGGTCACTGACATGGTGAGGTCTCAGCCACACTCAGTCCAAGTAGTGGATTTGGGCAGTTTTTCAGTGAGCTTTAGTTCTACTGCAATGTCAGAATCCTTACAGACCTCCTCAGGGTGCTCATACGATTGGGCTGCACAGTGCTGAAGGGCTCTCTGGAGCCTGAGGAGCCGGGCTGTATGGCATGGGCCTTCCCCTTCCCTTTCTGGGTTTCTGGCTGTTATGCTGTTGTTTCTGAACAGTGGTGTTTTCTTCCAGGCCAAGAGCAAAAAGAGAGAGAAGTGGAACTCCACTCTCCTACACGGATGGATATAAGTAAAAACCTAAGCTTCATGGCAAAGTTCACAGAATTGCAGGTAAATGCATTTCTTTCATCCTTTCTGCTGCAGGGCAGGAAGCAAAGCACTTCTGCAGGCTGTGAGACTGAGAATTCACTGCTTCTTCTTTGCTGATAGAGTAATTCAGCTTCCTTAGTGAAGAAAAAATCAGAATGCTCTTTAAGCATTAGATAGCAACTGTGGATCGAATGATGAGTACCCAAGTGACTGTAAAAAGAGAGAAGGAAGAGCAGCTGGGCATGCAGAAGTTCTCTGAAACTGAGTTGCAGTGTTGTTTTGTCAGCAGTCTCAATGCCCCTCACTGACATCTCAGAATTTCGCTCAAAAAAGGCATTATCTAAGGACAAATAAAA
The DNA here is from genome assembly GCF_019238085.1 of Lagopus leucura. Taxonomy (NCBI): domain Eukaryota; kingdom Metazoa; phylum Chordata; class Aves; order Galliformes; family Phasianidae; genus Lagopus; species Lagopus leucura. Next base: position 4,210,954 of record NW_024962275.1, on the reverse strand, counting down.
CCATTTTATTGATAAATATCAAGCCTGACTTACAAACAGTCTTTCTCCACGTTCAGGTTGAGAACATAACACCTTACATCTGAAGCTGTTGATCTATGCCTGCTATCTCAGCTATTGCTCTAATTCTGAAAGCCTTCTGTGTCCTTTTTTTCCCAGTGGAAGATACTCACATTGAAAAGTGAAGACACAGAACATAAGTACAGCTCCTCTGCTCTGGATTGGATCACAATGGACACAAATATTGCATACTGGCTACACCCAACCTCTGGTGTGAGTAGCAGAGTGGGAGTAAGTGTGAACCTGGTGAAGAAAGGCTTCAGTTCTGACATGTCTGAGAGCAGGGTTGCAGTTCTGAGGATTTGGTCCAGGTTGGACCTTTACTGTGTTAAAGAATTCTTAGCACTTCAAAGCAAGCAGCTTTTTCTTGAGATTTTTTTTTTAAAACTGCAAGTTCATAGTTTCTGTTTAGAAGATGAGTTGATCTCTAGTAGCATCCTTTAAGTGCTGTACATTGTGAAAGAGATTTAAAGCAGCAAAGTTCATCAGCTTTGTGATCTTTCTTTCCTTATCAGGTTATTAGCCATGCACACTATGAAATTTCATTTAGCAAGTATGTAAAATATTGATAATTGAGCTTACCTAAAAGAGCTGCAGTGCATTCCTGCTTCTGGCTTATACCATATTCTGCCTGGCAGGCCCAGATCCATCTCCTTGGGAACGTTTGCACCTGGGCTTCAGCTAACGTGGCTGCTGTGGTCTACACGTGTCTGTCCCTATGGTACTTGATACGACGAAGAAGAAAAATTTATGATGTTCCTGAAGGTTAGATTCCATTGGGGGTTTCTCTTAGTCTATTATGCTTTAATGAATCCAGAGCTTTTTTTTTTTGTAGCTATATGCTTATTTTTGCACTTTTTCCTGTCCCCTAATCATGATGCTTTTGCCTGTGGCACACACAGATTTTGGTCATTGCCATGTGACCATGGCCTCTTGGGACTGTATAGGAGCTAGCAGAGTGTTTGAGTTATTCCCTGTGTGTTAAGATGCCTCCAGGCAGCAGACTTGGATTGAGACCTTTAGTGATAAACTTAAAGGAGAGAGAGTGCTTGTGTGGAGAGAGGTTTATTTCAAACGAACCCTGGCCTTTGAGATACATACATTTACAGGGTCAGCACTCCAAGATACCAGTCAGAATTTCTCCTGTCTCCTGCAGATGCGTGGCAGCTGTGGGTATCAGCTGGGCAGATCTGTGTTGGAGGCTGGGTTGTGAATTACCTGCCCTTCTTTCTGATGGAGAAGACACTTTTCCTATACCACTACTTGCCTGCCCTCACGTTCCAGATTCTCCTGATTCCCATTGTATTACAGCATCTCAGCGATCATCTCTGCAGGTATGTAATTTTTACAGATAAAAAAGTGACACAGCTCTTTTCTCCAGAGTTGGCACCCTGACAAGCTGCTGCAGGAAGGCAGTGTTATTTCCCAGCAGTTTCATTTTCCTTTACAAAGGATAAACCACATCTACATCTTCCTCCTGGACGGCATTAGCTGGCATCCATGTAATCTGCCTGCTCTTTCCCTCTCTCGTCCCAGATCTCTGCTTTCCAAGAGCATGTTCAGTGCACTGATTGTAGCCTGGTTCTCCTCAGTGTGCTTTGCCTATCGCACCTTCAGCCCTGTGACCTATGGGCAGCCCCTGTCTGTTGCTGAGCTCAAGGACCTGCGCTGGAAGGACAGCTGGAACATCCTCATCCCAAAGCAGGGACGCTGACAGTCTTGGTGCAGGTGAAGGACAACACATCTCCTATGCAAAGTTGATTGTATTGTTAGTGTTGCCTGGATGAGGAGCTACGAGAGATGGTTTAGTAGCTTGTGGCACTGATAGGAATGGGAGGGTGGTTGGACTGGATGATCTTGCAGGTCGTTTCCAACCTTGTGATTCTGTTACTGAATTTTTTTTTTTTTTTTTTTAAGTCTGATCAAATAATTGATAGTAATTGAATCAAGCTATAACAAAAAGAAATTTAAAATTCTTGTAGTATACTGTTACAGAAAAGTTCTCAGTAGTAAAGTAGGTGTTTTGAGCACAGTTCCATGGCCTGCTACCAACAGCAGCTGTGCTGTATTTACAGAGCTGCAGCACGAGTCGGAGGAGTCATGGGAACAAGGAAGAGTGCTCTGAACTGCATGCACTGGCTCAGGTTAACAGCTTTGTGGGTAATTCAGCCTGTCTTGCAGCAGCAGGGCAATTCACAGCGTAGCAGGAGGTACGAGCTAAGGACTGGGGCTTTTCACTGGGGAATGTCTGATAGCTCTGTACGTGCAGCCCCCAAGGGATGCAGTATTTCTGCCACAGTGATTTTATTGATTTAGTGTCTGCAGCAGCCAGGAGCTGACTAAGAACTCCAGTCCTCAAGGGCCGGGATGCTTTTCACTGTAGCATTCCTTTCTGCCCTAACAAATGGCTGCTCCTCATCTTCTCCCCATGAAGAAGATGTGATCTAACACTACAGTCATTGAAAGTAGGCTTTAGTCACTGTGTTGCTCCTCCTTAAAGCTGCATTGACAGCTGGTGCTTCAGTGCAGCATCTCACACCTCAGTGTGTCTGTCTGACTTGCAGAAATGCTCATTAGCAGATAACAAACCTTTACTCACATCTACTGCTGACAGTGGTATGACACGCAGACTGCATTTCTTGTTTTGCTTTTTTTTAATCTCTAAAGCTCAGCCATTACAGAACTAAAACTAATTTAAACAAAGCAAGAAAAGAATTGATTGTAAGAGCATCTCAAGAAGCATTTCTTCTCAGACATTTGTACAGGTGTAACACAAAAGCCTTTTATATAAAATGGTCACTTCTGTTCATGTTTGTTCATGTGTTTATTAGCCAAAGTTACCAACACAGCCAGATTGAAGTTTAGAAAAAAATCAATCACAAAATATCAAAAAGTCCCTCTTAGTAACATTTCCCCCCACCCCATTCTTAAAATTGCTCTGTGATTATAGACTTGAGAAGGATGTAACAAGGACATTCTCAGAGGCCCAACTTCATTTCACATTTTTTGCCAGAAACTTCATGTTGCTGAAGCTACGTGGGGTAAATTGCAGAAATGGGGACGTCACTGTTTGTACTTCCAGCCTCTGATCTGTTAGGTTTTGTTGCTGGGGGTTGTTTTTGTTTGTTAGAAAACCAGAACGTTCATCCATTTAGTCGCTGTGCCCTGGTTGATGGTAAAACCACCATGATGGTTTAGATAGACAGCTGCTGGTGGCAGCACAAGGAGGGTCTTGCATTTCACAGCTTTCCCCTTGTCGGTTTCACCACCCAGCTCTGGAAGTGGATGGATTCTGCCCAGCAGAATCTGCAACCAGCAGAACAGAAGTGCCCTAAAAGACACCAGCGCTGACAAGGGCGGGTTTCTGTTCTCATGAGCAACTCAATCCAGTTGGAGCTCACACGTTCAGCTAACTGTGGTAAAGGAAACACTGTTTGGGTACAAAAATAGAAGCCTTCTCTGCGTACGGCACAGCAAGGTGCAGTAGCTTAGAAAGGTATCACTTTGTAAGAACAGAACCACGCTGCTTCTTGGCCCGTCCCCTCAATGAAGAGTAAGTTTCCATTTGTTCCAGACCTCTCTCTAACCTGGGGGAGGTTCCTCTCTGGCTGCACTCATGAAGTTGCATTCCTGTCCCCACAGGCTGCTACAGGTTGCCAAGGTTGGCCAGCAGGAGAGCAGTGTGAGAACTTAAGGGTCAGAGCAAGGCAGGAGAAGAGCAAGGACTGTACCTGCTTGTTGAAATCAACAGACTGTGAGCCGCTTGGAAAAAGGGACTGTTCAGGCCTTTAACCTTCCTGCTAAGAAACAGCATCATCAGGGAAATGGGGTCTCTTGCTAAACACCTGGTTACTTTCAGGATAAACTTCAGTATTAGATTCCATTTTGAAAATTAAGAAGGCAAGCAGAACTGCCTTTAAAGAGTTGATTAATAGATTCAGATATCTCAGGGAGGAAGGTTTTGGAGGGGAGAGGGGCCATAGTCCAACTGCTCCTCGCACCGCTGTCACCTTGCTGCTCTGATGACTTCACTGGGTGTCTTGGTGCAGTCTTTCTTTCCCAAAGTTGTTTGCAGTGTTGGTCTGGACCAGAGGCAAATCCTTCAGCGTCAGGTTAGTGCGGACGGCTGCTGGACTCCAGATGGGACCTCTTGCCAGCTGCCAACACACTGCTGCTCTCTGCTTGCTCAGAGAATGGGCGCTTGTAGGTCCGACCGTGTCCATTCACTGCCCCTCGCTGCCACTTGCAGATGTCTCCATTCAGGATGTCTTGAATGTGCTGGACTATGAGGTTTATAGCCACTGCAGCCAGAGGAGTGGGAAACACACAACACACGTCAGCTTTCTCTGCTGAGCTACCTGGAACAAGTGGAGCATCCGGCCCCATCCAACTCGAGTTTTAACCAGCCTTTAAATGAAGCTATACCAGCCCCCCGCAATGAGACCTGCACCATCAGCTTTGAACTCAGGGTCCTGTTTTGCATCTACAACTGCTTATCCCTTGTTCCAGCCTTCTACAGATCTGCAGCTGGTAATCCGGGAGCATCTCCCTCCAACACAATGTGGCACGCTCAGAAGTGTGCCACCAGGGCCCTGGTTGCCACGTACTCTCCCTTCCCAACCCCAGAGCTGCTCTCCCCAGAGAAATTAGGCAGAGAACTGAACTCCCTTTTTTACCCATGTTGTCAACTCCTCGGGGGATGATCACATCTGCGTACTTCTTTGTCTGCAAAACAGCAATGGGGGTGGAGACTGTTAATGGGAAAGTTTTGTTCTTACCAATCTGAGTGCAAAGATGGGCAAAGCGTTATGCTCTAGTGCTGTGAGTTAAAGCTGCCTATGATGGTAACATCTCAGTCACACAAGCACCTAAAGTGCATTGTGCAGCAAAATAGACTGGTCTGCCTCTGAGTTTCTCTGCTCTCTCCCTGTTCAGAGTGGGCTGCAACCTGGTCTCCTGCAAGGCTTAAAGGATAAACATAGAGAGGGAGTTTTTCAGTGCAAGGGATCCGTGCTACTGCAGCCCCAGCAATGAGGAAAATGCAAAACACAGCATTGCACTACAGCTTTGTGCAGTGAAGGAGGGATCTCCGCCTCATGAGGGCTGGGAGAGGGAGAGGTGGAGCACGGCTCTCGCTCACAAAATCCAACTCCCAAAGGCAGTTCCCAGCACGGCTGCACCTACAGCTCCTCCCCAGGCTCTTTCGGTCCCCAGCACTCAATGCAAACGAACGCTCGGTACCGGCAAGCAGAACTCCTCGAAGGCGGGCTTCACAAACGTGGTGTACTGCGTGAGGATCTGCTCCAGGTCCCTCCCACGCTTCATATCTCGCAGAACTGGAACGGGAAGATCAAAAAAACCCCGAGTTCTATCGCGGGGACGGACGGATAAGAACCGGCAGCAGAACGACGGCCGGCGGATCGTACCTCTGCGGGACAGCCGCACGTCGGAGTCCGTGTCCACGAAGAGCCGCAGGTGGAACATATCGCGGATGTCCTGGTTGTAGAACACCAGGATGCCCTCGAACAGCACCACGTCGGCCGGGTACACCACGGTGGTGTCCGGCATCCTGCCGGGAACGGGAACGGCACGGCGCTGTGCTGTGCTGTGCTGAGCAGCTCCGCCCTGAACCGAACCGAACCGCGCCGTACCTCGAATGGGTCACGAAGTCGTAGGTCGGCACCTCCACCGTCTTTCCCTCCACGATGTTTTTTAGGGTTGCGCGCATCAAATCGTTATCAAAAGCGTCTGCAAGAGGGATGGGAGCGAGAGGAAGAAGGTTAAGAAGGTTCGGTGAGGCCCGGAATGCCGGCAGCCGAACGAACGGCGCGGTCACAGCGGAATGGAGCTCAGAGCGGCACGCCGCGGGATGGGGCACGCCGTACCCGGGTGGTCGAAGTTGTACTGCCCCTTCAGCGCCTTGCCCTGCTGCTCGGCCGTCAGCACCTTGTAGAAGCTGTCCTGGCTGAGGATCAGCACTTTGCGCTGCCGCCGCTCCACCTCGTTCTGCCCCAGCAGCTCCATGATCTTCTCGCACACTGTGGACTGAGGGCGGCGGATCAGCGCCCGGCGCCGACGAACCGAACCGAACCCCTCCCCCCCATCGCCCCGGCGGTACCGCGCGCCCGGAGCCGCTCTCACTTTGCCGCTGGCGGTGCCGCCGCTGACGCCGATGAGGAATGGCTTCGGGTGCGGCCGCTCGGGCTCGGCGCCGCCGGCGGAGGCCATGGCGGGCGCGGGGCGAGCCGGGCGGAGCGGCGCCGCCGCGGGGGGCGCTGGGAAATGTAGTCGGTGGGGAGGGGCGGCGGGAGCGCGTGACGGGGCGGGTCTCGTCGTTGGGCGTGGCTTATATGAGACGTGACTAACGGAGGGCGGGGCTTAGATGGGGGCGTGGCCCAGCGGGGGGCGGGGCTCGGGCACGGGGCGGTGCGGCGCTGACACGTGGGGCCGCGGCGGGGCGGGCGGTGTGGGGGGCGGCACTGTGTGCGTGTGGGGCTGCGAGGGGCACACAGGGGGCACCTGTGCATCGTCTATACTTGTATGTGCATCTCTGAGTAGGTGCGTGCAAAGGTGTGGCTATAGCCAAAAGGCTGTGCAATGTACAGCTGTAAGGACACCACACAGATGGATGCATGACTGCGTATGTTCATGATGCGCACACACAGTGGGCTAAGTAACTACGTAGGCTCACACACAGGTGTATGAGCACTTTAAGTTACATTCTAATAGGTGCAGGGATCCTCTATTCACCTATATACTTAAGGGCTGAAGGATGTGCATATTCATAGCTAAATGGATGTGGCACGTATTTAATGTAAGTATGTAGCTAAACCATGTGCTATGAATGCAGTTTCTGTCCCAACAGCCGTGTTTACTGCGACAAATCGCAGCCCTGCTCACCCCATCCCTGCCTGCCACCGCCGGATGCCGTCGGTCAATGATTAACGCTGGGTCGGGGCCGCCCAAGGCCTGGAGGGATGGAAGAGGCCGGCAGGATGGAGGCTGAGCGACAGGTGGTGGCTGTCAGCAATGTGGCCTTTGAGGAGGACCCGCCGCCCTACTCACCGCCCGACCCCAAGAGCGCGGAGCTGCTGTTCCCGGGGGTTTTCTACCCCCAGCCCCATCCCCACCCGCCGCCCTTCATACAGCAGCCGCTGCCCTGCACCGCCGTACGTAACCAGGCCTGCTCCCCTCGGCCTCCACGGGTACACACGGCTGCTGACCCACACTCTGTCCTTGCAGTCCGTGGGGCCTCCTGGCACGGGGCCTCCAACCGCCGCCCAGCAGCCGCCCAAGGACTACCTGGTGGAGTCGGTGCTGGTGACGTTGTTCTGCTGCCTGCTGACCGGACTCGCCGCCCTCCTGTATTCACATGAGGTAAGGACGGGCCCCGCTCAGCCCCTGCCTCAGGCCGTGACCCCGCTGACCTTTCCCCTTCTCCCCACGCCAGACCCGTGCTGCGCTCGGCCGCGGGGACTTGGCCCAGGCCCAGGCAGCGTCCAAGAAGGCGCAGTCGCTGGTGCTGTTCAGCCTCATCCTGGGGCTGTTCGTCTCCTTCAGTTGGGTCGTCTATGTCCTGGTGGCTCTGTACTGGTGATGGGGCCGCGGGGACACGGAGCGCAGAGCTGAGTGCCGTCAGTGAGGAGCAGCGATGGCGGCACCGAGTCCAGCAGCCGTGTGCAGCGTCGGCCCCTGCACCAGGGTGCTCAGTGACTGTTGGGACCGATACGGGGAGCTGCACAACGCTGAGGGCAGCAGCACAGCTCCGGGACACAGGGGGATGCGTGGCACTGTGCAGGGCTGGGGCTCGGAATGGAGCAAACGGCCCCACAGCTCCTCATAGGCTGCTCTGGGTGTGCAAGCAAGTCCCCCTGGTAATTAGGATTGTGCAAAGATTCCCCACGTATTTGAGTTTCTACAGCAATGCTGCATGCACAGCTGTGCTGCATCGCCTCCTCCTCGCAGCTTCCAGTTCTAAATAAAATACACACAGCCAAAGCCTTTGTGTTCTGTGCGCATCACAGCCCCTTCCCACCCATGGCTTTCATCCACCGCAAACGTTAGGGCAAATTCTCCTCCAGTCGGTCAACCTGGGACTTCCTCCAAGGCCCCCACACTCACAGCCGGCGTCGCGTGCTGCTCAGCGTCTGAGCATCCTCCTCTGCCCATTATTTCCAGAGGAATTTTGAACCTCATCCAGGACTGAAATAGCACCGGCAGCCGCTCGGGGGTTATTTATGGCCAAGCTGCGGGCTGGGCTGCAGCAAAGGGTTCAGAGCCCTCCGTTCCCATCAGTGCCCAGAGGAGGACAGGAAGAGATGTTCCCTGCAGGGTCCTGGGCTGTGCTTGGAGGGGGGGGGGTGTCCACAGTGGGGGAGCAAGTGATGTACAGCAAAAAGGGCCAATGGCAGAGGAGAAGCCGGATGGGGATGTGAGAAAACACGAGGCCACACCAACTTGAGGAGCGGATTCGATTGTCACTTTAATCCACAGACTGCTGCATGCACTGTAAACAGGATCGTTAGGCAGGTTTGTTACTGGTATTTATTTGTCTTTAATATAAAAGTTACAGGTTTGAAATGTTTGCAGGAAGATGCCACCGTTGGGACTGGGTTAGTGGTATATAATATATCATACAGCCAAACAGCTGGGCTGCGGGGAGGCTGGGGAGCAGCCCAGTGCTGATAGCAAAGCACATCGCTTCCCTCTGCCTGCCCCTGGGAGAACAGAACCCCAGGGGAGAGGTGAGCTGAGAGCCGGGTGCCCCCAACCCCATCCCTCTGCATGGAGCCCTGGGCAAAGCACTGCTGCTCCCTTCATCCCCAGAACGTGGGGACCTGGAGTGCTGGGGCCATCGTAGTGCTGCCCCTGCGCTGTCACTCCTGCAGCACACAGCAGCGATGGGGCAGCACAGCTCTGCACCAGGTGGAGGGGCTGCGTTTGCCATTTCCATCTCATTGTGTTGCTTTCTTTAAATCTTATTTACAAAGGAAAATAAAAATCACTTCCTGCTTTGGGGATTGCAAAGCTTTGGCCGGGCATAGTGCGCAGCCCCAGGGCTCTTAACAGTGCCATAAAAAAATAAAAGGTTTTGAAATGTTCTGACTCAGTGCCACAGCACAGCCAGGGCTCCGCTCCTCCTGCTGCTGCGGGCTGTGCAGCACAGAGCACAGCTCACCTCACACACCAGGCTGTCCTGCACTTGCAGCCCCGGTGCCAGTAGGAAAATGATGATTTTGGGTGCAACCTCATGAGCGGAGCAAAGCACCGCGCTGCAGGCATGGCCAGGCAAGGCTTTGCAATCTGCAGAAGGAAATGCTCGTCACTCTGATCCACCCAGAACAAACAGGAGCTTGGCAAACATTGACCTGCGATGGAGAAGTAAAGCGAGGATGCTCTGCAAAACATCCCGTGTGAGCCACTGCCCTGAGCTGCAGGGATGTGCTGGAGCTCTGAAAAACCTGCCACTGTGGGACACGGCTCTGCAGAAGGCCTTGCGAGGGGGTAAAACCTACAGCATGTGCTCAGAACCACGACCCACGCTGTAAACAACTGAATGGGGCCAGAAAGGAAGGGAGGGGGGGAAACAGCCTGGGAGAGGGGACAGGGACACAAAGTGGGGATGGAAGGGCAGAGTAAGGCACACGGAATAGGAGGGGAGCGAGGGGTGCGGGCAGTGCTGGGGATGGGGCAGAAAGGGGCTTCTGAGCACAGCACCGTGGGTCACTGGGATGAGAACCATTTGGCAACAAGGAGAGGAATGGAGGGGGCCGGGAGCACGGGGCTCCTTCCAGCCCCAGGGAGGGGCTGCTGGCTCCTCCAGTGCCCTGGGGCAGCCCTCAGCCTCTTTCCTTCCAGCACTCGGAACGATGCTGTCACTGCTTGTGAGTTTTATACACATCATGTTTTGCACTTTTTTTTTTTTCCTATAAACCCATCGGTATTCAGACATGCATCAAAAAGAAAAATCTCCAATGGATTCTAAATACTAATATTTACAGTCATATACTACAGAATTTACTGTGCAAAAGCTAGTACCATCACTACAAGATACGGGCCCACAGGGCAGGTGAGCGCGGTACCACGGTATCAACATTTCCAAGGGTCAGAGGGATCACTGTGGCTTAAATAGTGAGATCTGAGAGGAGGAGGGGGGACGATGGCTGGAGACGGCGGCTCCCTGCCCACCATTCAGTGCCTCTTCTGTATCCATTAGCGGTGCCTTCACCTCACTGAGAAGGCGAGAGAGATGTGGGGCAAAGCGAAGCCCCCTGTAAACAAGCCCAGCCCTCCGGCAGGCAGCGGGGCTCCTTCACCCCCATCTTCCTGGGAAAAGCCTCAGCTGCTGCCTGCTGAACACCATGAGATGAGCCCGCGGGCGCCGAGCTCTGCTCACCCTCCGTCCGGGATGAAGACAAAAGCCCACGTGTTTCCAAACACCATCAGTAACACATTGCCTGGCACCCTCCTTCCACAAAGCTCTCTCCCTGGTGGAAAAGCTGCTCGATGGCACAGAGGGATGGGAGGAGGAGGGAGGCGAGCGCTGCCCACTCTCAGCCTGCTGCCGTCCGCACGGCGGCCACCGCTCTGCCAACGCTCACAGCCCCGAAGTCGCTGCCAGCCCGGAGAGAGGCCGTGTCACCCCGTAACAGGTACAAATACTGAACTCCAGTCTCATAGCTGCCCTCCGTGCGCCTGCCGAGCAATTCTCCTCGCTCGCACAAACCCTCTTCCTAAGTTTTCTCCTCCCGGTCTGTTTTCCGCCTCGTAATGTTGCGAGGTTTGATTTTGAGGGACAGTTCCCACAGCGCCTCCTCTGCCAGATGGTCGCTGAAGTCGTTGAAGAATGACACGATGTCGTCGTTCCTCCTGATGTCGTAATGTCTGCAGAACCACAGAGAAGGGCTGCAGTTAAACGAGGGGCTGAGGGACCCCCCGCTCGTCCCCACACAGAGCCTGCGCTGCGTTCTGTGTCACCTGAGCCCACAGCTCGTGATGGGCTGTGACACCAAGGGGACAAAACATCATCAGGTTGGATATCAGGAGGAAGTTTTTCATGCAGAGGGTGGTGACGCATTGGAACAGGCTGCCCAAGGAGGCTGTGGATGCCCCATCCCTGCAGGCATTCAAGGCCAGGCTGGATGTGGCTCTGGGCAGCCTGGTTGGTGGCCCTGCACACAGCAGGGGGTTGGAACCGAATGAACATTGTGCTCCTTTTCAACCCAGGCCATTCCATATCCACTGAGGAAAGCCCTTTGTGTTCCTGAGAACCTCTGTTCTCAGCCACAGCAAAATCTGCCATGGAAAGAAAGAGTAGGAAAACAAAGACAGGGCTTCTAAAAGCAATACTGGAAAAACACCATCACAACTCAGTAATCTTATCTAACCCAGGGAGGGGAGCAGACCACAAGCACTGTAACCATGTCACTGCCAGGTCCCCTTACAGCTCCACCTCGATGTTGTCCCTCCTGTGCCCCCACAGTACCCGGCTCAGACCCCACTGCCTCACTTACACCTGTTGGAAGCACCTCATGCTGTCCAGGATGTTAAACTGCTGCCAGCGCTTGGAGAAGTTCACCTTGCTGTCGATGTAGTCTGGGTTTCCCAGATGAACAAAGGTCAGGTCCTGCAGAATTAGGCCTCTGAAAGAGAGAAAAGGGCATAGAGCCAGAGAGTAGGCAAACAAGCATAGAGGTTTGCCATACGTGGGCAGGACAGCCAGCCAAGGGCAGCCACACGGAACCTGACCAGCTCCAGCTTTAAACTGGAGGGAAACGTCTCCCTGGCAGCAGACATGGAGGTGCTCAGGTGTTAAGTGCAGCTGAGAGCAAGAACAGCTGCTGTGCTCATTACCACCCTCTGCACCCCCTGCAGCCCTCCCCAGTCCCCCACCAGGCGACTCTCCTTCCTCCAGGAATTGTACAATGGAAGAAAGCGAGATCAGAAGTTCTACTGGTGCAAGAGCAAGTGTGCCACCTCGACCTGAGAGCCCCTGCAGAAGAAGGGAAGGGCTTCAAGTCAACAGGATGAAGCACCTGTGTTTGCTAAGGGAGATTCTTAATTGAACAGCTCTTCTCAACCATAAGAATCTGAGCTGTTTCAGAGGAGCAAGCAGCAGCTTGAAGCTGTGGGACCCACTGCAGCTCATGGAAAACTTGCCTTGCAGTGAACAGACCCCAAAGAAAGTATAGGTAAAAGGTGTCTGCTGAAGATTCAGCCACTGAATCTTTCCTTTGCCAGTCACCCTCACTAAAAGAAAGTCCAGACATAAAGCATCTGAAACAGCAGCAGCAGGTGGTCTGAGCTCTGATCCACAGTTATAAAAGGGAATGAGATCCTCAGCGGTGGCAGCAGATGGAGAAAACCAGTCATCCTGTACTGGGAACGCAGTGTCACAAATGGGAGCTGTGCCAAGGGCTGCCTCCCTGCTGCAGGACAGACTGCTCCGAGGGCACGTGGGTCTGACGTGGCACAACGACGTCATTTTAGATGTAGGACAGAGGCTAAGTGCTCAGCTGGGCTGACGCTGCTGAGAAACCACGGAAGGAACTGCTGGAATGCACAGAAGTAAAGGCAGAAGAAAGGAAGCACCGACTCACAGGTATGGGATGCAGGGAGGTTCCACATCAGCCAGGGCTGCCCGGTAGGCGCGGAAGGACGAGGAGCTGTCGATCAGAGTGCAGTACTCAGCCAGGCCCTGCAGAACACAAAGCCCCCAGTCACCCCTTTATCTTTGTAACCTCTCTCCCAGGGAGTCGACGCCACCCTGCAAACACCACCAGCTCAGTTTGCTCAGTTTGTGTTCTCACAGAACTTCACTGCCTTCAGCTCCACCAAAGCTTCACTGCACAGGGAGGAAGCATCTGTTCCCTCAGCCCAGGGCAGTGCTGGCACTCCTACAGCTGTCAGAAAGCCCTGCAGCACTGCAGGCTGCCAGCACTGTGCCATTACGCCCACTGAAGAGCATTCATCCACCAGCCCTCCACCCTGTCATGCTGCTGAGCTGTTAAAACTCACCCTGCTGCTTCATATCACAGCCACAGTTATCCTTTTTCCCCTACATATAAAAGCCTTGCACTGTTCCTCACCTCTGAGGTTTGTTTCTGCCACTCCAGCCTTCGGATGGGTGCAGAATCCAGTGCAGAAAGAATGGCCAGATAGGAATTAAAATTATTCAGCTTTCGTAAGTGCTGTGAAGAGGGAAAATATACGAGTTACAGAGAGATCTGTAATGCCTCAGAACATAAAACAGCTTTACCATCTGGCACGTCCCACTCTGCTGCTAAAGAACAGCATGGGTGATTCACAGCACTGAGCTGATACCTTCATAATCTTGATAAACTTAAGGAGCAGCCTCTCTCGGTCCTGGGCTTTCTCTTGCAGCATTATTATGGAACGGACCCTGGAAGAACAGAGAAGGATAAACTCACTTCAGCAGATCTCAGATTTCCTCTCGTTTCATTTACAAAACTGACAACTATTAAGGATGGATCAACAATATTGAAAAGTTTCTGATATCTCCAACTCAAACTGAGCGAGGAATAACTCCAAGGATGAGAACAATGATCATTCAGAGTGCATTCATTCGCAAGGGGAACATTTGTTGGAAGGGCTCAGTGGTACTGGGTAATTCCTCCATGTTACAGTGCCCTCCAGAACTCATCATGTTATTTCTCTTGAGCTCCACCAAACTTGCATCTACTTCCTGGCCAAAAATACACACATGATCCCACTTACAGGAGACCAACTGCAAGGCATATGCAATATGCAAGGAATATCCTGAGCTCTAAGACAGGGGAGGTTAGGCACAGCTCAGTGCCATGGGTGCTGTGAGCTCCTTACCAGTAGGACATGTTATTAAAGTGCTCTGTGAACTGCGTCAGGTTGGGGCTCTTCTCTTCATTTTGTTCTTTCGCCCAAAGCAAAACTTCTGGTATCTGCCCAGGAAGAAAAACAGAGGGGTGGCAGAACACCACACGTTATCATGGGATTTCTGCCTCAGGGTTCCCAGCTGCAGCCTGTGGCCATGGTCTTTTGCTGACACAAGTTCAGCTGTCCTCTGCATTACGCTGGGAATACCAGAGATTGCAGAGGGATGTGTGCAGGTCTCTCCCTCTGCCCCCCCCCCCCCATCCTTGTCTTCGTACCTCGATTTTATAGAAGAGTTCAGCATCCAGGAGGGTCAGCTGCTCGGCTATTTCATGACTGTGGAAATCATGCAAGGTCCCCGGCCTGCGGGAAAGAAAGATGAAAGAATATGGAAATGTAACTTGCTTTCTTTCCTTTCTTCTACTTTAGACCGAGAAAAGCCTTTTGTCCAAATAAAAGGGATGCCCTGCTCCTGAGAAGGGACCAAGAAAATAGCCACACGTGTGCTTCCTCACCTGGCTGCCACCCCTCGGGCTGCAAGAGGTTTGATGGAGTTGGCATATCTCAGCATCTTCTTCTGATCCACTTTGTCCAGGATGTTTTTGCGCAGCACTCTGGCGAGGCTCAGCTCCCCGTTGCAGACCAGCCGGAACACCAGGTCCATCAGCAGCTTGAGAATCTCCTCTGTCAGCTCCACTAAGCTGAAAGATGGCAAAGCCAGGGCAGCCATCAGGATGACGAGTCCAGGACGCAGGTGTTGTTACAGACTGTGCAGCTCCCACCCCAAAACTATGAAGGCAACTCACCACAGCTCATCCACCACTCTCACCAGCACGAAGAAGGTGTTCTTACTGACTCGCTTCTTAAACGTATCTGGGAAGTGGCAAAACTTCTCATATGTTGGTTGCAAATTAAAGAATCAACCGCTAGAACAATTAACAGCTGCCCTGAGGAACATCAGAAGGGATATTACTCCATCTTGATTAAAACTGGTGTTGAGTTTCTAGGAGATGGAGGACACTGCTATGGCCCTAATTAACATGGCACTGAGCTGCCACCAGGGATGCAGCAGGGGTGTGAGGGGGTCCTTGTGCCTTGCAGAACTGATGCTAGCAGGGCAGGTGGACCCTCAGACTACTGCCTCTAAGGTGGCATTTAACGAGCTGCACTCCTCTACTGCCATCTCCCACACCAGACTGAGACATCTCTCAGGTCTCCTAACAGATCTCAGACGTCACCTCCACCTTCCTCTCTGCCCAAATGGGGAGTGGCAGTGAAGGAGACAGCAGAGGCCGAGCACGTTTCCACCAGGTGCACAAATGGAGAGAGAAACAGCAAGCCAAATATCAAAGAGGGCCTGCAGGAGAGCCCCAGCCAATACTTCCACCGACAGCTGCTCCCCAAGGAGATTCTGCAGTGTCCTTGGCAGCACTGATCCCAGCAGGAGAGAGGGAGGCCGTCCCTGCTGCAGATGGCAGTGATGAGCTGTGGCTCAGGGCAGGGTGACATCAGGCTGCTTTTGTGGTGGGTGTGAGCAGGAGCAGAGCCCACCAGGCTCTGGGGGTGACAAGGACAGAGCCAAGGGAGGCACTGCATGCAGCGTGCTCAGCCTGCTCTGCGCTGCCAGAAGCACTAACACACTGTACGTGCAGCCCTGGCCTTGTTAGCAGATACAAGCTCAGAGCTGGAGGCTAAGAGGACATTATCTTCTGTGTTGCATTTCTTGTAATGAGAAGGAGAATAGGACTTGACAGTTGAGCCATCGCTGGTGTTAACCTACATCTGCCCAAGCAATTCTCTCAGCCCCTCTGAAGGACGGACACACGATCCCCATTCTACAGACCAGAATGGACAAACAAATGGCAACTTCCCCAGTTCTGTACAGAACATCTGAACTGCTCTTCTCTCCTGCCAGGGCCCCCAGGACACCACACTCAGGTCCAGCACTCTGCTTCCTACAGACCTGCCCTGTGGCATTTCCTATTTGTAGGCAGCAGAGATGAAGGAAGTGCTGCTCAGGGCACCTGCAGGGCGATCACAGCACAATGCTCTCAGCAGGTTTGTGACCAGCCAGCTCACCACCAGCTCCCTCCATGACGACTGCTCTGCTCTGCTCCCTGGGGCAAATTGCCTTTCATGGAAAAGGATATCTGTACTGCAGCTTCTTGATGAGCTCTTCAGGGGTAATAAATGTCCTGTATGTAGTCAGGAAGGCTTCACAGTACAGCACCAGATCTACAGAGAAAGACAAGGAAGCCTCAGTCAACCCTGCCTGCAGAAAACAAGGCTTCATGTAAGATTGAATCCAGCCTCACAGAAAGAGGACACCGACACAGACACATTTTGACAAGGATGAGCCGTACAGGAAAGCTGTGCTGTTGTTTCTCACCAGCAGATGGACCCTTAGGCACAAGAGCAGGAGCTGCCCTGTCCCCTAGGCTGGCTCCCATTTGCAGTACTTCAATTTGCTTTCAAGCTTATGCGACCACCAAAGGGATTGGTGAAACACACCTGTTTGTGGGACAGGAACTGTAGTAACAGGTCAAATTCAAATGTGCTGAAAGCCCTGGGGATGCTTTAAAGAGAAGATCTGACAATGAGAGGTGGGTGCCTGTTCTGCCTTTACTGCTCAGCCAGCACAGAGCCCTGCAGAAGACAGTCACTTCCCTCCTGAACAGGAACACTCATATTTCAGTGTGATGGCTTGGTGCTGCAGCCTCTCTGCCCTTGCTGTATTCCAGGAAGTCTGCCTCAGGGCAGCGTAAATATCTGATTATTTTCAACCAAAGGAGTAAATTGCACAGCAAAAACTGACTCTGCCCCGTGTGTGACCCTGCCACGACACGAACGCTGCCATGTGATCAAAATGGAAGTTAATTAGGCCTGATATCAAACCAAGCTGTGCTGCAGTCAGCATCTGCAGTGGGATGGCACGCTGCCCTGCTGCCCCGCTGCAACCACTGGAGAGGCTCAGCAGCACCCACAGGGGAAGGCTCCTGCTGGGCCTGCCCAGGCTTGGCTGTGCACGTTCCACCAGGACAGGGAGCACCCCACACCCACACCCACATGTCAGAACGTGAGCCCACTGTGCAGGGAAGGGTGGGAAAGCAGGGAACGGCGTGAGAGCCGTGCGTCGCTACCTGCAGTGCTCCTCTTGGCAGCAGTCTCACAGAGATGCTTCTTCGTCGTGCTCTGAAAGCAGAGCGTGCTGCTGGCTCTTGGCTAAAGCGATCAGATGTAAGCTGTAAAGCTGGAGGCTGGGTGGTCATGTCAGGGGTGAGCCCTAGGCTTGCTCCAGCTGTAATCCTGCACTCGCACGCGGCTGCGAGCACTTAACTGACCACGGATTTTGATCCCAAAGACCACAAGCCTCCTTTCATCCCTTATTCCATTTAGCTCTTTTAGGAAACTCAAATGGACAAGAAGCATCATGCAGCAGGGCGTGGAGTTGCATTTATTCTGGGTTCCCATCTGCCCAAAAGGCAACGTGAGGTAATACAGCTGGTCTGCTCTGGCACTCAAAGCTGCCAAGAAATTCATCTTTAAAGGAAAGCCTCTTAACTGTACCCCTCTGTGCTGTTTGGCTGATTGATTTACAAGCCCTGAATTCTTCTCATTGTAAGCTTAATTCATTAACCCTCTCAGTCACCCAAACACTGGGTTAGCATAGCACAAATTCCTCCGTGCTCCATTCAGATCAGCAGCTTGGCAGAGCATGCAAGGCTGAGCTGTGCGACGGCCCTGCGAAATGCACCGCTCCCCCTCTGCCCATCCTCTCCCCCTGTCCTGCTGTGCATTCAGAATCCTGCTCTGCTTTTTCCTCATCTCAAGAGGTTCTCCACAGCCTTCACCTCACTGCCTGCAGCCTCCACTGAGCTCCCCATTCAGGAACTGGTGGTTGAGCACACATCCCTTTGTCAAGTGGTGTCTTTAAACACAGTGGGGAAGTTCTTCCAATGTGATGCTTGTTCTGGAGAACAGCAAGAGTAAATCAGAGCTTCTCTATTCCAGTTTTGGCTTTTGTACATGGGGCATTTCCATTTAGATTTTTTTTTAAATGTACTTATCTAACCACAGGGCAATGAATTGCCTCCTTCTCTCTAGTATGCTCCTAACTTTGGTCCTCTGTGCCTGGATTTGATGCCTGACGTAAATAGGGAAATATATCTGCCAAGGGAAGGATTTTCCTGCGAGCTGAATGGTGCTGTAAGTAATTGGAAACACCTTATGCTACAGCATAAGAGCTGCCATTTAAAAATGCACATGAAAGATATCTCCCCTTTGGCTATCAAACCTCTAAAATATGAGAGCTGAGTGGTTCAGAGGGTTAGAACATTTCGCCTTGCATCCCAGGAGATAAGGAGATCAATTCTGGTTAAAGGCCATCAGCACAAATGCATTTGGCAGATTCAAAATCACTCTCTGGAAATGCTGCAATGACTGTGTGTGTCACAGCTCTCAGAAAGGAGCTGCTCCACATGGGTGGTGACTGGGGCTGGATTGAGAGTGGGGCTGCAACAAACAGAGCTAGGAGCTGCCACCCCTGGCTCTCTCCTCTACATCTCATTTCACATGCAGTAAATCCCCTCCCTGCCCTGGTCTAGGGGTAGTGGTACAGAGCTGGATGAGGCAGTGAGGCAGTGAGGAGGGGGTGGCAGCAGTGCCACCGGGCTGCCTGATGGCCACGGGTACAAAAGCCCCCATCACTTCTGCACTTTCAGAAGACAACATCTGCCCTCAGCAGGCCTGGAGACACCATGGCAGCAGTTCCACCGGCTCCAGGGCCATGAGGAGTTAATTCCAGCCCTGCTGTTAAATGGAATGACCAGGCGCTTATCCAGCTTACCTCTGTTTCACCAAAGATAAGCACAATCCCCCCTGCAACTCAGGGGATGATTAATGCAGAGCTCTCCACCCTGGTCCAGCAGCAAGAGTCACATCGTAACTGCTCACACCACAGAGCTGCAGAAGCCCAGCAGCAAAAGCCCACATCAGGTCATACTCCCCAGCTGTGTTTCGGGGCATCCCCTGTACCTTTCCTGTCGGTCTCTGTTGCATGCACCAACAAAATATCTCCAGATCCTCCGCGGACATCTGGCCCATCATCTCCCTGCAATGAGAACAGAAGTGCTTTACACACAACCCAAGCTCCAGTCTGGTTTACCATCTCTGGGGCTCAAACTCAGCACTGACTGGCAGAGCACACACTGTTCCTGGCACTGTTTGCAGCTCAAGTTGGGGCACGATCTCAAAGCGCTGGGCTAATCCTGGAATTTGAGTCAAACATTTGGTGTCCCAGATGAGGATTTGGGTCGATTACCACTCAGGGCCTTTGACTCCTTAAAACCAGGCTGTGAAGCACAGTGAAAGCTGAACCTTCTGGCCACAGAAGAATGAAGAGAAATATCCCAGACTCCCAAATGCTCCCAAAAGACCATTAACAGAACAGCAGCTCTGTGTGAACTGTCTCAAAGTGCAGGATCATGTACCACAGTGGCTGTGGGGTGAGAGGTCGTGCATTCAACTTGCATGCCCCTGGAACATCAAAAACCTAGCAAGTTAATTCCCTAATCTGGAACTATTTGGCTGGAGGTCACCTGAAGCAATCCAATAACCAGGAGCAGAAGAATAGCCCTGCTAACTCCTTGACCCCTGCATTATTGCTTTGAGAACATCCCTCTTTTAGCTCCTGCTATTCGCAACTGAAAATATGCAGCACTCATCTGTCAGTCAGCCAGTGGTTCCCACGCTGCAGGAAATGGGGTGCAGGAGCAGTACTCTATTGTTTATAATATGCAGACCATAAAGGAAGAAAAAAGGAAGAAAAAAGTTAAGGGCTGATGCAGATCTGCTACTCCAAAACGATCAGCAATCACTGTTGTTTTTGTGTGTTTTTTTTTTAAAGCTGATGGAAATATTCCTGCAGGTCAGACTGGAATCGTGCCTGGCTTCCCTTATCTAAACCTGTTATTTTAATATGCAAAACACTGGAAAAAAACCCACAGACTTGCAGCCATTGAGCAGCTATTTCTAAAATGTGAATTCAAGTGACTCTCTGGCAAGACACATAAAATACTACTCATGGAATCAGCAACAGCTTCTCATTCTCTCTCTCAGCTGCCCAAAGAACACTTCTAAAGTGTCAGTAAATGACAAGTTCTTTCTATTGTTCAGAATAGCCCCTGATAAATCTGAAAGCTTCAAAAGCTTGTGTATTCCCTCAAGCTGCATGAAAAAACAGCTTGGTTGAAGAGCATAGTAAGCAACAGTGTCTGGGAATGCACCCAAGCCAGAAACAAAGTCATTTCTTACATTGGCTTCTCCATCAGCAACGCAATGTCCTGTTTGGGAAACATGCTAACCATGCCTTCAGAAAATCAGCTCTCAGTAGAATATAAACCAAAGAACATGAACAACACCCCGAAGGAGCCCACCTCTTGCTTCAGTGTTAACCTAGCCATAATTTCACTGTGGTCGATAAGGGAGAGCTCATCCACTTCTTCCTCCAGCTGTGACGATTCCAAAGCATCTGGTGACTGCTGCTGCCTGTAAAAAACAGGCAAACAACCATCAGTGTCGTCGTCCATCTGATGACCGAGGGATGCTGAGTCCACCTGAGCTCTCAGTGAACAGATCCTCCCTAAGTAGCAGTAAGCACACAGAAGGCCTGGAGGTAAAGCTTTTGCAAACAAGCCTACAGATCTAGCAGTAACTCTGTTAGTTTGTGCACCACTTGAAAAACAAACCAACCTTTAGGACCTGCCTGGATTTCTGGCACAAAGGATTTTACCATGCCCTGCATGAATACACACTTTCACATCTCCTTAATTCACCAGATTATTAGTGCACACAAATCTAAGCCCTCCCTCAAATGTACAGAGACTAAACATGCTCCAAATGCTGCTGCTATGGGCTGTGATCTGACAAAAAAAATTATATATATATATATATATATATATACATACATATACTCTTTCTGCAGGAAGATCTGGCATCCTGACCACTTTTTTGGTGCACATTACTCCACAGACAGGTGCTCTTGCACCTGGGCACTTTCTCGATGCCTGCATTCATAAGAACATGGAAAAAGTGCACATCCCTTACAGCTTTCCCCAGGCACAGGTCAGAATTTGGTGCAACAATCTGCACTGAGCTTTGCAGAGCACTGCTGTATTGCCTCCTTCACTGCAGGGATTAAAAGCCTCAAACCAACTGCAGAAAATAGGAGGAGGGAAGTTGACTGTCACACACAAAACAATGCTGTTCTCTATTTTTGCCTCAGAAATGCAATTGAAGAGCAATCTCGAGCAGCAGGGAAGCACTCACTCCACTCCTACTGAAGCCCATCTGTTACAGCCTGCACCTCTTCATTTACATAGGCAAATGATAGCTAAGAGTATTAGAAGGGATATAAAGACTCCTGCTCTGGGGCCTCTGCCAGCCTTTAACTAGCAGGGTTAGGAAGAAATTCCCTTCTTGAAGACTATTTCCCAGCAGTGACACAGACTTTTTTCATGTTTCCCTGGAAGCAGGAGGGAGCAGCCAGTGTCTCTGACAGGACTGCCAATTAGATGGCCTTGCAATGACAAACATAGGCTGCATTAACCCCTACTGGCTTGCTGAGTTAACTAATGACATCTTGCCTTGATCCTCCTTCTGCAGTAGGATCCCACTGCTCTGCCACTGTGCAAAAGAACCCAACTGAATAGGCTTAAAACCTGAAGGGCTGGGGGCAGAAGAGGCAGCCACAACGAGCCCCAGCAGAGGAAAGGGAGAGGAACATCACTGGTGCTCTGCACACCTCCAAGCAGGGAAGCAGCTGTAACAGGGGAGCCAGGCTCACCTCTCAGCACCATCTTTGCCTTCCTTCCCCATGGCACTGCTGTTTGAAGTGGAGTCTTTGGAATGGCCGTCTTTGACAGAGGGAGATTCCTGCAAAGAGAAGGAAGTTTTTCATTTTTGTCCTGGATCCTGCATCACAGCCAAGCCTGCATTTACAGTCTTACTGCCTCTAAACGGCTCTTTGCTGTAAATTCCTTCAGAGCAGTTAAAGATTGATGCAAGTTAATGCCAAATGCCAGGAAAACACAGAAGTTAATTAGATAGGAAATTTGGGACCATCTCTGGAGACTAGTGCAATTAGTATTGTTTGCCTTTAACGTTGTGAAATGATGCTGAAAGTTACAACACAAGTCAGCTGTTGTCTTGAATTTTAACTCTCTCACTGCTTTTTTTTTTCCAGCCCTTACTGTTGAAATACACTTGCCTTCTGCTTTAATCAGAATGGACACAGCCAGCTCCAAGCTCTCCAGTTTCAGTTCCCCTCTCAGTTACAGCCCCCAAAAGACCAGACTGCCTTGGGGAGGGGGGGATGCAAAGTGCCTTTCCTACTCCCTTCTCCTCCATCAGAAGAGCTCACACAATGATGGAACGCTTCCACTTCACAATTCATGGCTGTGGAAATGAGGCTAATGCAAACAAGCAGAACCACCCGAACACAGCATGGAACAGCAGGTGGACAGCTCGGAGAAAATAGAGTTGCAGCACTTTAAATTAGCCGTTTATTAAAGAGAGAAACAGCCATGAATGGCAAATGGGGATATTAATCTAACAGTGCTGGAGTTCAGAATTATTTAACATCATGCAAAGCGAACCTTGGACATTCCATCTACTGAACTGACAGGATTGAAAGCACCTCTAACCCTGCCCAGCTTTGGTGGGGATGGTGCACCAGGGAGCTGAGATTTGTCAGCACCTGTGGAATTTCTCCAGGCTGCATCTATCTGTAAAGTCCTTTGCTTCCAAGTTAAGAATCAGTTAGTGATTGCCCAGAGGGCTGGGGCTGTCCTAATGAAGGGGAATGATGGGAGCACCGTCTCCTTGGATATTTAATGCCAGCAGGGATAACGGCTTTGGAAACATCCTGCAGATGGGCTGCTCTAGGTGAGGGCTGGCAAAGGGACCAGCACAGAGCTCTGAGGTGACACAGCAGGAAGGTGGCACCTCCCTGCCATGGGGTATGTCCCATCTCAAGGCAACAGCTCAGATAGGAGGCTGGAGGGAAGGAAGAAGCAGTGCGTGGTTACGGTGCTGTTGATCAATCACTTCGTACCCAAGTGGGGAAGGAAAAATAAGAATTAAAAAAGGGGAGCACAAGGCTTTATTTATTGAAATAGGAAAGCCAAAGCGATTACAAGAGTAAACACAGACAGAAGACCGTGCTGGTCAGAGTGCAGCTGTCTAAAAGGGAACCTTACGCAAGCAGCTCCAAACAAACAGCAAAGCACAAATGGGCCACAGAGGAAGGCAAAGCCATCCCTCCATCCTGCCGGGGCTCTCAGCATCAGAACAGGAGGCCATCAAAGCCTGCAAGCCAGGAGACGGCAAGCGAAGGGACCACCAGCAAGGGGACCGGGCACCCCGGGGTGTGCAGGGGCCGGGCCACAGTGTGAGCTCAGCATGCACCAGGCAGCCCCTTCCCAGAGCGTGGCCTCTCCCGGTTACTTACTCCTCCAGCATGAGGGAGTTCCCCGTTGCTCTGGCCAGAGGAATACAGATTGACGTATTCACCCTCACCAGCCTCCTCACTGGCGTTTTCACTCTAGGGGAGACAGGATGAAAGGAAATACGTGACGGTGCCCCTGGGCAGCGTTGGCTGGTAGCAAGCACTTGCGCCCTGCGGTGCCATCACCGAGGTGGCAGCCTGTCCTCCAGCTGCATGTTCCCAGAGGTGACCAGACCGGAGTTCTCAAGGACTGTCCTGAAGGCCCTGAGCTGCAGCAGGACAGCAGCAGGCACTGCGTAGCAAGAGCTGCTATGGGAGCTGTGCAGGTGCACAGTGCACATGAGGACATCCAGCGTGCAGCTGTTAAGCGTTCAGAGCCTGAGCACAAGCGCCATTGTGCCGCTGCCAGCCCTGAGGAGCCAGGCTGAGCCAGACTTGAGGGCTGCTGGGTGCTTACGAGGACCCGAAACAACAAAGATGCAACAGCAAGGTCAGGTCTAAAAGGTGAAAAACTGATTTCTGTGGTGTATGTCCCTCTTCTCAGTACTGTGAAGAGGCAGAGTTGAGGTTCTGATCCCATCAACCGTAGGTTTTGCAACACACAGATGAGAAATCGCCTTGTAAATGAGGTGCTTAAAGAAGTAACCTGCCTACTGGCCTGCTAAACCAACCAGGGACCTTGAACTGAGGAAACAGCTTTCAGCCCAACTCCAGCACTGCGTTACACTTTGCACTGAGTGCCAGCAGTGCTGGCAGCTGGGGACAGCAGAAGCCCACAGAAAGTAGTGGCTTATGTAAGGAGAGTGTGGAGCTGAGCTAAGTCACTGCTCCTGGGGCTCACCAGGGACTCAGGGAGCAGACATGCAGCTCCTGCAGGATGTGAAGCACTGCTGGGAGCCAACCTCGCCAAGCACTCCTTTACCTTCCTCTGATTTGTATCACAATTGCAGGAAGCTATAGCAACTTCTCTTCCTCTCCCCTTCACCAGCATTTGACATTTTATGTTTCCAACCTCTCAAACCTGTGGGGTTGCTCAGATTTACAGCCACCGTTTTTGTACAGAAAACTCCCTCTGCATTCACACGCAAGTTTGGAAACCAAATCACAAGTATTAACACAAGTGACATTCCTTTAAAACAAAAACAAGCCCGGCCTTGCGTTAAGGTGCACACGATCACCTCTTTGGACAGTCTCACCGAAGGCGTCTGCAGAGAATCAGTGAGAGAGGTTTCAGAAGGAAGGCAGACAGGAGCACTCCCGTTAAAGCTGCTCTCCTGCGAAGAGGAGTTTGGCACATCCCCAGTGCTGGGAGACGGGCTGGCCGTGGCTGGCACTGCGAGGTCAGAGCTCGGAGACAGGTGGACGGGCGGAAAGGGTGCGGTGGAGCAGGAGGAGGAGGTAGAAGACAGGAAAGGAGGTACGGAGACTTGGTTGTGAGGCACAAAGTCCTGCGAGTAGGACCTAAACACAGACTTGTACTACGGGGACGCAGAGATGCACAACACAAAAACAAAGAAGATGGGAAAAGGAAGGAGACAGACAAGAGAAAAAGTGATTAGATCAGCGGCAGCTTAGCAGTGACAGCACAAGGTAATTCTAACAAAGGCACCTCCGTGCCCACAGGCAGCCCTGAACAGAAGCAACCTTATTTTCTCCTCCACGTGTTAGAGCAGGAATTGTTACCTGGGCGGGCAAGTTTGATGGTGAGGTGAGCCCTTCCACAAACAGCAGCCTAGGGCAGGATGGATGGTGGCAACGGGGTGGTCAGCATGGAGGGACACCTGGTGCTGCAGCAGTGAGCAACAGAGCACACCTGGACAGCACCAGACTGGCTGAAGGGATGTGAAGGTATACAGAAACCACGGCTGTGAGTGCGCTGGAAGCATCTCAGCAGGGAAAAGCACTCTGAGGGCTTTCTGCTTTGCTGGGATTTTCCACTGGATCCCAATTTAAGATGCCGTTTGCTCCAGCCCTGTAATTTAACAGCTACTGTGTCAAGACCGTTCCAGAATACACAGTTCACAGTGAGGGGTGACTGGATTGTGCCTTCAGAGCAACGCTGAAGGATAAAGGAGATTACAGCAGTAGATGCTTTCACTCCTTTCCATCTGAGAAATACTGGGAGTAAAAATGATAATTGCCCTCAGGAGCCCTGAATTCCTTATCAAACCAATCCTTTAATGCAGTGCCTCCAAGAGTCAGCTGAAGAGATGAAAGGAGATCATCTACATAAAGCTTCATTTCACCATCTCTCCTAATCATCAGATTACTGTTCTGATAATATTAAGCAGGGTGCAGGGGGAGTATGCTGCCAAGAAAAACATGAGCAATCCTCTGCCTTTTAACATCTGGTGCTAGTAAGATGTGCCATCAGGGTGACAACAAAACAAGAACAGAACACAGCTGACACCCACCAGAAAAATAAATAATGAAAAGACAACAATGCTAAACCTGCTGGAGGGGAGTTTATCTTACAGCTTGTAGAGCTCGGTCACTAGTGAGATCTGAATTGTAGCCCTGTGGACTGAAGGAAGGAATAACCGTGTCATCCCAAACCCAGGCTGAAATACAGCTGTGGAGCTGTGGTGGTTGCTTGGAGCAATATCACAGAATCAGGGAATCACAGAATGGCCTGAGTTGAAAAGGACCACAATGCTCATCCAGTTTCAACCCCCCTGCTGTGTGCAGGTCACCAACCAGCAGCCCAGGCTGCCCAGAGCCACATCCAGCCTGGCCTTGAATGCCTGCAGGGATGGGGCATCCTCAGCCTCCTTGGGCAGCCTGTTCCAGTGCCTCACCACCCTCTGAGTCAATAACCTCTTGCACTATACAGCTCCCAAGCAGCTCAGCTTGCTGAAAAGTGACAGAGTAAAGGAAGAAAGGGAAACAAAAGCATGAATTGGAAAATTCAGGAGAAATGAATTAAATTGATAAGAACCAAAGCTCGGTCCATCACCTGCACCTTGCAGCAACACCCAGCTTGGCGGTGGTATTTTTCTCCCTTCTTTACAATATATAAGCTTAAAAATCTGAACTGAGAATCGCCTCAGGCTCCTAGCCTGTGAACAGAAGTTTCTCCACTACAAGCAGGAAAGGAAACAAAGGTCAGAGGCCAGACTTTACCTTCTACCAGCTCAATCCTCCAGCTCCCCTCCGTCGTGCTGCAGCTCTGGCAGCGCTCCCTGTGCACCCAATGCAACTCACGGCCATAATACAGAGGAGCAGAGGGAGATGCTTTGGAAAGAGAGCTTAAAAGACTACTGAAGAATAATCAAAATGCAAATCCCTACCGCATGCCTGTGGCTAAAAGGAGACGGGTGCTAGGGCAGGCTCCTCTCTCTTCCTGCCCATTTCTTCATGGCTGAGTAGCCCTGGCTCCAGGGACACCGTCTGCTTTTGGAGCTGCCTCAGTAACAATGACAAGTCTAATCTCTGTATTTACTTTCTGCCTGGATAAATGCTCTACATTTATTCATTTTCACTTGCATGGCACAAAACACTAAATCCCTCGTAAGACTCTGGGCTCATGACATCATCTTGGCTCAGCAGATTCATTATGCCTGCCCTGTCTCCCTGGTATTTCATGATCTCACTGGCGCTAACATGCCAACTAATGCCCCAAGTCCCAGGCTCACCCCTCAGAAAAAGAACAGGAGCAAAGTGGATGGAGCACATGCATCTCCCACCAACACACTGCAATGGCTCTTGAGAACTTGCTCAGCAATCTGCTGCCCCAGCGATGAGACCCAGTGTGACCCACAAACAATCATTAAATGATGCAGGCATGCTCTCAGCTTGCTGCTAAACGAAGGGAACAGCACAGAAAAGCCTTTGGTGTGCTGGCATTGATTAGCCAAGCTGTTCTCAACTTCCAGTCTCCCAGTACTGTTTGCATCTCGCAGAAAGCAGCCAGGAAGACCCCTCCTTCCTCCTGCTCAAGCAGCCCAGGAATTCCAGCTATGCAGCCATGCTGGGACAAGAGCCAAGAATGCAGCATACTTTGAAAGTGGAAAAACACCCTGCGGTGGAGATGAGGTCCATATGGCACCATTCCTGCTGTGCCCACCCAGCCCAGCCCAGCCAGCAGCTGCAGCAGGAATTGCTGCCATGGGGCCTGGGAGGTGCACCGCCCTGAGAAGCCCTATCATCCCATAAAAGCCAGGCTTATTTTGGGAGGGGAGAGTCCATTCAAGACAACTGTTGGAATGAAACCAGTCCTCTGCCCTCCACAAAATCAGAGGCAACAGTTTATCTTAGAAGCAAATCAGTGCTTGTTTTTTCTCTGTTTTTTTTGCAGGGTCAGCAAGGCCTCAGCTATGGCTGCACGACCTCCAACTCCATGACTTTGCTTTCAGCGAAGAACTTCAAAATAATCTTTGAGAAGCTAGAAAGCAACCAGATCCCTTGAGAAAAGACATTTTCCTCTTTCCAACTGCTGTTAAGTCTCCCATCATGAGGGATTCTGACCTGCGACAGCAAATGGCCAGCACAGGGAAGAAGAGAGAGCAGGGAGAGATCCCTCCCCTCTCCCCACTGAAGCAGATTTAGATAAAGCTCCATCACTTGGGAAGCATTTCCACAAGGAGCGCTCTGAGTTCAGAGCAATCTCCTGGGAGCAGCAGGAAGGCAGCCTGTCCAGACCTGACAGTTTACATGCACTGAAAGCAGCATGGCACACACAGCCCTTCCAGAGATGGCATCTTTCAACATCTTCAATTTGCTGCCTTTGATTGTTTGTTTCAGAACAGCCTTCCATCATTAAGAGGGGCGTTACAGGATGCCCCAAAGGTCAATGACGTTAGGAACGTTTATTTGGGTTAGATGGCAGGAGATAAACACTCTAACAGAAACCTTACTTAACATCCACTCGGCCCTGGGTTCAGGGAGAAAGGGTGTTCATAGGCAGCTGCTGATTGTAACAGCAATGTGCATCCTACATTCAGAGCTGAACTCAATCAAACGGTTGTCAGAGCATCTGAAGCATCAGCAGCCACAGTTCTTACCTTTTAAGCAGAGCCTTCTCTGTCACCCTACTGACTCTTGCCAAATTAACTGCGATCCTGCCAGACACTCCCAGATCAGATAGAGCATCCGACTCCCAAAACAAGAAGCTATCAGAGGAAAGGATCAACCTTTTAGGTTTCCTCTGCTAATGCTATTAAGAGAGAGACGTGGGCAGCGCGCCAGAACTGAGTGCCCAAATTCTAACAGGAGAGAACTATGTGCACAAATACTGGGCACTGTATAAAGCTACACCCTAAGAATATAATTACACAGACAACCATTGGAAAACACTTCCTATCTCATGACACAATTCTGGGCTTCCAGGTACTTTTGCTAATGAGGAAGGAAGTGCTCCTACAATGAATGGGTGGAAACACAAGCTGCCAAAAGAACGGCTTCAAGCGCTGCCACAGGAAAGGCAGCAACTCCTCCTGCTTGAATGCTTCTCAGCACAGCCTCTGACCTGGTCACACGGCTGATCTTGCTATTTTTAAAGAATGGTCAGCACAGCAGATGGATGGATGAGGTTTTCTGTTCCCTTGGGAAAGGCTCTCCTGGCTTCTGTATGAGAAAATACAAAATCCAAATTTCTAATTAACTGGAATGCAGTGAAAATGGGTGGAGGGAATGAAAACATTGGCAAAACTTGCTGATCGTGCTATCGTGCATCTCTCCTGAAACTATCAGAACTCAATCTGATCACAACTACAGCTTCAGCTCCTGTCTACCTTGTAAGCAATACCACCGTATCTAGCAGTCAGATCTTGCAAAGGCAGAGCATGGAGATGAAGGCAAGGCTCCTAAAAAGCCATACAGAAATTGTGATATATGGCCTAGTCCCCCCAGGGGACTGCTTCCACAGGCCTCCACAGGGACAGGAAGTGTAAAATAAACATAAACCACAGGGGGAAGTGACTTTCACAAGCAGGATTAGGTGATGTCAGCACACAACAGCACTATGATCCCATATCAACCTGCAGTGGGAACAAACAGAAATGCAGGAGGAAAACGAAACAGGAAAGGCAAAACAATGCTTAACGCTCAAGAGCTGGTTACATGGATGCAAAGCTTGTTTTCTCCTTCTCTTTACTCCAAACTAAGGAGCCAAATCCTGCTTGGGACAGAAAGGAATCAACACACTGTGTTCTCATGGTCCTGATTTCTTAATGGCTCCCACCATCAAACCAATAAATGAGCCAAAATAACTCAGCCCCTGGTGAAGACTGGAGCTGCAGTCTGGGCAGCAAATGGAACGGAGCTACAAACAGAAGCAAGGCAGGGAAAACATGCAGAGCACATGTCTGAATGGCGAGCATCTTTAAGCACTTATCTGACCCGCCTCTTCTTGAGCAGGCTTTAATGCACACACAAGAAACAAAAGCAGTTGCTGTGAATTTTCTGTGCATTTTCTCAATCTGCTGAAGATATGCCTGAACAAGTGAAAGCAGAAGTGTTGAATTAAGAGTTTTCATAAGGAAATCACTTGCACCTTCTGTTGGAACTGGGTGGCCAATTCGGCTCCCCAGAAGTTTACTGGAAATGGTCCTTAATGTAAAGGAAAACAAAAGACAAAACAGCATTTTGAGAAAGGTAAGATGTTTCTCCACAGTGGAAATACAGCCAGTTTTCCACTGGTGGTGGTTTCATGCTTCAGATGAACAAGTACACCCCTTGTTTCAGCAAAGAAAACTTCCTTGCTGTAAGTGAATGAAAGCCTTTCTGCAGTCTTTGGTGGAAAACGTGGAGAGATAGCAACGTATCTCAGTTCCTGACTGATTTTTTCTGTCAGTGCAGTTCCCTGCTGCCAGGAAGCCAGGAGATTTGATTCCTGCCTCTGGGACATCTGCCCAGCCACCTCCAGTCAACAGCACAAGGAGCTGAGAAGGGAGGGAGGTGATCTGCTGTAGAGAAACTACTGCAGACAGTTACCAAGGTGGATGCTTCCCTACTGCACCTCTTTCCCCACTGTCCAACAAAATAGAGTTGCTTTCAGAAGAGGTGGGAAGGTGGAAATCCCTACAATGCTCCTGATACAACCCAGTTGTTCCAGCAATGCAAGATTTGATGGTGTGACAGTGGGGAAGACAATGCTGGACGTCCTTACAGCCCATGCTATGAATGTGAGCCTTGCTGCCACAGAAGCCAGATGTGAATCAGAGCTGATGAATGCCGGACCCAACCTGGCAAACCGACAGGGTCTGATCCAGTCGCTCAGGACCTGCCTCAATCCAATACAAGCTATTACCTGTGAGACAATTTCCTACAACGAAGGGAAAAGAATGATCAGTGGGCAGACAGAACAGTGGTGGCTCCTGGACTGCAGCAGTGCTGCAGCTCTGATGGGAAAGAAAAACAAGTCAGGATTCTGGAAAATAAATTCATAAATTACAAATTAAAAGTAAAGAACCCTGTCTGAAAACGATGGTTTTAAGCCCTGTGAAGCAACAGAAAGGAGCTAGCCCTTTGTGCACAGGCACAGGGGGCTAACATGCAAACCCTGCCATAGGCTCAGGCCTTCCTGCTGCCTTCACATGAACAGACTGACACAGAGCTAGTGGGCTGCCCCTGCTGTCCATCTCCACTGATGATCTGGGTATGCAGGAAGGCAGCTCCTGAGCTGGCTGTTAGGGAAAGGCGTGCTCTGGCACCACCCCCACTGCTGGGAGCAGTGGATAGCTGATGCTCAGCTCCTACCATATCTACTGCTCACCATCAGCACTCACTCGACAGTGGGGAAAATGAAGACATGAGAATGACAGGAGTGCAGTGCAGATCACAGCAGCCTTTGCATGAAACAATCATTACAGGCAATGCCCAGGAGCAGAATGCAGGAAGGGTTCTGGTCGGCTGAGTGCAGAACGCAGGGTGTCACCCTGGGAGGGATCCAAGCCTTAACAGCTGTTTCACACTGCTGTCTCATTAGGGATGGGGAAAACGGGATAAACCACGGTGATAGTATTATATGGGTCAGCTATGAAATATGTAAGGACATTGGTATTTTGCAGCTCAGAGACAAAGAGATGCTGTCAAGTGAAAACAGCATTTCTGCCTGTCATGACCACGAGATTACCATTATTTGAAGGCATTAATTAATTAAGTCATCATTTTTAATTCAGTTTACTTTCTTTGTGCACCTGACAGAGCACTGCCCAACTCATACTTCAACCATTCATCTCGCCTTCACCAAATC
Source organism: Lagopus leucura (assembly GCF_019238085.1). Classification (NCBI taxonomy): domain Eukaryota; kingdom Metazoa; phylum Chordata; class Aves; order Galliformes; family Phasianidae; genus Lagopus; species Lagopus leucura. The sequence continues at coordinate 4,179,329 of NW_024962275.1, read as the reverse complement.
CCTGCAGAAGTAAGGATTTTCTAACGTGATTTTAGCATTTCATCAAATAATATATTCAGAATAACGTAGTCTGAATCAAGATCAGAACAGTTCAGAATGGTTAAGTATGCAGTGACCACTTAAATCAGGACACTTCTAGAAGTGGAAGTGCCCAGGTATTTTTAGAACGTTACAGTATCATATTTATAGCCTCTCAATTAAAACAAAACCAGTGACACACTTTTATCTGGATTACAGTTCTGTGTAACGGAGACCTGTACAGTTAAGAACTTTTGCCTTAGTTCAAACCTTAAAACTGTTTTTTCCACACACTTATGCAAGCACCAACCTTCACCTTCCCAACACCTCAGCTTCCCTGCTCCCAAGGTTATGCCACACTGCTCTCCCTCACACCAAAGGAAGCCAGCAGCTTTCATTCACTGCATGTGCATTAACATACTCGTCCCTGAATACTTCCTTCTTCAGGCCCGGCACACAGCTTCACTGTCATTTTTAGAGAATGAGTAAATGTTGAAACGCAGTGACGGAGTGGGAGGATAGTTTTCAAATATTCAGTATTAAACTACAGCACTTCTGAGTTTTCCCTGCTCTTGCCTGATAACATCTCCAAAATCAGTGTAATTTACAAAACATCCACGTTGCTGTTAAAAAAGTCTGTTCTCAGCTATCATCATGCAGGCAATCAGAACACAACCAGACAGTTCTACATGCAAACACTTCCCACACTGTTGAGCCACTGGAATTCCATGGTTAGATTTAATTTCATTACATTAACACTCTGTTGTTGCTACCATTTAATTTAAGCAGCTGATCATACATTTAGGCAGTGCTGTAAGATTATTCTTATTTCAATTTACATAATTTTCAGCTCCTCCTGTGGTTCTGACTGCTCATCAGTGCAACTCAGAGATCTGAGCTTGTTTGGGACCACGGAGATGCAAAGAGATGCAGACAAGCAAACATGACATGAATGATGTGTCAGAGGCCATTTTCTAGGAAAAAAAAATTAAGGAGCCATATCCACTGTTCCATGCATTTGGCTAAACCCATCTATTTCAAGGATGGCATCTCGTTATTCCTCCGAAGGCCAGGCTCACACAGCAGTACTTAATAGGCGCATTCGCATGGCTGGCGTTATGCAGCAGAACAAAAAGGCTGTGCAGTGCCACCGGCAGCCTGGGGGTGAGCAGGTCAAAGCAGAGTGCCTGAGCACCCAGGCCAGATCTCCTCCCAGCCCCAACACAGACACAAAAACCACATTTTCCCTGTATTTCAGCTAGCAAGATTTGCACCCTGCTTTCATCACCTGCCTTACAACAATCGAGTTCAACCCTCCCTCCCCCACCGTAGAACCTCACCCAGAACTGGCAGCATTAGCACAGGGCTTGCAGATGAGCATTTCATCACCAGCACAAACACACACACAGGTTACAGAAGCACGGAGAGCAACTCACCGAATGCACAGGAAAGGAGCTGTGCCGGTTGAGAAAGGAGTTAGAGACTGACATAGTGAGGCCCTGAGCGGCACCGGTGTCCTCGGGGGTGAAGGGCACTTTAGTTTGCTGGACACAGTAGGAGACAGAAGGGAAAGAAGAGGCAGCATAGGAGGCCTGCTGAACAGAGGGGGAGAAAGCAAGAGACAGGAGAAACAAAGAAAGAAAGCACAGAAAAGGCTATGAATAAAGGGTAAGAAATGCTAACTGTAAAACAACGCATATAATGACTTGTTAAGCAAACAGCTATTCATACAGTTCATCAGAGCCAGACACACCAACGTGCCTTTCCTGAGCTCAAGGGGTGTGTCAAAAATCACAGCTCAAATCTTCTTTGTTTCACAAATCCCTTAAAAATAAACAGCCCAAGACAGCTGTGCCAGGGGGAAGCATGCTGCTCCTCACTGCCCTTCTTCTCCACGGCACCAGGGGCAGAAGCCCACAGGAGCAGGTATGGGCAGGAGCAGCTGCCCAGCAAGGAGCTGCCCCTCTCAGCTGGGCAGCAGCTGACTCCTGCAGATTAGCAGTTTTTTGTGGTCTTGTTTTTTTGGCCCATCTGCAGATTGGAAACTTGAGACTGTATAGTGTGGCCTGTAGGGCTTCACAGGTGCTGCTGAGATATTGCTTAACAGGACACCCAGCAAATTTTCAGTCCAATTCTAAATGACAGATCGTTTGCACAGGAGAGAGATATTAGTCTGCAAATAACAAATACTATCAGGAATTTCTCCTGAATTCCACTACAGTAAGGGCCCAAGGGAGGCCAAGCTGTATCTAGGCTTTCTCAGCTCTGACCTGTAGAATGTAACATACAAACATTTCACATACAAGCTATGAAGCTTGCAAGAACGGACTTCCTAATTATTATTTTAGAGGAGTCCATCCAGCAGACTTCCTCGCTGCTGGAGCAGCTGATGTCCCCATGATTTGCTGCTTCAGAATCTCTCAGGGCACTGGGAGCTGAGGAACAATAGGACCTGATGGCTTTTCCAGTGATTGCTGAATGAGCCATTCTCTGCTTGCATCACCTTCCCAACTGGAGATGAAGGCAGAGGCACAAGGCTGCATTTTAAGAAACCTCTGCTTCAGGGGAACTGCAAGCAACACCTTGATAGCATCAGCTTGCAAAACTAGAAGGATGCCTGACAGGCAGAATGGTGACATCTTGGCTGCCCAGATAATGATTAAAGGGCAGCAAAGAAATGCTTTGCTTCCATTGACAAACTGCATAATACTCAGTTTACTCCAGTTTACTTCACCAGTTACTTTATCTTGTCAGGACACCTATCTGAGCCACAGGAATGTAGTTACTGAATTCCCAAATTAGACCTCTGTGTAGCTTCTCTGATTTGATTAAAAAGTAACCCTGGGGCAGTCAAATTTTAGCACAGATAACACGAGGATGCATTGCGACAGTTGCCATCGTAACAGCAAGAGCATGGCCCTGCTCCTGTATTTCATCCTGATTTGTTACAGCCACGGCCAATCTAAGTCAGGTAGCAGTGAAAAACAGGTAAACTCCTGAATCACACACGTGGACTAATGTAGGGAAAACATGCAAGAGTTAAATAATAGCTGTACCAAAATTCTGTGGCTTTGGCAAAGACGGAGCCACAAAAGCAGTGATTATGTTTGAATGGTTATTATCAGTGGCATCCTTGACAACAGTTGCAAAACAACATTGGGAACAACAGTGCAGCAACTTCTTCAAAATCATGCTGCCCAGTGTGTCAAAATCTTCAAAGTAACAGACATTACATGTGTCTCTAGTCTGGCACAGATTCAGCTATGCCATGTGGAAGATGAAATCTCATTTTCAGGGGAAGAGTCTGAATGTAGGGTTAGAAAAGAACAGAAGAACTCAAAGTAGACGATGCAAAATGCCTGAAAACACTTAATGAGATGGCAAGGAATACAACGTGAACATCAGTGAGACCCCCTCCCACAACCACAGCCTGTCAGAAACAGGAGCAGCAAACACAGAGCTGCTCCAGGAGGGGCTGGGAAGGGCACTGTGGTGTCACTCACCAGCTGCCGCTGCTTCGGAGGGAGAGCAGGAGGGGGTGCCAGATCTTGAGAAGGGTCTAAGCTGATAAAGGAGTCGTTGAAGCCATAGACCTCCATGAGGTGCTTGTTCTTCTGCTGGTAGATGTGCTCGTTCTGTGGGGTCTGGTAGAACATGGATGGCTGTGGCTCTGAGTAGTCCTCTACAAACTGCATGTATGCCATCACTGCAACACAAAAAGTCACCGTCAGTGCTCCTGGCCCGTGTGCTGCAGCTATCCTGCCACGAGCAGGCGGAGTGCCTGCCCTGAAAATAAAAGAGGAGTAAGACCATGCTGCTCTCAGCTGCTCTCATCCAGGAGCAGCAAGGTATCTGCAGTAACTCACGCAGCAAGCTGCTGTTCACCTCACAGAAATGAATTTGTGAATGTCTTGTTCTGCAAGCCAGTGCACAACGGAAGCTGTCACAGTGCACAAACACGTCTGGCAACAGATTTGCTTAACCCAGTGAGGTCTCCTAAGAGTGACCAAGGAGTATGATTCACCTGTTCTTGGTCCAAGCCCTCCCTCATGTAGCCCATGGCAATCCAGAGAACACTTCTCAGCAGCTAATGCTCACACTCACCAAAAGAAAGAATGACTGCAGTCTGCTTTGTAGGAGGTACAAATCGTCTTGCACAACAATGCAACCTCAACAGCAAGTAACTCCTGTGCCTATAATAAGTGTCCCATCTATAGGCAAACTGCAAGCTCTCTCACTCTAGAGATTGTGCTTTCTCCATCCTAGCAAGCTGATGAAATTCATTGGAGAACACCTACCTGCAGCACTGGGCACACCTCTCTCCGCTACTTCTATGCCACTGCTGGCACAACAGACTGATTTCTTAGAAAAGTCATTGACCACGACTTCTTTCTTCCTCAGCTCAATTCCAACATCCTCAGCTCTCTCCCTTTCCAAGGCATCTTAGCATCTTTAAATTTGCAAATGAATGCAGCTGGTTCAAAAGCATTTCTGAGATTCGGTTTGATAAAACTATTAAATGGGATGAAGCCTTATTTCATGGACCTTAGCATCTGTACAATATCCTCCAAAAATCTTTGAAAAAGTCCCATACAGGTCTGTCTATGAAGATCTGACAAAAGATTAGCTTAACATTTTAGTGTGGAAGGAGAAGGAGATCCAGCATCATGGAAAGATTACTACAAAACCCCAGAATTATTAAGGGACAGAAATGTATTTAGATGAAAAATACATAACTTTCATCTATGGATCTGAGAACTGGAACAATAATTGTAATTCAATGTCATAAATAGAACTAACCAGGGACTTGCAAATACGCTGTCACATACAAATTACTCTGATCATCCATCCCCTCCTCCTGATAAGCACGCAGTTGTCAGGCTTTGTAACTCTGGTCATTAGGCAGCAATTATTCAGCTCCTGCTAGCATTTCAGTTGCACAGCCGACATGAATGGATGATTTCAGTGAGAGCTGTAAATACAGCCATCACAGCGCAGTATCTGGGCATTGTGAAGCTGGTTCCCACACTAGCTCCAAGGCAAAACCCTCTGTTCACCTGCCAGGCAGGCCAGCCTACTGCAAACAGGATGCAGCCGTGCAGCGTGCCGGCAGGAAGGACCCGCTCTGCACCTGCCATGTGCACCTTTTTACACATTTCCTTTAGTGCTTTAAACTTTGCTTAGAAACGGAGCTAAAGCAGCTGCCCCTTCCCACCCAATGACATCCCTCCTCCAGAAAACCAAATAAAAAAAGGAAAAAAGCTCAGGAAACCCCAGCTGGTACATTTCGATCCCGAGCGGTAACACCTGCTGTCCCCATCCCATGACCCCACACCGTGCTGCCAGAGGACAAGCTGCCCATGTCCCACAGCAATGCAGAGCTCTGCCAAAGCTGCTGCACTCCTGACCTTCAGCTACACCAGCCCAGCTCCTTTTCCTCCCCCAGTCTCCCCCAGGCTCCCCAGCACCACACAGAGATGTCAGGCACCATCCCTGGTGCTCAACCCCTTCCTTTTTGAAGGCAGAACTCCAACTGCACGCACACATCTCAGTGTGTGCTGATGTCTGCTCTCTTGCTTGTATGACCACTTACATATAAGCCAAGTCCAAGCTTACTCCACTTCCACACAGCATCACATGAATTCTAAGACCTAGCAGTGAAAAGATGCATGCTTTGCCAATATTCTCCTTTCTTTTCTGAAGGTGTGTTGGTGCAGATAATACAGAATTACTAAAACACTAAAGCATCTGCAGTTAACTCCAGTATTCCCATTAATACTTGTGCCCTGAAAAATGTCTTAGTATCACACAGCTGCTTTGCAGGATAAGTTCTGCACACATCTTAGGAAATATATTTCCCTAGTGGCAAAAGTGAACTAAGGATACAGGTCCTTGGAGAAGCATGGAGGACAAGAGCTCGAGGGAAAAGATCACATTTTTAGAGCTCATCAACTTATTAGGACAAAAGCCAAGAATTCTGGCTTGGCAGTGCTGCTATAACACAGCTGACACTGCTAGATACAGACCAAGCCTTCATGCACAGTTATCTACAAAATCTGTGCTGCACTTACTGCTCAGATCCGAAGACATCTCAGGATCAATAGCTGGGAGTTGCTGGATTCAGAAGTTTGTTTGGCACTACAGACTCAGGAAGTGTTGGTGAAAAGCACAGCACATTAGATGTCTGTGTAAAACTGAATTACTGCAACTCAAGGTAGTGAGCCTGAATGCTGTTGAGAGCCTTAACTCAATCTGGAAGGGAATAATGAAGAGCTCTTTTATCTCTGCACTTTATGAGGCTAATGCATCCCGCTGCATGGCAGCTCCTGTGCCTCGCTTGTTACAACCAGTCCAGGGCTGCAAAGTGTGTCTCTGCCTCTACTCTGTCTTCACCTGTTTTTAGGTGAAGCAAAAACCAGCTGGGATGGTGAAATACCAACCTGGCTCAGCAGCAGAGATTGCAGAGCACAAATTAAATAGGCACCAATAAAATGCTGCCAATCTTCAGCAGGAGAGGAAGGCAGCAGGACCACTCCTGAGATGGCTGTTTGCGAAGGCTCTCCTCTCCCCCCCCACTCCCTGCTGTGGTTTCAGATGAGGCAGAAATTTAAAAAGCAGATGGGAAATTACATCACCAGCTCAGATCAGGCTGCATGCCCTGCAGCAATTCTGCAAAGAGGGAGGGATGGGGGCTGCAGCCTCCACCGTGAGCAGCCGGGGTGGGGTGACAGTGTCTAAACAGCACCTCGGGAGAGAAGGGAGGAGTGAGACAGAACCTCTCCCACCACGGCACCATGTGCAGCTTAGGTCAGCTCTGAACCAAGGCAGAAAGTACTTGAAAGGAGGGAGTGAAAAGAATAAAAAATAAATAAAAAAATCTCTGCCTGCGGCAAGGAACACCTTCCCTGCAATCTGCTCGCAGCGCTGTGGCTGTCATTTCTGAAGGAGCTGAAGCTGCTCAGGGATTTCTAGCACACATCAGCTCTGCCCACGTGATGAAAATCGCAGGTGCTGCTCACGCTGCAGCAGGAGTCACCCAGCAGTGCTGTGGGAGCCCTGCAGCCTCAGACCAGCGGTTCCTGGGGTCTGCGAGGGATTCTTGGAACGTTATCAACAAGGTATATCTGCAATACCAGTAAGGCACAGTAGTCTCTGATGAAGAAAAGCCATCGCAGGTCTGAGCCAAACTCCTGGTGCTGCCTGCGTTACAGCCAGCCCCACACAACAGTGCTGGATTCATGCGCACAGACAAGAGCCAAAGTAATGGAAATTCTCAAGCTGCACCACACATCAACTCACTGGAGAAGTCAAGGTCGAACAAGCCAGTCTTTGCTGTCACCTCTGGGAGGAGAGCTGTTTTTCAAAGAGCTCCCATTATATGCTGGCTAAGCCCCGACTGCCCTCAGCGTGGTTCCTGCAGTTGAATACTGGCTGCTTACAGGGCACCAGGCTGCATTTTGTTCCCACTGACAGGGAAGGAAACGTAAGTAAGTGCCTCACCACGGTCTGCGAGCTGGTTGGGGGCAGGATCTTGCTATTTCTGACTTCAGGCTCTTCATGGCAGAAGCTGATCCCTGCCCATGTCTTGTACAGCAGGAGTACGATGCTCGTGCTCAAGCAGATGTCTGGAGTAATTTGCCCTTAGCATAGTAGAACAACAGTAACTCACGCCCATTTAAAAGGTTTATCACTCCCCTGTTTAAATTATAGAGACGCCAACTCTTGGAGGTCCCTCTGAGCACAGATCAGAGCAAAACACACGGTTAACTCAAGGAGGATTCACTATATATTATTTATGAAAGACCAAAGTATCAGCTGCAACATTTCCTGACAGCTACCAAAAGATGACCCACAACAAAGGCACTACAACCAAGTCATCTCTGCAACAGCTCTGGATCTTTCTAATACATTCATGCATCTCTTCAGGGTCTCAGAAGTGTGCTGGGGCTGTGGAAGCAGCTCTGTCTCATCTACAGGTTACACATGAGGGTCTACACGTGTCAGTCCCTGGGCCAAAAATTCCTGGGTACTACCACACGGTGTTTCACTGCCCTTTTTGTGTTGAAAACAAAAGGAAAACTAACAACCACAGATCTCTGGTGCGATACGCTGTGGAGTAAAGCGTATGAAACAAATTCTTAGTGTCAGAAAAAAGCCATTACAAATTTGCAGCAGCCAGGTATGAGCCCAAGTACTCTACTGCAGGCTTTGCTGCAAGGATGTTTAATCAAACCCATGGAGCCGTCAACACATCAGGTAACACGTTCTCCCATTCCTAACAATGCAATCTGATCAATCCTCTGACATCTTCTGATAGGGCCAGATGACAGTTAACTCTATTCTAACATCAAAGAAAGCTCACTACAAGGCTTTGCCAATTGGGTTAGAAGTGTGCATGGACAACAAAAGAGAAGATGGCATCTAAAACTTTTTAAGTAATGGCTTGACATCTCATATAGCAAGAGAAAACAAAGAGATGGGGTTTAAAGAGAGAAGTAAATATCCTAGGTCTTTCCTTCAGCCATCACACTGTCTCCTACCCAGGGCCTATCCCAGCACCACTCCCACTAAAGCTGTTTGCAAGTACACAAGTTCATTTCCTCACACCCACTCCAGACTGCAGGGCTTAACATCACCTGTATCCAGTCCTCATCATTCAGATGCAGAGCTCACAGGGGCCTGACCCTACAGAAACTCCTTGCTGTATCTCATTCCCTTGCAATTTACACTGAATCCCAGTATTTTGAACAGCAGGAGCCATAAAAACCAAACCAATGCAGATGCCAGCATTTATTTCCATTCTGCCGTCTGCAAATCAGCATCTGAGCACCTTTTTGGTTGCTTTCAGTATATTTTAATGTTCGCTTACCAGAGAGGAACAAGTGATTTTCAGTGTATGGGAATGCTGAATGAGACTACTATAACCTGACCTTCACTTTCAGGCAATCTGATTAAAATCCTGGAGGGTTACAGACTTGGAGGCATCACTGAGGCATAGAGGAGATGATTTCCGTCAATGCACTTTAGAAAAGAAGTGTCTAGCATAGAAAACTACAAAGACATGGACAGAGCACAGATCCCCCTGCACAAGACACCGATCTCACACCTTTTCCCAGTGAAAGCTCTATTAATTGTGGCAATGAGTCAGAAGGTCAACTCATAACCTTCAAATCAGCTCTTCACTTGAGCTGCAAGCCATACAGCTTAACGCTGCTCACCCAGACCTTTTATATACTACTTCCCCATGCAACTGCAAAGCTAGCCAGCAACTAGTAAAGTAACACATCCCACTGTGTAGTCCACAGCTTTCCTTGATAGATCAGTATGTCTGCTCCTCTTGCAAGAGGTTTCACATATTTCAGCCATGAACATTAAGGAAATCAAAATAAGGTCACGAGAGCCAGGAGTCTGACTGGGGATGTAAGAGTCTATGCATTTAGAGGCTGGTCATCTTAATGATGTGGGAAATTCTCAGGCACTCAGGAAATGAGATCCTGTAGCAAAACAGTATTGGACACAAGGTTAATAGTGCTGCCCTGCACAGCTACGCAAGGGACTATGTTCCTACTGTCAAATAACTGCACTGGCAACCCTCAGTTTTGGACAGAAAAGTAGCCTTTTCTCTGAGCTCTTGGAGAGTACCCCATTTTCTTCTTCTAGGCAAACATTCATAAACATGGGGGAGATAGAATGGACACAAAAAGGGAAAACGATCCAGTAAAACTTGGAAGTGTGGCTCAAAGCTTCACACTTGTGCAAACAAAAATAAAATGTTCTCACTACAGTAATTTAGATGCTGAATGCTGCCACCTCCCCAGGGCCTGCACCATTCCAGGCTCTCTGTCCACCAAAGGACTGGCACTTTCCTTTCACGTCTGATACCGACCATGAGCAATTTCAATACTTAGCTCAAAGGCATTACCTTGGGGTCACCATAACTTAGTGGTCATCAGAAGCATGGCAAACGGAAGAAAAGAGAAAGGTAAAAGCAAACCCCAAACATAAGATCTTGCTTACTGTGTTTGTTTTTCTTCTCCGGCAGGGGTGGTGGCTTCTCTGGGTCACTGTTAGAATCTGGAGCAGCAAAATCAGCAATGAACTCAACTGGTGTTGAAGAGTTTCCTTGTTGGAAGGGCAAAATAGGAGCAAATGGCGTGCAGGGTACTGATGAGAGAGACCCTGCGTTCTGCATATCATCCTCTGAGATGTTATCATATTGGGAAGGATGTCTCTCATATGAGACCCTGCAGCCTGAGTCTGAAGTCTGAGAGGCTGCGCTTCTCCTCTTCTTTTCTGGTAAAGCTGGAGGGGTCTCTGTTGGCTGCACAGCTCCTGAGAGGCTGCAGAATTCCAGTGGAGAAGAGCTGCCCTGTGGGAGCTGGAAAGCATGTCCATGGAAAGGGGAGCCAGACTCACCCAGGGACTCTGGCAAGGGGCTGAGGATACCTGGCACCTGTTGAGGTATCTGATCAGCATTCGAGAGGTCCTGCTGCAAGAATTCATAGTCTGGGTCATAGTGATCTGATTGATCTGGATAAAAAGAGAGAAAAGAAGAGTCAGCCATTAGTTTCTCTCTTTTACTGTTCAGCCCTTCTCAGTTCTGCCCATCTCATTCTCCCAGTTAACTAATCAGTTCATGTAATCAGAGTGGCACTTCCTTGCAGCAGGGACTATCTTGCTCTACTTTCTGTAAAATCCATGCTTAAAACTCATACCTTTATACTAGCAAACAAATAAAAATTCAATGGGTATTTAACTGCAACATTTCACATTTAGATTTTTATTTTCTAGTACCTGGAAGCATCACCTAAGCCTAACAGTCCTGCTGTTTCCTACTGATGTCTGCAGAAAAGCCTGAAACCAACAAAACATTCCACTCGAGAGCTGAATTGAGTTTGAACACAATCATCTCTAGCTAGGGAAACATATTCCCCTGGGCTTTTTCCTATCTGACAGGATATCGTTTCGCATCGAACTGCCTTCAGTAACTACAAGATGACAGTTGCAAGCACAATCCATTTACTTCTGCACCACAGCTATGACAGCTGCCAAACGAGGGTGATGAGGGCTCCTGCAGCAGTCCTGGCCCGGCCCAGCTCACCTAATGTTTCACAGCTTGTGTTGCGGGAGCACTGACCACTGTCACGGTCCAGAGAAGAGAGCTGCTCATCGGACTTGCTGAGTTTGCCAATGCTGCTGCACGGTGAGAGGCGAGGAGATTCTCCCCCGTAGGAGTGGCTGCCACCTGACAACCTTCTCTGGGCATAGCAGTCAACATCAAAATCCTGAAGCAAAAAAAAAACCAACCCAAACAACCAAAACAACAAATTACCATCATTCTCGGCAGCTTGCCAGTAATAAGATACAGCTGAAGGAACACACCTTGCAGCTACTGTAAGAAAACTAGGAAGGGAGCAGGTGAGTGCTGCTAGCCCGCCCTAGTTGACAAGCCCACAAGGAAGCCAGAAAGCTTCCCACTGGGTAAAGGGCACAGAGCAGAGCAGCCCCCAAAAGGAGCCCTGCATGCACCTGCTGGAGGCCAGGGCATGCTGTGATCCACAGTGGATGTCACCAGCTGTTGACATTTGTACTGGGTAACTAGAAGGCAAAAATTCTCGTTAAATAATTGGGGCTTTATTAAATATTTGGTTAGCTTTGTGCATGCAAAGGGTAAACAGGTGATAATGGGATACAGCTGACGTCAGCTTTTGGTGCCCATTGGCTACGTTTCAATTTCAGAAATTACCTCAAGCTCATCAAGCTGCAAGTGAACCTCACAGGTATTCCCATCCCTGCAAATCAATCTAAATGAGATTGCACCAGTAACTGCAAAACCACCACAGCTTTATCTGGGTCAGCCAACTGACAGCAGAGGCTTCCTAAGTCAGAGCTCTGGGGACTGAGAGCAAGATTTGATTTTGGTGCACAATTCAAGTTCTCACTGCTGAGTCAGTAAGTTCCTGAAGGTGTGAAGCAAAACGAACTATTTACAGTCTTGTAAACTCTGCATTAGCACAAGTGATAGAGCATGACTAATACATGCTGTCACAAGTTTTCTGTAGTTCTACCAGAAAATTTACAAATTTCCCCAAAGCACCAGCAGCAGTCAGAGCAGATGCTTAAACTATTGCTTAAGTTAATTGACATGTTAAACTGGAAATGCAAAAATATAGGCTTCTAATGTCAACCTGCTGCATGACCCCTGGCCTGCAAGTAAACCTTGGTAGGATCTTGTAAATACAGCAAACCACTGTAGTCCCTGCTGTATGCAACGCTGAGACACTCAGCCCCTCAGCTTTTCACATTCTGTACAACCTCAAGGCATCAGAGTTTGGTAGCAGTTCATTCATTACTCAAATCCAACAACAAAATGAAGAAAAAAAAAACCCCAACTATTCACATCATTCACTACATTGATGTTCCTGCTGCTAGAATTCCATCCCAGCATTGTTCCAGATAGGGCTGCCTGGGACAAGCAGGAACTGCACTGCACAGGTCACAGAGCTTTTCTGCAGGACGTTTCCTTTGGATTTCACAAAGGGGTTATGCCATTACCTGTCTGTTGATTCCAACAGGCAAACTGGATCCACTGGTGGCTCGACTCATGGGGGCCACAACTGCCACTCTGGTTGGGGAAGGCGCCGACTGTCGTTTTTTAGGGGGCAAGGCTGGAGGAGGACTGCAAGACACAACAGGTGTTGATGCTTCCATCACCACCAAAAAGACTTTCAGAGGCTTCAGGAGCTTGTTCTTCAGATAGCCTCTGCCTTGCTAGGATCAAAAAGCTCACATCCAAAGCTGACCCAGAGCTACTCAACAAAGAGTATATCCTAACAAACCCCGAGCTAACAGCACTCTCACAGGAAAGGTCCTGTTCAGTGATGTATTTTTTTAAGCTTGGAGAAGACTCAGTATTTCAGAAACAAAAATAACTGCTGTGTTAAAAATTATTTTTAATGAAGCTAATTAGCACAGCAATTATTCTTACATAAAAGCGGTGGCAGTCCAAATTAAATGTTTTGGTTGACCCGAACAAGGTTTCCGTTCACAGAAATTTCTCATTCCTCCTCTTCAAACTCTTTTAGCTTTGAGAGGGGTTTCAAAGCTGAAGCAACCTACAGGACAGGAAAATCCTCTGTGCCCTTTTCCTTGGAGCGAGTAGACTGTCAGAGTCACCACGCATACATGCTGCATGGGCCCACGCTGTGGCATTCATCAGTTGCAGATACATTATCATACACCCATTGGTAGTAACCACTGAGATTTTAACCACTGTGTATTTAAGTTTAGCTTCTACTGACAATTCTGGCAATCATCAAGTTTGTGAAGTTCCCAAGAGCGCACATATTCTGCTCCTGGAACGTAACAGGATTTTTTTATACATATATAACCCATGAGAATTCATAAAATACCCAGAAATGAGGTGTTTTTCTGCCAGCCACAGTCCCCCTGATGCTGCATTTCCAAATGAGCTCATGATAAGCATTTTCACACCATCTATTAACACCAGTACTAAAGGAGAAAAACACCATACACACACCAAAAAGCTGCAAACTGGAGGTTTTCTCTTCCTTCCAAAATAGAACATAGAAACTTTCATGTGGTTACTCACAGAGCTGGGTAAGTACAACTAAATAAGAGTTTTTTCACACAGTAGAAGCTCCTTTCACTCTTAGTTTGACAACCAATGTAGAGCCACCTGGATGTGCAGAACAGGTTGACAATTGCCAACTGAGGTTAACAAAGCATTTTCCTTTGGAAACAGCAACAGCAACTAAAACAGCACAGGATACTGCTGTGCAGAGTTGTACAGAATATGGTGTGTATTTATGTAGTCTTAAATAAAAGCTTTAATGCATTTATGCAGTGCCTCTCATAGGAAAGTCTCAGGCACTGTACCATCCTCATGGGGAAAAAAAAACAACAGGAAAGGAAAACACAGACAATGAAGGGTAGTGCTCAGAACAAGACAGAAAGAACACGAAGCCATAAACAGACTCCAGGAGCTGGGAAGAATTACTCAGGAGGACTGGAAATTCAGAAGCATCACTAACCCTGTGACCTCATGTACCCATTTTGACAAGAACGTGTAACCAACAGATGCTAAGAGCCACTGCCACTCTTCTGCCAGCTGGCTGGCCAGCATTACCTGTTTTCTGCCACACGAATGCAAGGCAGAGGGGGTTTAGGAGGTGCAACCTCTTCGTCCATGGAGTCCGTCAGTAGCTCATTTGATTGAGTCATATTAGTTGTTTTGCTCAGGATCTCCATTTCTCGGTCTGTAAGGGGAAGTTCTGATGGGCTGTAATAAGCAAAAGACAGATTGCAGATCACAAAATGCAGTCAGAATGCAGCACGCTGACAGATTAATATATATTTTACATCATATGCAATAAGAGAAACCTACAGCAGAAGGAAGAATTCACATCTGCAAGTAAAATTAGAAGCATACACAGAATAATATGTGGACATGTCACAGCCAAGTGATGTTTCACTGCCAGATTTTGGTATCTTCTCTATCACTGCATACAGTTCTCTGGAAGTAATGCCACTGTAATGCATAAGGCTACATGAAGAACACAACACTGCCCGCTGTGGAAAACAACTCAGTACTTTAATCCAACTATCAGTCAGTAACCAGAAATTACCTCACATCAAGCTACTATACTGGACTGGCACGCACAAGAATGTTTGTAAGAGACCCACCTATCAGATTTACATGCTGGTAAGCTGGGTTTAACAGGGCTTGTGGGAGAGGGGTGCTCCTGCTTTTCAATCGTGAGTTTGACCAGCTCCTGGTGGATGGAGGGGAAAGAAGGAAAAAGAAAAGAATCATTACATGCATAATGTTGCACTCAAACATGCTACAGCAGAACAGGATTCTACTGCAATAAACTTTTGGGGACCCACTTAGGAGTTAATGCTGACATGGGCAGTGAACTGAGCTGGGTGTAAGCTCAGTGGAGAGCCACACAAATGAGGTGGTAAGGGAGCAGCATGCACCCAGCAGCAGTTCAGCCATATGTAAGTTCACAAACTGCAGCCCTATGGGGATTCTGCACAAACCCACATACATTTCTTTTTGCTGTGCTTCCTCTTTCATCACAAAGATGTTCCAGTCCCCATAATGCCCTAGATAATATCAAGTTGACTTTACATATATAAATACAAGTAAATAAATGCTTTTTGGATGAAGTATTTCACTTGGCCAGTAAAAGAGTTATATCACTGCTTTACAGTTCACGAACAAGTGCGTGTCACGTATTTGTTTCAAAGGCTGGTTTCTGAAAGACATCCAACAAGAAATTAAATAGTGAACACCTTTATTAAAAGGCCTGCTCCCCCCGGAGCCATCTTTTAACTTGTTAGCAAAGAAAGTCTTCATCATTCAGGGAACTATTACAGCATATCTGCTGGAGGCAGATAAGGCGGTAGATAAAGAGATAAGTGCATGATAATCCTGAACTCCAAGTCTGCCAGCAGCCAAAGCAACAAGCACTCATTCCAGAAAGATGGAGAGAACTTTTCGTGGGTGACTGAGGCCAACAAACAGACCTGCTGCTCACAGACACAAACACGTGCGCTCTCACAGTTAGGCTGCATAACTGGCAGTGCTTCCTGACACTATTGGCTTCCCAGCGTGTCATGCAAAGGAAATTATATGGGATCAATTTTATTTATTAGCAGCTTGTAACATAGTGTCATCATTCCAGTATCATCTTCATGTCTGAGGTCAGAAACGGTCATCTCCTCTTCTAACACAATAATCACAAAGAGAATAAAGTAGCACCATGGATGTGTAAAGGATGGAAACCGCAATCCATTTCAACATGTCCAAGTGCACATCACAACTGATTCTGACTTGGCCATTATATCACCATATATTACTTACGTTCTTGGTATGAATTTGGGCACAAAAATAATTTGCAGAGAGTCCACCAAACGCACAACAAAATGCTCAGCTTTAAAGAAACTGTCTTGAAAAGCCCACTGATGGGGAAGAATAAGAGTGCACAAGCACAGCACATACAGATGGCCATCTGGGCTAACACTATGAAGATGTTCCTATCTGGGACAGACAGACAAGAAACCTGGCATCTGCTGAGAAGTACCTCGATTAGCAAAAGCACAAAAGCACTCGATTCCCTCAATCCTGGCTTTTTTTCCTCTCCAGTAACCCCAGAATGAGAACTAGTGTTTGAAAATCAAGCCAAGATCTTCAATGTACACACAGAGGTAATCAGCATGCAACTGAGCCAGATGCACATTATGCTGTTCCTTATCAGCAAGTAAAGAGATTCCTGCAGCAGTAATTAGAGATAATTAAAGCCTCTCCACAAACTTATACTACTTCAGCAAACTGGAAATTCCAAGATGAGATGGATTTTTAAGAAGTTATGTAATCAAAACAAGGATTTTTTTCCCCCTTATATATAGCTTGCAAGGCACTAAAACCTGTCATCAAAACAGCAAAGAGCACAAGTGAACAAGCAAGTCATCTGTGCTCAATTCTGAAAATAAAGGGGGAAGTAAACACCGAAATGTGGAAGTGGATCTTGTGTGATCTGCCAGAAAAACAAAAAAGGCTCTCCACAGCAGAGAAGTGTCCAGCTTCTCAGTTCTGCTTCCAGACCTGAAGGCTCGCTTGGCCCTTCTAAAATAAACCTTCCTTGCTATGCAGTAGGAGATGAGCACAAAGCACTTCCAAACACTGAGTCTTGGTGGGCAGACGTTCACTTCTACCCAGACTGCCTCACATCTGCTCTCACTGTGTTCCAAGCTGACCAGACATAAGCCAGCTCCAACTGGAAGGCCAAAATAACTTGTAGTCTAGCAGCAGGAGGAGACTGATACAGCTCAGTGAGGTTAACAGCTCAGGCTTAGCACTGCATGGCTATGCCAGCACTGCTTCCAGCCTAGGCTGGCTCAGCAGACATCCATGACCTTCCATCCATTTATCCATCCATCCACCCATGCACACTGCTTTGGTTGGGAAGCAACTGCTATCAGGTGCTTAAACCTTGCTTGAAGTGAAAGGACAGTGGGTGTCCCAAATTTCACGCAACTGTAACCTGGAGCTAGTGGTAACACGGGACTGCAGATTCATTAGGTGATAACAGGGTGAACTCTCACACTGTTTATCAGGCTACATCTGCTCAGCTGTCAAGAGTGCAGATTTTCATATGCTGCAAATGGCTGCTGAATTGCAGCACCAACAGAAGCTGAGACTTAATGCTGAACTCTTCTCCATCCTGCTGTGCAAACTTAATGCCCGCTTTGCTTCTCAAATCCAGAGCTTAAAGTTAAAGGGCACACTGTGCAAAATAATCCTAGAAAATCTGTCCACTTTAGGTGATGGAAATGTTTTCTTTCAAAGATATTTGTTTTAAAGGATTGATAAGTCACACTAGGGTTTAGTATCTGTACTTGAGCAACATTACAGGGATATTCAGAGCACGAAAATAACATATCAAGATTCCTGAAAGCATGATAGTCAAAGCTTGGGAGACTCACTGGATTTTCACATTCGATTCCAGATAATAAAAACTAAATGGACTTTGTGTACAGTCAAAGATGCTGTTTCCTGACACATTCATCCAGTTGAAGATCCTGCTCCAGCTCTTGAAAATCCAAATTTCCTGCAGTACTTGAACTAAACGCTGCTCTGCCAGTTCAGCCCTTGTTAAAGACGCTCAACCTTCTCTACAGTATTCAAAATAGGATTCCTAGGAGATGTGACAGATCTCTCTGTCCAAATCAAGGAAACTTTTAACTCCAGTACTGGGAAGCTGAATGCACGGCCTCTGCGGCCTTCAGCAGAGAGACAAGTCTGGAAAATGGTCACAAATAATAAGTACCAAAAACTTACTGGGACACAGAAGGAAAGCCAACAGCTTTTCCTGGGTGTGCAGGGAGGGAATTGTGTAAGTGTGTCTCACAAAGGACACAAAGGTTTCCATTCAATGTTCCCCATTCGTTACAAAAAAATTAATCTTCAGAAAACTGAGCTTAGCTCATCAGCTGTCCCACACCCTAACCTGACTGCTGAAAGTGGTGCTGCATCACTGACAAACACTTGGGCATCCATGCTAAAAGATGAAGCTGGAATCTTTGATTCTCTATGGGAATTGACAGGAAGAGTTTCCATTAATTTTTGTCTAGACAGAAAAACATGCGAACTCAGACCTGTAATCTGCATAGGAGACAAAGAGAATGGGAATTACCTGCTGAAAATTTAATACAATACTCAATTAAGATTTACTGCTTCGGGCAATCCATCCAAATGCCAGGCTGAACATTTAGAAGTGCACACTAATAGCCAAACAATTAATGTTGGTCTTTAAGCAGTACCAAGCAGGACCGTTTCACTTCCAGAGCAGCTGATTTAAGAGGCAAGCTTACTGAAAGAGCAGGACTTACCAGCACTCAAAAGCTTCTGACTTTCAGCTAGATCTCTTCTAGAATACAGACCTGTATGCTTTTTATAACTTGCCTCACATACCTTAACTCCATCCAGAACAGCTTTTATGACATCTTTAACAGTTGTCACCATCTCTTTGTCTTCAGAATTCACACCTTCCAGCATCACTTGATCAGACCAGCGAATGAGGTTGGCCAGGCTCTGGTACACACGGCTGTAGCAGGATGAGATGGCAGAACTGGATGGCAGGGAAGGAAACAGTCAAGAAAAAAGGAAAAAAAAATAATCAGTTACAGAGATATTATCAAATGCTACTAGAGAGAGCACGATCTGAAGTGCATTTCACTTAAAAGTATTTTACACTATCCACTGTTATGATTCTCCTTTTCATTCTGACATTCATGATTTGTGTTCAGCAGGTGACAAAGCCTGGGCTTCCAGCTCTGTTGCAGTTGCTCTCCTGTTCTTTAGAGCCAAATGGAACAACAGCATGAAAGCACAACCAGCTAATAATCTGAGCTGCAAGCTAACATAGCAGTGCTACAAAGAATGCTTTTTCCCTTTTAATCCACACCCCCATCCCATGCCTCAACTTCAAAGGTAACTACCATATCCTGCATTTATGCCTAATTGATATTATTTCAGTGCTATCTATGATTTCCTTCTTAACTCCCCTCAGAAAACGCTTTACATAACTGCAAGCTGACTGCATCATTCCTTTAGAAATAATTTTCCCACTGCTTACAGTGCCTGAAAACAAGCAATTAAAACCTGCTTCTTTACAAAAGCTGAGCTGAATGAATTTCAGGTTTGGAAGAGGAAGGGTGTTGTTTTGTTTTGCTTTTAATGAGAACCAGAACCCAAGCTATTGTTCTGAAGGAAAAGAAATGAAATTTGGAAGGACGACAACTCTAAATAAAAGTTAACTGTAACACCAGTGCTCACAGGCACTTTCCTGGCCGCTCTGAAAACACTTCATTACTAAACAAGGTGTGTTAACAGTGCTGCTGATGGCAATTCTTTGCAAAATTAAATCAATTTCAAACTGCATCAAAACCATAAAGAGATAAGAGAAGGTGCAATCTTGCCATCATCACAGCGTTCTGAATCTTCCCATTTCTCTCTGGCACCCATTTGACACTGGCTTAACTCCAATCATTTCATTATCTGTGAGAAGAGCACCAAACCCACAAACTTGAGGGAGCTTATTTAGGTGAGAGCTGTTTGCAGAACCAGGGATACAACTACTGTCAGCTTACAGCCAGAGGGATACAGACAGCAGCAAGGGCTTCTTCGTTTGTTTGTTTTATAAGCACAGTGCTTGCCATTTGTTCTAATTTTAAATGAAATTAACTTAGTAGGAGATATTTCCTAAATAGGGTCCTCCTCCATCTCTTTCTCTGGCTTTGATTTCTTTGTGATTAATCTTCGGTCTGCTTCCTTCTAAGGAGGCAGTAATTGAAAGCCTATTTTTGCTAGATTTAATTACTTTTTTCCTCGATGCAAACCCTCCCCCTAAAGCAAAAAGGAGCCCAGCAGTAATTGTAGGGCTTTCTTCCACACTGACACAAGTCTTGCTCTCTTTTCTTGAGGGGGATTTACCATCCAAAGCACCCCTTTGTGTCCTGCC
The DNA here is from genome assembly GCF_019238085.1 of Lagopus leucura. Classification (NCBI taxonomy): domain Eukaryota; kingdom Metazoa; phylum Chordata; class Aves; order Galliformes; family Phasianidae; genus Lagopus; species Lagopus leucura. The sequence goes on along the minus strand of NW_024962275.1, from coordinate 4,159,260 downwards.
ACTACTCAAAATAAATAAAGTGCATATGTAGTCATGAAAGGACGTGGCTTTTAGAGGATGACAAATCCCCTTTTTCTCTGCAAAGCCAAACAAGGCAGAACATACACAAGGGATCTGTGCTGCAGTCCAGAATGAGAGATTCATCACTAAGTAAGGAAGACTCCACTGACTACTGACTACAGAAATTCTGCTTACAGGCTAAATGTGGATATCCAGCTGTCAAGGTTATATTACCTCACTTCTAAGGGAAAAGGTACAAGGAATTTGAAGAATAGAGCCGTCTGAAATACTGCTGCTGCTGAAGACCACTTAGCTGATATTTATTTCCAATATATTCTTGGAAGGAAAGATCACCCAGCGGATACACAAATCAAAGCAAGCGACTACAAAGATGACATTTTCTATCCTAAAAATATTTGCTGACATTTTACATGTTCTCCTGATGTAACAGGAAAGTTTGTTCTCTCTTTCACTAAGTGAAAGCAGGTGCCTGTCAGGAATTTAATGACTGCAGGAAACCTGATAGCAACGGAAGAAACTTTTGTGCCTGAATCCAGAAGCCTGATGAATGCTCCAATTCTAACAGCTATTGCTCTTTGTACTTCCACAAACCCAACCTCAATTGCAGCCCCCCTGTCTCAGTCACAGCTCTGGTACTTACCCATTGTCTCCTTCCTTTTGTGCTATCAGATAAAAGCATGCCCTATGTATTGGGACCAGACAGCACTAAACATCTCTGTTAATAAAATATTGGCACCCTACAGCTGTCTTGACCATACCATAAACCTTTCTTGCAGCACAATTGCACTGAACATCTCAAAAACAAAAGTTTGGGAGATACTGGGAAAACAGGAACCGAGCAAAAACCAGCAGGATTCAGCAAAAACAATTATAAAAATATATATGTGCATTTCTCTGCCTAATTTTACATGTGTAGTAGTTTTGCTTATTTCTTATTGTTCAATGCTATTTGTTTGCTTTTTTTTTTTTTTTTTTTTTTAAATCAATTTCTCCATCACCTATAATCAGCAGGCAGACAGATCTCTGTGGCTTGATGACACCACAGATTCTCTCAATGGCTGTCAAGCTTTGCTTTGGCCAATTTCTACATCTTTTCTGACTTCAAAATCGTTGTCTAACTGGTTTAAATGTAATACAGCAGGCATCAGAGCAAACCTATCATCAGTCTGTGGAGAGCACACAGGAATGAACTTGGACTGGCTGATCTACTGAAGTACATATTTGTTTATTTCTGTTCTGTATCTGCTCCAGTAAAATAAAATAAAACACTAACAACAAACTAACAGTGCAGGCTGACTTTTATCAGTATGGATGAATTGAATGCAGAGATTACCCTGAAGACAAGTTCCTTTTCAGGCAGAAACTACTGGAATTTGTTAGCTTTTAGGATCCCATTGTGGACTTCAAAAATAGTAGAGAATCTGAAGAGAATCAGTAAATTCCCAATGTTTACGTTTATGCTAAGCATCACTCCTTCCTCCTCTCTAAAACCTTTCTAAGTTGTTTTATCTTTCCATAGCATGGACTTCTTCACAGCACGGAGTTTGTTTTTAAGTTGTGCTTGAAAATTATCCACCACTTAATAAAAATGGCAGTCAAGCTATTTGTTACTATACTGCTTTCCAACTCATATGTCACATAATACACAAAAAAAGAAAGAAGCTGAGGAGCCTGCTGGTCTGCCATAGCTCCAAAACCCAAGAAGGAAAGCTACCTTTGCTGGATGCGTGGGTCAGTTTGCACCAGGGGCAGGATGGCTTCCAGCACTTTACTTGCTGAGCCTGGCAGCATCTCTAATACTTTCTTATCAATTGCCATTTTGTCCACAATCGTCTTAAAGTAGCGCAGGGCACTGACGACCTCCTTCTCCTTCTCCTCTAGCCATGATACGTTCTGAAGAATAGGAAAAAGTGAGAGAAATGTTATAACATCAGGATTTTAAAGGGAAAAGTTACTTTCACTTACCCGAAGAAGGGTCTGCAACCTAATTCATTCTGTGATGGTGCTGGGTCAAGGGAACCCACACAGCTTTCATAGGGACAGACCATAAAAGCTAACTTTTGGCATCAGTGAGTGAATGTTGCAGAAGGGAACAACTCACTGGCATACAGCTGAGTTGTTGCCACCAACTTCCGTGCCATCATCAAAGTAAAGAAAGGAAATTCAGAAGCGATATATGACATCCTAATGGCATTCTGGACAGGGCTATTTAAAAAAGAAAGTTTAACAGAGTATGCCTGGAGGACTTTTAATGCCACAAGTAGTTCCTAAGTGAGATTTAAATTAACTACTGAACATTGCCAGAAAGGAGCAGAGAGCTTAGCAGAGTCAGGTTTCATCCATTATCTCTTCAGTAAATTCAGCTTCAAGAATTAATGACCTATGGGCATTGTGAGCTCCCCGTACTCTCGTCAGCAGTTGAACTGCTGCTTTTTTACAAAATCAGGCCAGCAGCCCAAAAGGCTTCAGGAAGAACAATTCACAGGCAGCACCAGTTAGTAACCAGGGGCCAGATCCATAAAAAGAGTCCCAAGTCCCACCTAGCTCTGACTTTTGAAGCCTAAGTCCAAATCTGCTCTGTCATTTCCATCTCATCTGGGAAGTCCCGAGCTCTGCTGCTGTCTCCCCTTCCGACAAAGCTGCTGGCTGGGCCTTTTCCATTCCTGCTTCACAGCCCACCCACAGCCACTGAACTTCACTGCTGAGGAGCATCCCGGCAACTCACTGATCTCAAAAAACACATTTCCCATTCTTCAGGCATGCACCCTCACCACTGCACAGCCCATTCCAGGCTGTGGAGAGGCACTTCATGTGAAACGATTACAGATTTCAGGGATGAGAGAGGCTGGACGCAGCATGCCTATGGCCTGTGGTCAGAGCCCTCAAACAGAAGTGAAAAAATGCAGACTGCAGTTCCTGCTTTGATTAATGTTTATATATTCATTCAACAACTGTTTCCTGTAGAAGGGCTTGTGACTTAATAGCTTAAACACTCTCCTGGACACAGGAGGGATGGGCCTGGGATTGACACGTGGAAACACAAAGCTTTCCACTGAGCACACCAAGGCACGCACAGCAGCCACCAGACGCTATGTGGGACACAGCCCTTTTTTCCATGACTTCCCTGCTAGCTCATTGGGAAAGAACCCTGGGAGAGCACCTTTTATGCATCTCTTTCTCAGGTGCAAAGAGCTCGTATCTATGTGAGAGTACAGACACACAAACATACACAGAAAAAGCCTGCGTGTCCTGCAAGGATGGCAGGTTGTGTTACAGAGCTCAAATACATAAGTGTCAGTTGTTGCTACGAGCCTGGAGGTTTTTTTCAGTGTGTTCCTAAAGCCAAAGCAAACATAGGATGGAATCTTTCTGGGCTGGAGAGAAGACTTGGAAGTAATCTCTCATTGAATTCCTCAGCAGAGATGAACTTGCACCCATGGCTATATTCCCTTATGTTGGAGCAGATCTGTAGCTGCAGGAGCTACTGAAGCAGTGCTACCACTTGCTTCAGCAGTGTCCCAGATGGGCATTAAAGGAGATCATTCAGGCAACACAACATTTCCTCTCCACTTTCCTGCCTACTCGACACATGCAGATTTTTATTTTCGCATGAATTTGAATAGTTTCCCTTAAAACAATCATTACAAATGCATCATATATGAAATGCAGATGGGTTACAGAGGGCCATACAACCACTTACAGAAGCAGAAACAAGTCACTTCTTTCCCTGTACTTTACCAGTAAAAATTCCGTCCTAACTCTGCAACAGCAGTGTTGAAGGACACTACAGTATGTCCTCAGATTAGAATCAAAGATGGCCCAGCACACAAACAGGCTCTGAAATATATTTTTGCCACATCCAGGTATAAAAGGGAAGAAGAGGAGATGCACACTGAGCACAACCTTCAGGTTACGTGCAGCGATCTTATACTGATTTTTAGTATTGCTATTTCTGCTGTAGAGTGATTATCTACTTCAAGAGTATAAAAATAGCACCTAGAACTTGAAAGGGGAAGAAAGGATTATTTAGTATAGCAAGTGTGTCTTCTGACACAAAATGTCTTATTTGTCAAGACATCTTGACACTGTGTTCCAGTGGGGACCCAGGTGACAGTTCAGGCACATCCTCTTCTCCACTCCCCTCCACACCAAGCTGATGAGCTATTTCCAACTAATTGATTAGTTGGACTGTGGCTATTAAATTAGAGAAGGACAACACCAGAAATCAATATTTCACAGTACAAAATGTATACAGCTGAAATAATTGTCTACAATAATAACAATTATTTCAAGTGCTTTGATTTCCAATTAAAAAAATCCCATTCTGTACATAAAAAAAATGCTACTGTGTATTTGCTACAGAACAGCATTTTGAAAATGGCTCTTCATTTTATAATTTCTTTCATTTGTGGTCACGCATCAATTTAAAGGAAAGACTTCTGCATTTCCTACATGCGTTTTAGTGAATCAATCAATTAAAATAACACTGAGAAAAAACTTCCCAGTAAAATGATCCAATGCATTTTTAGAGCAAAAGTACGTCCTACAAGATAAGCCTCTGAATTGATCTTCACATACCATCTTCAAACACTGCTGGAACTAAAAGCCTTCAGAGAGTGCTCTCAAGACTTCTGGCAGCAGGCCGGTATGCATGCGGGGCAATGCAAGGTGCTCAGCTCCCTGGAAAGCTATCTGTTGCCTCCTGCAGAAAGAACCTACAGCCTCATCCTTTCCTGCATGATAGGGCAGAACCATGAAGTTGTGCAGCTGCTTCCCTGGTTGCTAAGCACATCACACAGTGTAAGATAGCTGTACCTTGCTGACTGCTCGCAGTAACAGCACAGCAGTCCTCAGAGCAGATAATCCAAAAAGTTTGCACGTCTGGCACTGCACATTGGAGGCTTTCAGCAACTGGGAAAGAGTCTGAATTATCACAAGTAACCTTGGCTGTTCTTAACTTCTGACTTAATTTGTACTTGAAAATGTATTGCAACAGTACTGTCCAGAGATAGCCTCTGTTCTACATAATCAGGCCACAGCAACAGAAGAGATAACTCTGATGTGTGTCTGTGTTGGGAAGGAGTGGTGAGCTCAGCTCTTACAGGGACTGAAGTGCACTAGATGTGAGGAATGGTGTGCTGGAATCAGCTGCTCCTTGAAGGCATCTGCTTGACTCTCCCTGCTGACATCATCAGAGATTGAGCACATCTTTGGACGAGCTTCAAGGATTTGCTCGCCAGGGTTTTGGATTTTTAAGATCACACCCCAAAACCAGGCAGTAAACTGGAAGCTGTAAGCATAATCATAGGGTGTGCATGTTGGGAAGATGTGTCAGGCATTAAACTACATTCTGTAATGAGACATTTAAACAATGATGGAAGGAAGCTTCATCAGCGACTTGAAAAGAAAATCCACCTCTTATTGTACACTACATAATACAGTTTAAAACTAACCAGAAAGCATCCTGATGTTCCCTGACGTATCTGCAGAATTCTGCATAGGGCAAAGTCACAGACAGAAAGCAGAGCTGTAGATTTTAAAAACCTGAGTATCAGAAAGCAAGAAACCAGTGAGACCAATAGAAGATGCTCTTCATTTGCTTACTTTATTCGCTGACTTCTCTGGTGTTTTCACTGTCAGGTCAGCTTGCTTTCCCTTCTTGGAAGGAGTTCTCTTTATTTTTGGTGAATGAAACTTGCCCTTCAACTTCATAGTGAATGAGGAGAGATGGGAACGCTCGGAATCTAGAAAGACACAGAAAAGCATCACAAGGTTAGGGTAAACTGGCTGAAAACAGGGAAGTTGTGCTACAGCATTATCTGGGAAACCAGCCTATGAAAATCATTGCAACCATGTTAATTTGTTGAGTGGAACAGGATTAAAAAAAATAATTGTGACTCTCTATTATGTTTGCAACCGCAATATGGCCACCATTTCCTGCTTCCCCTTGGAGGCAGATACACTGAAGTGCCAAGGCAGGAACAGCAGGATCCTATTCCTCTGTGCCTTGCAGAGAAAAGGAAAAACACATCTCCTAAAAGCACTCAGCCCCAGCAAATCCCAAAGTACGTTATGAAGGAGGTAACCACCATCCCTCTCTTGCACACAAGGAAATGAAGTCAAGGGGATGAAGTGGCTTGTTCTCAGAGCAGGGAAGGAATCTGGGTGCCTGAGCCTTGCTCGTGTCTTGCTGGGGTCAAGGAGCCACCAAGAAGGTACCCAGGACAGAAAAACACAGGCTGACCTACTGCCCTTCACAGGCTGCTGGTCCTTCGCTCTGCTCACCTGGCAGCACTGCCTTTGGTTGGGGCTGCATGAATTATCTGAAGAAAAGTACCAGTCCCAGCCATTCACAGCAGACCACACTCCAAATGTATCAACATAAACCATATGGGCAGAGGGCATAGCTTCAATATTGGTGCATCCCCAAAGAAGGTTTATTACTGAACCACTCAGACCTTTTGAAAAGCTTGCCTTTTCAAAGTTTTCTGATGATCTAAAAGAAGTCTCAAAGGTTTGCAGTCATGCCACATGCAAACTCATTGGTGAAAGATGTCTTTCTCTGTTTATCCAGCAAGCTAGATAAAACTATGCTGCCTTGAAAGCAATTTAGAATGTATTTTAAGCAAGCAGTACTTTAATAAATGAAGGTTTGAACTGCTTCTCTAGTGACCGAAATACTTCAGCCAAAGACACTGAACTTACCTTTAGCTACCTTGTCAGGAAAAGTAAGCAGTTCTGCTGTACGTTTCCTTTTTTCTTTTATATTATTTGGGAATTGGCTGCACTGGCTGCAATGAGTCAGAACGACCCAGTCCCCACGTGCAGCACTGCTCCACCTCGTTAGCATGCAGACTGCAATCAGAAAATGCTGCTGAGTCAAATCTAGCACCCCGAAGCTAAATGCCACACTGCAGCGTGAACACCACTCCTAATACCCAGAAATCACCTAACCACAACTCGAGGGAAAGAACCTCTGCTGGTCCCCCCTCATGGCTGTCTCCCCTTCAGCTTTTACCAGGCAGGACATTAAGACCCTGCTATTAACACCTTCACCGGAGCCAAAACTCCAGCTAGTTAGGTCCTCTGGATCAAAAATTTTGCAGGCATGCTATTAATGGAAGCTTCAATTCTCATCTTGTCTGGCTGCAGACCCGTTCCCCGCTTACAGGGTTCTCAAAGCTCTCTTTGCAGTATAGAGTCTCCTGTTCAACGCACTGGGGAGGGAGGCACCACAAACGCTGGTCACTGCATTTAAACCCAGAGGTATCAGGTGGACTCTGAGGAATCACTGGTAGCAGCTGGCACCCCAACTTAGCAACAATTTACGTCACTGCTTTACATCCACAGGGGGATCTCCTACCCTTTAAAACCTCTCTGGCTCCACAGTGTTGAAGGTCACCACTGAAAACAGCGCCTGGCTGCCCTCATACACCATAAAAAAGTAATTGTTTGGTACACGATGGGAGAACTTTCATACATGTGTAGATATGCAGGCTGAGAAAGTCATGGCTCAGGCTTCATTTTGGAAAGGACAGGCAGACAGTTAAAATAATTAATCTACAGGAAAATTACGGTAGCAGCAACAAATTATGTCTGGCTCCTCCACGTGCAGCAGCAAGATCCAAGCTGTTTGTCTGGGGGGAAAAAACCCTTGCTCCTTGCTTGTTTACAGTGATAATTCAGCCTTGTAGAGGCAAGAAAGCAGGAAGGTTTCAGAAGACTGCAATTTCCATTTCCTCTTCCCATCAGCCATCTCTACCCAACTTTGCTCAGCAGTGGGTGCACGGCCAGCAGCTTCAGAACGATGTGTTGCCCATGAGGAAATCTATTCTTCTGCCAACAACAGATCCCCTTCACTACTGCCACCAGCCCACCCACTGCCCTTTACCTTCGTCCCCTTCCATCACATCAAATGCTGAATCACTTGCATGGCAGCACTCTGAGGGAACAGAGACTTGCAGAGCCAGGAAAGGAATAAGTGGAAGCAGAATGGGAACTCCTCAAAATAGTACTATCGAAGTAAAACAGCTGCCAGATGCAGAAATAAAGGTTATTGTTTGAGCAACCCTGTTAAGACCTATTTTGACAACCACACATTCGTGCAGCTTTTTATTACTGTCCTTACAACTACAATAAGCATTTTCCAGATCTCATCTGCTCGTAAGTTTCTGATGCAGCTGTAGTTAACCAAATGAGTCACAAACTCATTCTCTCAGACTCAGTTGCACTTGGCACTTAAAACAGCTCTCATCTTTTTCCAAGCACGTTGCAAGCGCATCATCCTTAAACAGTTGGGTCTTAACTTTGTTTGGCACATCTGTGAAGGTGAAGCAACTTGCCTAAACAGAGCATAGAGTCAGTCAATGATTCAGGTGCAGAATCTCTCCATTTCCAAACATAAAAATCACGCTGCAAACCTCGGTCACCCTCCCAGTATTCATGAGTCAAACTGTGGAGCTGCTGTGATCATACTGGACTAGATGACCTTTAAAGGTCCCTTCCAACTCTAAGGATTCTATGATATTCACTGAATGCCAACAGACATTCAGCATGATAGGCTTTAGGGTTACCAGGCAAGCATTATAAATAGAGTTTGCATAGTAATGAATTCAGATGAAGTGGTCTCAAAGAAGCTGCGCTGAGATAGGAAGGTATTTTAGATCAAAGCTGCAAGCAGCCAAAGCTTTTACAGAGGAGGGCTAAAACCTGCCTATAAAAAGCACAGCTGTGCAAGGCTGCCTAGGTTGGTTACCTCTGCTTTTAAAAGCTCACTTACTTCATCCAGTATTCATTCAAGTATATAGCATGCTATGCCTCTCCAGTTAAAAGTTCAAACAGCACAGCATGCCTTCACTGATCAAATAATTTGATAATGTACAATGAGTAGAAAACAGAGCCACGACAGAGCTCCAGACACTTCTGTCCCTCTGCACCTTCCTGCCTGTCTGCTGTAACCAGACTCCTTAAGGCAGCATTGATGCTGTTCCTGAGCTTGGGAATCTGCCCATCAGAGACTGTTCTATCAAATTACTCCCTCCTCCTGTTGATGAGGAATTGGCAGAGTTTCGCTGAATAACAGCACCAGCCTCCCGAGCTTCTTCTCTCCGATGGCAGAAGTGGGGTACCTACATTTACACTTCTACAGAATCCAAATTAATAAGATGAATGGGAAAAGGCAGGGTAAGAAGCTGGATGTAGTGATTTCAACTGGAATGGGGAAAAAAAGACATCGTTGTATCAAAGCACTTCCGTCACAAAGGAACTTCCCACCCCCTCCTATTTCATCCGTCTGGATGCCTTGCTGCTGCACATCACTGGAAAAAGAAAAAAATCCCTTCAAAATTACTTTACCATGGATTTGAGTTTCTTAGTTCCTGACTGGGAGTTTTCATACATCACCTGCTTCACAGCTAGTTCCATTCCCCTATTAAAAAGGCTCCTGTGCTTGAACATGTTCCAGCTGTTGAGTCACGGCCTCGCATGGCTCTGAAGCCCATCTCCCCCAGGTCTGCACGTGCCTGGGCTCTGACCACACACCGACCTCAGGAACCCCCTTTAGGGTGTGCACTGACGGCCCTGCTGCTGGCCACACTGCAGGCCCACAGCCCAGCCCCACAGCACGGCCCTGCTGCTCACAGCGTGCTGGCAAAGTTGGGTGTGATGAGGAAAGAACTGCAGATTGCAAAGCAGACAGGAATAAGAGGCACAAAGAAAGGCTGCTCACTGGTTTGTGTGCCTGTGTGTGAAGGAACTAGACTGCTTAGGGGAAAGCCAGCAAGTCAAAGCCCAGTGTCTGCAGCACTGCTAGCATAGAGAAATGGTTGTTTTCCACTCAGGTTCAAAAAGCCACTAGAAACTAAAGTCAAAACACACATGCTGGTGAATTCCAGCAGCCTAGCTGGCAGCATACTGCTCAGTCTGAAGTCAAAGTGAAAGCTCAGCACTGTGCAGAGCTCAGAGCAGAGAGCAGGCCATCTCCCACCTGCAGCTGAAGGAATCTTCGGAGAGAGAAGGAAACCCCCATGTCTGCTCCTGGGCTTGCGGAGACGTTGGTGTGCTGCTCAGTGACAGGCACAGCGATGCACCATTTGACAGTTCAACTTGGCCAGTGTTTGCATCATATCCACCAAAAATGAAAATGTACTTTTTTTTTCTTCAGCTTCAGAATACAGTATCTTTTCTATCCCACACCTGAAAAATGAAACCCTCCGTCCTCTCCCATTCTGTACTTGTTCACACGCAGCAACCCTGCAGCTTTAGAGAGAGAAAGCCTTTAAAAAAGGGAGCTAAAGTTCACTTTGCAGCTTGAACTGATTCTCAAGGCTTGTTACAAAGAATGCAGAAGTCTAAAATCTTATCCAACAGCCCCTTTTAAAGGCCATTTGGGTCTCTGATAGATGCAGGCATTTAAAAGCTACCAGATTAAAAATAACAGACGTTTCTCCCCATGTCATAATGAAGCTATGGTGCACAGTTTTAATCAACCGCTCCTGCCATTTGTGCCACGAGTCCTTTGAACACAAAGGTGACTTATGTAATGAATTACACAACAATGCCCATTAAAATGGCATTTGTTCCCCGGGGCATAGCTTGATCATTTGTGGAAGACAAAAGGCAAGTTGCAAGGCTTCAACTAAACCCTTGCTGACAGGGACTTTAAAGGTTCAGAAGCAAAAGGGGAAAATAATGAGATATAGTTCAAAAGGACTTTTCTGCTGAGCCTGCCCATTGGGTGCCGCAGTGCAATGCAAAGGAAGCAACAGCGATGGGGCTGCTGCTCTTGGTCCACTGGACTCAATTCTGCTGTCAGAAAAACGAGAGGATAGTTACATCAGAACGGGCAGATGGGTTCAGAAGGGCATCTGATGACAATCACAAAACGTTCTGCAAGGCACAGATCTGTCAAGATATTACATGAGTATTACTGGAGATCCACAGAGAATTAAAGGAATAGAAAAGGAGAATTCCATTTACGTTCTCGGCTTTCATGCCTGCCATGCCCAACTCAGCTCTCCTTGACATGGCTTTCTGCTGCATTTCATGCCCTCTTTCTCCAGGAGCCCTAGGGATGGTTTAGCATCTAAAGATGCTGACGTGTAGCACTCTCATGATGCTGCACGCTCTCCGAAGGATGAGCTGCTGTCCTGAACACGCAGAAGACAAGGAGAATATTCCTTTCAGACTTCTGAGTGTGTTACGGGCGCGCTGCAGGAGCCTCAGACCTACCACTTCTACCTGAGCAAGTTTGCTTTTCTCAACCTTGTCATCACCCACAGAGACTGAAGCAACGAGAATTCACCCAGAAACAAAAAAAAAACCAAAACCCTGTACTGGGGATTCAGCAAGAAAGAAAAGGGAGGGTCCCATGTGGAGCAGGAAGCTCGCCCACCCTAACCTTTGTACCTTAGGTGGGGCTGGCTCTGAGCACCAAGGCCCTCTTCAGAGAATGTTTGCCAGGACAGCCGCCAGATTTCGGAGGAAAACGGCAGAGGAGGGGCAGCTGAGGATCAAACAATGGTTCCTGAGCTCTGAGGAAACTTTTCCTTTAACATCACGTCACCTTGGAAGCAGCCAGCATTTGGAAGCGGAAAGACCGACTGCCCTTTTTCTATTTTGGCAACATTACAGTGAATGAGCATAACCCAGCGAGCATTAATGATGTGCAATGACAGCACACAAACTTCTATGGAGAAGGGAGGCTCAGTTCGCTCTCAGCTGGCCAGGCTCTGCTCAGTGACTCACAGGCTTCATTATTTTTTATGCCGCCCTCTGGGGCCTCCAGAGGAAGCAAAACATTTTTATTTGTCAGAGAGCACATTTTTATTTAGATTTTATTTATTTACTTTTTTTAGGCATCCATGAATGAGACATCTCCAGCTGCAGCAACCTCATGTGGAAAGAGCTCACAGTGCTTGCAAGGGAACTGGGAGGCACACAGGGCAACTTATCGATACAGCCACATTTCCCAACAGCAGCAAAGAGGGTTGGATAAGTCAACAACTTCAATTTTATGGTGCATTAGTGGTACAGCTCTTCTTTCTTCCACTTTCATGTTTGGAAGCAAATCTTCAGAAGAAAAGATGCACTACACAGACCAGCACGGTCAGAGCAGATAGTAGGGTGACCTCCTGGCCCTTTTTTAGCCTCAAATATTTCAGAACAGAGGAATCACTTTGAATGCAGACAAACTTGGAATCCCTGTTTCTGCAATGCTACCCAACGGATTCACAGAAGGAAAACAAAAAAAGGGGACAGAGCTACAGTTAAACAAAGCAGGAGGGAACTTAGAGGAGCAGAACTTCGCTACCCAAGTGCAGTTTCTCCCAGCAGACCACAGCTAGCTTTGAGACTTCTTTTGAAAAATACAGCATAATACATTGATAAGCAGCAATCAGGACTTCTGCTCTGCTTTATCTGAAAGAGCCACTCCAGCACTTTGGTTCCCTATCAACCCACAAGCAGAAATGCTGCCATTTACCAAATCATGAGCAAACCTTCGTGCGGCATCTGGTGAGTCTCTGGTAATTTCCTATTTAAGTACTGATTTTGCACAGCCCTGCAAGCCCGAGAGAACTAATGGGATTACGACACTGGTAACACGACTCGTAGCTCCCCTGTGCCAACAGCACTAAAACAACACAAGAGTGAAGCAGCCTCCAACATCAACAGGACCGCTGTGCTCCATGCTCACCCCGCTCCGTACATAAAAACCACTGAGGCTGCTAGCTAAACATCTCACTTGAAACTGAAAAAACAAATCCAGAAACAGGGCATAGATCCTGCATCACTTCAGTAAGCAGCTCAGAACACAGGAATCACAAAGGTTGCAAGGGAATCTGCGCTCACCAAACATGACTTAATATGGGGTCCGTGGGCATCCTCACTCGTCTAACAGCTCTATGTGGATACAGGCATGACAGTGATTCAGACATCTAAAAATAAAGTCCTGCAGGCTCAAGTATGCCCGCGCGCTACCTGAGTCACCCCATGCTGCAGGGAGCGCGAGCCACAGCTAAATCATTTCATTCACTGCTACTGCAGCCAAGCATAAAGCCTGGTCACTGAGCCTGGCTTAAGCTCTTCCTCCCCCTCCTCTCCTCTCGTCTCCTCTCTTCTGCTCTCATCTTACATTTAGACTCTTTCCACGATAAAAAAATCTTTGCTAGACTTACGTCTCAATTGTACGGCTGTCAGCTTAGAAGCTCAGACCTGAAAGATTATAACCCAGTGTTGCCAGAGCTGTTTATCCATCTCCAAGGTGACAGAATGTCGTCAGCGGCGCTCTCCAGGACAGCGAGCAGAGCCGTGTCATTTTAGATGCTTTAGGGAAAAGCATAATTGCTCACAACCTGCCTGCAGGTTCATAGCTGAAAAACAAGGTAGTAAACAAGTCTTGAGTTTGCATTTGTCCCACAGCACCAGATTTGAATGGGAAAAAAATTCCGCCTTCTTTCACCCTCAGAGAATAACCTCAGCTCTCATTCATTAGGTGACAGAAAAAAAAAAAAAGCTGGCTCGGCTTTGACTGACACCATCTCCAGTTGCTTCGGTCATTACTAATTATAGTCATTTTATTTTTGACCTCTGCAGATTCTTTGCACATGCAGAGTCCATTGCACAGCGAACCTCTGTTTTCTGGGAGTAATCGCATACACTGCCCAAAAGGCACTTCCCACACTGCTCCAAGCTGAGCTCAAGAAGTAAGATCAAAACATGGAAAATATGTGCTTGAACATGCTCGAGTTTATTTTCCTCCTTAGTGAGTGCCATAGATTAAGGGCAACAGTCCAGGTGAGCATGTGAGGTAAGCTCTTTTCCATGGACGCTAAGAGATGAGCTAACCTCTCTGCAAGGAAGCCTCATTCCTCACTGCTCTGCCTAGCACCGTGTCCCCAGGGCTCAGCTGCTGAAAAGCAGACACTCAGCTCCGTAAGATGAAACATGTCTGCACAACTCCAGAGCACCGTGCTGGGGGCTCACATTTCTGCAGAAGAAAGAAATGTGAATTTCAGGAACCAGGCCAGCACCATCTCCTCCAGCAGCACTGCCACAGCAGTGTAAACTTCCCTAATATTGCTTACTCAATAAAACAAGGCAGCACAGGAGGGCTATGCAAATCACTCAACTTTGAAGCATCCTGTGCTCTTGCCCCAAAGGGCCAGCTCTCTGTCTCCATGTAGGCAGGCATGTGCACACAGTGATACAGCAGCACTGCAGGTGTGAAATTTCTGATGTAATCAGGTCAGAAGCTGCTTTTACATTGGAGCTGTGCTGCTTACGCAAAGGGTTAAGAAGCTGCAGGCCATATCTTTGGTTCTGCACCCCATTCTGTAACTGATAGGATCTGCAAACAAACCACCATTTTTATTGCCTGCCCACAGGCAGTAGGAAATTTTAGTCCTCCATAAGCACAATTTGAAACATCAGCGCCTCCAGTAAAGGGGAACCGAGATGTTAACTGAACGGAGCAGAGCAGGAGGAAGAGGAAATAGTGGCCCTCGTCTTTGTCAGTTGTAGGATTAGCACATACCTCGACCAATACGGCAGGAAGCATAAGGTACCTTAAGGAGCCCAAGTCAGATGTCTGCCTTTCACTCCACTGCACACAAACACTATACGTTGCATTCGCAGTAAACCATTATTTGTGTCAACCCTACTTCATCCTACCTCCTCTGGCCCAAATTAAATACCCCCTAGCTGCACCTCTCCTACAAACAAAGGTTTCAAAGATACAGCTACAAAGACCTGCAGCTCTCCCTGCTCTTCTCAGCAAACCCAAACTTTAAAACAAACAAACAAACAAAACAAAACAAAACAAAACAAAATACAGAACAGCAAACTTTTACAGTTTGGACAAACCCTACCAGATCTGTATGAGCGTCAGCAGAAGCACTGCAGGAATCTGAAGAAATACGTGCTGACTGCAACACCCCCCAGCCTTCTGAAGACTGGAAGCCTCACCAGCACGGAAACACTCACTAGAATTTCACTTGTTAATTTAGTGCTGAAGAAGCAGCAGCTATTTCAGAGTGATGAGGCTGAAAACCCACTTAACAAAGGGACAGCTGAGCCTTAGCTCTCTAGGGCTCAATTCTTTGCTCGGGTGCAACATTATTTCTTGTATCACCCTGGCTAGCTATTTTTAAGCAGTCACTGAGAATTAGCAGAATTGGCCCTACTAAGAATCAGTTTCTAATTTTTAATGAGCTTCCAGTGTAGTGATACAGGAAGTCAGCTTGCATTTCAAGCAGAAACACCTTCAATGGTAACACGCAGCAAACGGGTGATAGCTGAAGGGAAGTAAACCAAGACCTGTATTTTACCAAAAACAAAGTTGAGCCTTATCTCAGCATCTCTTTGCACTCCATGCTGAAACAATTCTTTTATTACCAAATAAATCTTGGTGAACTACCAGCTCTGAGTGAGACCTCACCAACCCCTTCCCTATTGCATCCTGTGCCATTGGGGTTCAGAGGTGAGACCCTGCCTCACACAGACCTGCCATGGAGGCACAGGCCGAGTGCATTCCAAGACTATGATCCTCTGCATGCAAAAAAGTGTATTTCCAAACCTACTGCCCAGATTCTGCGGCAGAGAGACTTAGGAATTTATAAATAAGAAATAATTTTCGACAGTACTTCTATTTAATTTTGGTTTTGTCAAAACAGCATAAACCACAGTGACCAAAGCTATTTAAATCTCTGCAAAACAACACGCAATCGTCTGGCGATCCTGCTGCCCAGACCTGAAAGGTGAATCAATACCAACTGCAGTTGGAGATGCATTGAGCAATATTTGGGAGCTTGTTGGGTCCATCTGGCAAACAGCAAGCAGCCTGCTAGGAGAAAGCCCAGCCTGCACGGCCTGAGGGTCCCTGCTGCTCCTTGGGGTAAACCTGGGGCTTTGTCAGAGCTTAGCATGATTAACTCCATGCTTTTACACGTCAAATCCATTCAGTAACCTACTGATTTCTGCAGTGTGTCATGGCAGTTGGCTTCTAAAAGACAAAGGTGTGTTTAGCAAAACATCCTTGGTGCCACTGCTACGCGGTAAATACCTCCCAGACCTTCTGTGTTTAATGCTGCCACCTGATAATGCATGCCTACCCTGGACAAGCTGCAGCTTTGTTCCAAGGGAAACTTTACTTTGCCCTTGCCAGAAATTGAGAGCTTTCAGCTGGGCCCAGCCAATGAGTCAACAGAATGACACTGCAGTACGGCGACAAGAACTGCTGCAAGCCATCCATCAAGTGATCAGCAGCCTGCCAACACGTGACCCATGTACATTAATACCATTTTGCAGTATAAGAAGCATCTAGTGGCAGCCTAGTTAAACATCATAGTGTTACAATTGCTGTCTAGTATCATGAGCTAAAAAATACTTACAGCTAGGATGGTCTGTTTCTAAGACTCTGCAATAAGGAAAATAACGGGGATGTGGCACTGGCAGTCCATCCACCTTTGTATTTTCTCTGTTCTTACTTGAAAACTCACGGTGTGTGCACGAAGAGGAAGAAAAAGAGCGGAAGAGAAGAAGATGGGACACTGCTCGGCAAGCTTTTTGCTTGGAAATCTTCCCTTTCCTTTCTACTCCATTTACAGATCTACCCAGCATAATCAACTTGCTCCCTACCCCAGTTAAGCGGGTAAGTATCCCCTGTGTACGCAGGAACTCTGCTCTGCAGCTCAGCAAATAACTCTCAGCTCCATCCACTTCTGAACTGCTGGTGTCTGTAGAAGAATGACAGATGGAAAGGATCTTTCCTGCTCCATTTCTGGCAACGCTGCAGACGGGAAAGTCTTTGAACTTACTAAATGTGCCATCATTCTTCATCAACCTGAAAAACAACTATGCACCTACTGCAGACTGCAAAACGTGAAAATGTCTCCAAGAAATGCTGGAAGAGGCACGTGACTTGGGAAAACCTGCATGATAAATATATGTAAAGGGCCCCAAGTTCCTCCACAGAAGATCCCTGACAGCCTCTATGTCTCTAAACGCTGCATTTCCACGTCCATCCTGATAATAAACACAAACCAGAGATCCAAGAAGCTCCTAACAAAACTGCCTGATTGCCATTTTGCTACAAACAAACAGAACCACCCCGCAGCACTGTATATAGCAGTCACAACATTAAATTATGGAGCCGAACCCATTCATATGGAAACTGTGAAAGAAGAATCCCAGCTAAAAACCTATAGAAAATGCTTCCCTGACTTCAATACATCAAGCACATTCAAGTTAATTTGCCATTCACTGCAAAGAACAGAGTGGATGAAGAGCTAAGCTGGTTTTCTGGCAGCTGTAGGAATCCATACTTCATGGGAGATCACTTGAAACTCCAATATACTCGTAATTTATCATGATAAAGAGTATTAACATTCAAAGCCATAAGAACCTTAAGAACCTTCCAGTTCAGACTTCAAAATGAAAGGGCTTTTCCAACCAAGGAAGTCAACTGAAATCAAGGGGAAGCTCGGGAACTCAAGCACCATATTCCCAACTGACTTCCTATAATACATGGTTTTACTTTGGAAAAAGACTGTCCACTTGCAAAGTGGACTGAGCTAATTAGAAGCCAAACTAGAAATGCAAGGAAATACTTGGGATAATTCTCATCTTACGGGAAACCGTTTCTCAAAGACGAAAAGATAAAGTCCAGCTCTGCTGAACAGAAGGGGCTGCCAAGTCTCCACGGATGTTTCTCTTGCAGGCACTCCCCCTGCCATCCTGCAGCTTGCTCTCAAAATTGCTCACATTAATTTATTCCCCCCCTACCAAAGACATCACAGCTCTTAAGAATGTTTTCATTTTCTGTTTCTTTAAAGGATGCTCTTGTGTTACCATAAGGAATAAAGAAACCTGAAGAACTAAACCTGCTCCTCAGCAACTTAAAAACAACATATTCTATTGTAAAGCAGAAAATCCTGTTTGGTGCTCTCCTGTTAAGAACCATGCCTGCATTTGCAAAACAATCCAACCCAGAAATGCCAGCTCCACTGAAACACTTGGCAATTCAAGCATTCAGTGGGAGACAAGTCAGCTGCAGATCGAGCAGGAGAGCTGTAGGCTTAAATTTATGTGCTAGCCTGAACCTAGCTTATCACCAAGCAAGCATCCCTAAATGTGGGATAAACACTGCCAGCCAGCAGGAGGCAAGCAGTAAACAGCTGGGCAAAGCTGCCCAAGCAACACTCAGGTTCTATCAGGGACAGAAACAACCAATGCTCTCAGCAAATGAGCCTGTGGAGTCAATCTCACCACCTACAAGAAGCCCTCCAGATGTAGCAGGATGAATGCTTACAGGTTTTTTTCACCATCTCAAACTAAGATCCACTGCCTCATACCCTTTATTAGCTCCCACGACAAAATACATCGGGATTTGAGGCTCCAAAGCTCCTCCTAGTAGAGACATAACCCCATTTGTTTTCTAAATTAAGTCTTCCGAGCTTATTTCATAAAATTAGCAGCCAAACCAGTGCCTAACAATGAGATATCTATTTTGGAAAAATATCTAGAGGGAAAAAAAAAAGAAACTGAACTATTTTCATCTAAAACACCCATAAATCACTTTATTTACAGATTACAGCTTGGGGTCTCACTGATGGGATTTCTCTTCTGTTTCTGTCATATCAGCATCTGCTCTCTTCACGTGAAACCAGAACCCTTCTCAAGGACATCAGAGCACGTTCATACTCTTGGACCACTCACATCCCAGAGAATCTGCCTAGTTCAGGTAGCTACAAACACACAACATCCGATCGTGTTGCATTACTGTACAAAGAGACAGTCATCTCTAGGGCAAAAGGTAACAGGCAAGCATGAGAAAAACCACAAAAGAAGAAATTACAGACCAGATATGAGAGCAAACTACCCTGCTTCCAAAGCATGCTAGAGGCTATGCAGAGTCCCGGGAGAGCAGATAAGGATTCAAACTGAATTGTACAGATCTGAAATACAGTCATGATATATTCCAGGGCATGAAGAGCTTCAGAGAGCATCGCTGCTTCAGGACAATTTCCATCACCTTAATTTACATCTGTTGGCTGACTGTTCACAATTTTCTGTTACCTTCATGTCAGTATTACCATTCTACCTCCACGGAAGCACAGCCCAGAAAGGGAATTCCAGAGTTCAGGCCCATGCTATTGCTGGATCATAAAAATCACAGCAAAGCCATATTATACAAAAGAGCACCTGCTGGGACCCGAGGAGAACCAAGAGAAAACAAAACAAGGAAACCAAAGAAGGAAACAAAACAAACAAGGAGGATCCTTAAACAAACAAAGACCATCTCTGAAATCCGCTCAGTGCATCTAGTAAGTGCTGCTTGTTTATGATGATCTTCATTTCTGCGCTAGTTCTACGTTTCCAAGATGTGTCATTTTATCTTAAAAATACGACCTACATTTGAATTTCTATGTAAGAGCACAGATGCACACAGTGCTTTGCATGTTAAATATGTGGCTTTATTCAGGCTTACATTTCACACGTGCCCATTATTTCAATAGTTAATCTGTTCTGACATTGCTTATTGTTACAGGATCTAAAAAATAAGGGAGAGCCCATCATTAAGAGTTTGATAGCAAGTAGGCTATCTTCTGAGGGGCTCAACAGACAGGGAAGGAAAAAAGGCTGCCCAGCTGTCAGTCAGACTTTTTAATCAGGCTGAAACAGTTTGTTGCTGAGAGGGGGTTCAATCTCTCCAATCCACACTGCCATTTCTCACGCTGCTTTCTTAATTAGCAGCAAGTGGACAACAGCTGTCAGTAGCCCGGAGGCCAGAAAGTTATCAGCAGAAAGAGATGTGTGTTAGGGAGAGAGCTGTGCATGGCGAGCCCTGGATCAGTCCATATAGGATTCCACAGCCAGAACAGATGCTGACATAAGGCCCCGTACAGTGAGGATCCTCTTCCGAATGGCTTTGGGCTGGTTGCTTTAACATATGACTAACAGCTTTCTTTTTTGTTGTTTTTGTATTCCCGTAACAGGAAAAGTTAAGCTGAGAATAGCAGGAAATGGGAAGGCCATCCTAATGTCCTGATGGAAATACATGGGGGTCAACTCAAATGAAGTCTTCAAGTCTGCTCTGGAGATTCTGAGAGTAAAAGTTGAAATGCTGGGAGCTGGGGGGAGATGTTTCACTTGCCTGGGAGAAATCCTAGCTGAAAATACAAACTTAATCAGAGGCAACTACAAGCTGTAGCCTGAAACAGCATAAAAAAGAAAAACTCAACTCAGTCATCATCATTTCAGGTTTAGACCCCTCTGAACTTAAGTCACTGCTTATGACCTTCTTGCGGCATCTCCAGCACGGATCAAAAATAGATTTCTGTCCTAAAGAGGAAATACTGTCTGGTCAAACCTACTGTGCTGTTACCTGACAGCTCTCAGCTCTGGATGGTGGCCTGGCTCAGGCTAGGAGACTGCTAAGGAACAACGGTTCCCACCATCAAGTCTCTCATGGAACCCACCTTGCTAATGGAAGCAAGATACAGGCTTTGCTCCTGAGGTACAGAGGACAGTAAACACGAACTAACAAAGAAATGCTTTTCCATTTCAAAGAAATAAAATAATAGCTTCCCTGTTGGACGCATTGATTGCTGTAATTTGTGGAAATGAGGGAAACTAAATGCAATTTGTCAGTGATCAAATGCACTGTTAAAATTGCCCGATGCCCATGTGTTAATGAAAATCTGCCATCTCCCTAACAACCACTCGAACCTCTTCAGGAAAGGTGGGCTTCTTTCAAATTTGGCTCTAACCTACTCAGAAGGCATAAATTCAGAGCAATTTTCTGAAGCCTGTCTGGTAGGCTTTAGTTCTGGCACTTCTAAATATACATCGGCTTTGTGAGCTTGAACCTACACAAGGGAAGCTGGGCTGCAGATGGAAGCATTTCCCCAAGCTGCCAGTAGACCAGCAACACATTTAAAAACCCTCATCAAATTAAGTGCTTAATTACACCTCAGACTTTGAGACTCTGGAAATTAGGATAATCTTCTGGGAAATTTATGAGTCTTCTGCAAAAGAAATTACAACATACAAGCCAAAAAAAGCACAGAGCTTGGAGAGCACCATCCCATCAAAACACACCTTGTGCTAGATTCCTCACCCTAATTCCCACAGAACGTTTGAGGTGAGATCCTCAATCTAATTTCAGATTCTCAAGACTCAGGGAAAAATTAGGATCAGCAAAACTAGAGAGCTAAATCACGTAAAAATTGTGCAACTTTTGTTGAGAAGAGCTGATGGAAAACTGGCTGCCTAAGGACGTTCTCAGACTTGACCAGGTGAGCGTACCAGAGGCAGGGTCACAGAATACACAGCTTGCAGATGTACTTAGCACAGCCTCCCACATCTGGGCAACAGATCCCAGCTACAGCCTTGCCGGCCTGCTCCGCTCCTCTAGGTGGCATGCTGTGTGCACACAACATACCTGCACCTTCCTACAAACAAAGTGATGCTGTGCTATGCAGCGCTGTGTCTGCCACTCTCACCAGCCAGCAAGACCTCAAACACCTTAAAAACGTGATGCGAGATCCAACTGAAATGATCCACAGCTCTAGCAAGAAGCTGAGCAGCCAAAAGGAGCTGATGGAGTAGACACCATCTGATCAAAGCAGCAACTTAAATCGAACATTAAATGAAACCAAGGTGGAAGCTGTACTTACTGTTCCTGCCTCACTGCATGCAGCACTTTTCATCACCACCCATCACAGAGCAAAAAGGACAGAGTAAATGCTTGCACAATGCTCTGAAAATATAAAGCTCTAGATAAACTCAAAGAAACTATTACTCACTTTCCTTTCTGATTCATGCAGTTATTACATCAAAGGAAACGGAGTTTTGTTTCTCAAAATAATCCAGGACATCCCACATTTCCCACTGCTACCTCCCTCATGAGCCACGTTCAGCACCAAGAGAAACTCCACTGCTCGTCCCCTTGCTGTGAAACACGTAGCACTATTTGGGGACACATCCCTACCATCTCCAGAACAACAGTGCTGAGTCAAAGCCTCATGACACATCTGGGCAGGATGTGCTACAAACATTGAGAGTGTATCTGGGAGAAAACTAAAAGCTAGGAGAAGCAAAAGGTGGTCAGAGGTGACAAAGCAGAAATGACATCCTCGTGTCAAAGACAACAGAAAGAAAAGCAATTGCAATTCAAACACAGAGTTCAATGGCAACATGAAGGAAGTACTGAACCGTGGGCTGGAAGTATCTCAGAAGCTGAGCTAGGGAAGCATGACACTGAGTCTAAGCGTGTAAGAGATCAACTGCAGGTGAAAGCTGTGTAACTGAGGCTGGCTGAAAGCCAGGCCAAGGAACACCAGCGCTAGGAAATCCTAAAAGCCATGGAGCCAGGAGAGAGCACTGCTCACAGCCACAGAAGCTGCTACATCAACTCAGCATGGGATAAATGAAGTAAATTTGTACCCTGGAGCAAGAGTCTGGGGAGTGTCCAGACAAGCCCTTACAAACATTAACCAGCCTGAAGTTAAATACCTCTCAGTAAACTATCCTCCAGACTTTGACACTGCAAGAACCAGAAACTTTTTTCCAATATAAAATACTAAGGCAGTGAAAACATGAAAGCAGTTATTGATAGGGCTTAACCAGATGCGAGTGCAGATCATTTGACAGCAGATCATTCGAGCTCATGCTGCTTCCCACTGATCTTAAGGTTTTCACAAGACTTTTCTTACAGCTCGCTCACGAAGAACAGCTGCTCTGGCAATTGCTGGAGTTAGCATTACTTCCTGCCGTGAAAAAAAAATACCATCCATATATCTCAGTACAGAAACCCAGACTCTCTTTAAAACAAGTCATGATAGGGTTTACATATCAACTGGCTGTGTGCCACCGACACTCCCTTAAACACTGGTTACACCCAGCACACGCTCAATGTGATACAGCTGAAAGGGAAGATGTTTTATACAAGTTCCCAGGGTAAGGAGCTCCTGAGAAGCACCGATCTGGGACTCGCACTGTTCTAATGCAGGAATAAATATCTGAGCCCAAACCATATTTCCACCACCGTCCCAGATTCACACAGGAATAAAACCCATCTGAGCTTTCCTGTTACACTCCCCATGCTCTGCACCAAGAAGAAATCCCAGCATCACGTAAAACTGTAAACTGAATTAGAAGTGCTGCAGATTTGGTTTTAACCTCTCAATAACGTAGCTTGTAGCAGCAGTGGGGCTGACTGCCAACCATGGAGAGGTCTGAAACTCTGTCAGTGCTGATCTTATGCTGAACACAAATGTTTGTGAGCTCTTGTACAGCCACACAGATCTCCTTGTCTAGCAGTGCTGCCCACAATGAGCCGCAGTGAGACAGGGTGTGAGTACAAACATTATTGTATTAATTGCATCTGTTGATTAAAGCAGCCCAAGAACAGCCTTGTTTCAATTGCTGGCTTTATAATTCAGTACTGAAACGCTACTATAAGTGTTAGATGGATGAGTCAACAGATAAGACACAAAAGCATTTGTAAAGAGCGTTTCACTGCAGTGATCTGACAGGCTGCACAGCTACACAGAACAGTGGACTTTACTGACACAGCTTGCTCATGTATCCCTGAACTTCATTTTTCATTCCAGTCTTTTTTTTTCTTTTTTCTTCAAACTTTACAGCCAAAACTGAGGAAACACATGCACTGCCACCTCTGTGCACAAGAAAGATGAGTAAAGATGCATATGCAATCTGACCATAGTGTCTAACCCTGCCTTTCAAGCTGTCTTCTCATTGAGGAGTTTACAGTGCTTCTCCTCTGCATCTGGAAGCTTTGCTTGACCTTGTGGAGAGAAGGAGCCTTCAGCCTAACAGGGGAACGCAGTGCTGGTGGACCAGCCCAACACGGACACAGCGCAGTGCCTTTCTTTCAGTCTCAATTGAAATCATTTCTGCCACTCCACATGAGGTCAGCAGCTCCAGGCTACCAAAATGAATGGTACATCCAAACTGATCTCTTCTTCATTCAAAACCACCTGCAGCTCACCTTCTTAAAGCTGATGTTATTCATCCCAGGAGAAGCACATGGCATCACCCACCGATCAGTTCTCATCTCCTACGAGGTGCTCACACTTACAGCTAACAAACAGCTCAGCACGGCAGAGGCTTTTCCTCCTTGCTGAAGGTGTCACAAAGCACTCTTGTGCAGGCCATGCTTCAAAACATTTCCCATCATAACGCCACAGCAAAGAACAGGTCTGCATGATGGCACTTGGCACCAGCTTACCTGCAAACACCTCGTGCCATTAAGGTCCAAAGGCACACACAGGGCTTACAGCTGGGAATTCCTTACCCGGGCTGGGCTGCAGTTTCTGGTATCTTCTTGCACAGGAAAACGCTGTGCAGGTTCCTTCTCCAACATAATTTCCCAAGACAGGATGAAAGCAAAGCAAAAACAGAACAGACAACAGAGAACAAGGACAATAACTCCGGTATTTACCCCAAAATGCCCAAAAAGCAAGCACTAGCCACTAGCCTGGCTGCTGTTCTGTTAAACATTTGTCACAGCCAGGGATGAGATTCAAGAAGTGAGTGGCAAAGCGAGACAGTGCTCCTGGTGCCATGAGTGCCACGGCCTCCCTGCCCCTGCTGCCTGCTCCAGTCGCCCTGCCACACTGCATCCCTGCAGCCCAGGTCACCACTGCCCTGCACTCTGCCACACTGGGCACCAACACAAGAACCATTCCCCTCTCTCACAGCAGTTACTTTTTCTTCTGCAGAGCTTCACAATCAGGCGTGTCTTTCATTTGCAATTATTGTGCTAAAGCAAAGGCAGATAAATTGCCTCCCAGGTTTCATCCAGCAGCCAACACAATTACTGCAATACCTGCAGCTTGCAGCAGTAAACACAGCAACATCATGATTATGGTTTATTTCATTTTCGGTTTTGCAAAATATGGAACAAAAAATAATAACTGTAATCTCAAATAGAGTTCTCCTGACAAGCAAATTACTGAAACTTGAGTCAGAAATCACTTTTTACCCATTGCAAAAGAGTAACCCTGGCAATTCTTCTGCTATGATTCAGGATAAAGGGCATTTTACAGCTGTATGAGTTGGAATATTTTGGGAAAGAGAGATGCTTTCAATTCTTTCTGGTTCATTTAACAAAATCTAAACATCAGAGCTTAAAATAATCCTGATGGACAAAGCGGGCCAGGCCTTCCTACCCAGTGCAACACAACCATACAATGCATCAGAAACTATTCCATATCCTCTCCTTTGGTGAAATAGGGGGAGGAAGAAAAATAAGCCGGAGCATTTACACAGAAGAGCAAAGCCTCTCTACCCAGACCAATTCATTTTACCCTGGAAGTATCGACAGATGAGTAATGAAAACTGTGCTGCAGACACAGACCCCTCTTTAAGCAGCATCAGTTCATAAACCACAACCACAGCTGCAAAAATATTGAGGAATTTAACCACATGACCCCTTCAAGGGCACCGGAGGACAGAAAGAGGAACCCATCCTGTGATTTGTTACCATCCCAAAAGCTAACTCCACAACATGCAGCATCAACGCGGTGCTCCTGTTCTGGATGTGAGAAGGTTGAACAGCTTCATTAAATTTATGCTATTGAGCACGATCATTTCTTGCATTCCTTCGTTTTCATGTTATGATAATGCTTGAAACATGATACTGGGTCCGTTAGGGCTCCATTAGACCACGTGATCCATAGCTGCCATCCCACGTGTTATTATTTACACAAGCCGTGAGTACTTGCTGAACTTGAGAAGCATCAAAACAATGACATCAGCACTCACCAACCTTCAGATGTGGCTTTGATTAATGCTAGTGCAATTACACACCTTGCTGCTAGAGCTGCTTAGGATCTGCAGACAAACTGACCTGCCAGCCATCATCCCAGGTCCCTGGCATTCCTCTTGCATCACCTGAACTTTGACCAGGACAAGAAGTGTAAAACACCATCCTGGTGGTAACCCTGGACACAGACAACCCTGAGCAACTGCCAGGTACGTCGTTGGTTCACTGAACAGCCCCAAGAACCAGGCAGCCCCAGGCAGTGCTGAGCACTATGCCTGCACTGGGCACGGATGGCCACGATCCCTCACACCACTTCCCAGGCTGCCAGCCAAACAAAAGCCAAGGGAGAATTTCATGCATCTCACTTGCGGTATACCTGATGTCTCCAAGGAGCCCTAGCTGTATTACAGTGAAACGTACACCTAAGATTTGAGGTCTGCTGAACAAGGCTGTAATTCAGGAGAAAACCTACGAGTAAGAGCTGCCAATGCATATTTAAAGCATTCCTATAACTGCTTTCACCCGAGACAGACGGGAGCAAAAACATCTTTGTTTAAAGTCTATCTGGAAACGCACAGTCAAGAGACCCGACCTCTCTTCACACGGTTCTCACGAGGTCATTTGCCACTTTTGCTGGGATACTTCAGCATTCACCCACCTTCCCTGTCGCTGTCTGCCCCTCTGATCCATCCCCAGAAGTCACACTTGAACCAGCAGCACCAGCTAGCACCTCTGGAACGATGCTGGATGGCCAAATGGAATACAGGACGGCAGCATCTTCCCTTCTGCCACAATACAGGCATGATTTGCAGTCTCTTCCTTCTGCTCAGTCTTCTTCAGAAAACATACAGAACTTTAGATCAGCAAGTCCTCTGAAAAATGACTCAGTCTGGCCGTAGGCCTAAGAGTTATAAGAAAGGAGGATGAGCAGTCATGTTTCCATAGGAAAAGATGCTACCAATTAAGTCTCTCCTGCATCTGGCTTCAGGCTTAACCTAAGATTCCATTTGCCTTTTCCAAGAGTATTTATACAGACAGACAATGCTCTTTATTAAAGTCCTCATAAATTCATAGGTGAGCACTAACTGACACTGTTGGGAAACCTTCCTGGTTCCTCAAACTTACTATTCTTGCCTGCATGTCATTTAGTTTAGGGCATCTTCTAATCAGAAAAGCAGAATCTGCACACACAAACACAGAAAAATCATTTAAATGTCAAAAATATCCAAAAATGGGTATTTCTTTGCTTGTGAAAGTTTTAGCACTCATCACTCCTGGTGATGAGACCCAGGTTGCGTTGGAAAGTCAGGCAAACAGTGGATGGAAAACCATCTGTGTTTTATTTTCCCATGCACAAACAATCAAATATATGTTAATAAAGTCAGAACACAAAAGAAAAGGACAACGTATCACCCAGCAAAAGCTGTTCTAAGCAGTGCTGTCCTGCTCTGCGCTGCCCACCAGCAGGATTCACCTAACACAGCTGTCTGGCATTGGTTGCAATGTACTGTGCATCCAGAATGAAAATATTGATTCCCCTGCATGCCCTTTATTAAACGATGTTTGGTTCGTAAAGGAAACTTTCTAAATATGGAATTAACTCCTGTGGCTGTTCTGTCCCCTCTGTGTCAGTAAGGACAGGACAAACTGGCAGACTGGGAAGCACAACAAACGCACCAAAGGGTGAGGGATGAAACAACAGGCATTGCAAACGCTCTCCTTTGCAACCAGCCATTGAAGACTACCTGTTCCTTAACCTTAAGGCTCTGTTGATGCTTTCCCTTGTCTTTTCAGAAACCTATGAAGAAAAATGTCATTTATTCTCTTTCAGAACAGAATTATCCCATGTTGTTCGTCCACACGAGACATGAAATGGAAGTTTATTTGGAATACAAACCACCTCTTCTCCTGTTCCTGTGCATATCCACTTCTCCCTTGCTCTCAGCACAAGAGCACTGTTTCACAAACTCCAAGGAAGATGAGCTGTAGTATCAACGTAATAGCAAACAGAGGACTTGAAGACCTCTAAGTGAAATAAACAAATAAAAGAGTACCAACAACCTCATCCACCAACCTTCCTGGGATGCTTCACATAAGCATCTCTGCATACGTGGGGACACCATTTCTTTTTCACAGAGACAAAATCACCCCCTCCACGAGCATCAGAATCACCCACCACAAGGAGAGATCAGAAATGCATTTTTAGAACAGGTGCTCCACGCCAGCTAACAGAGCTGTCAGTGTGTCACTCTGCAGCAATGTAATAGCAGAAGTGCAGAGCATTCCTTTGGCAGCACGTCCCAACCTGCAGCTGAAATTCACCTTCTGCCTCTGTGCCTTCCAACAAGCTCCCACGACAGCTGCAAATTGCCTCCTCCCTGACACTTTCCTCTTCTTGTCCTCTTTGCCTTTTCCCTATCCACTCTATGGACACACAACACAGTCCACCTTATTTTGGAATAAATCAAGGGCTAACCTATGTTTAAATAAGACCCATGACTTTGCATCACTGAGAAAGAGAGTTGTTAAGGCAGCAGCTAAAAAAGCATTACAGATGGACACCCTTCCCCGGGATGGAACATCAGATTTCCTCCACTCACACAACACTGTGCAGTAACTAAAGCCATGAAAGCCATGCTGGTGGACAGCAAATGGGGAAACACTCTCTGCAGGTGAAACTGTGATGAGAGTGGATGCCCCATCCCTGCAGGCATTCAAGGCCAGGCTGGATGTGGCTCTGGGCAGCCTGATCTGCTGGTTGGTGACTCTGCACACAGCAGGGGGTTGGAACCAGATGAGCATTGTGGGCCTTTCCAACCCAGGCCATTCTATGAGAGACATCAGCACAGTGCTGTGACTGACAGTGACCTTCCACACATCCCTGCCTGCCAGAAGGTTAGCTAGAGCCAGTAGGAGTTACCCCCACACAGAGCCACACAAACAGATATATTTAGTCACTGTGGTTCAAGGAAAACCATTGCTTGCACTGAAAATAAATTTAGCAATTGTTTCCAGTTTCTGCTCTTTCATTGACTAAGGCACAACCCAGCTGCTGTGCATTCCAGCAGACTTCAGCTGTCCTTCTTCCCCACTCCTTGCCCACCTCCTTCTTACAACTGCCATGAATACCTCAGCCTCGCACCATTCCTCCTGCAGGCTGCATTTCTGCACACATCAGAGCTGATGCTGCGCAGCACAACACCTGTCCAACCTACACTGACTTACCCAAAAATGCAAAATTCCACTCTTTGTGCCATTTCCTAAGAAGCACTGAATAGCAGTCATCTTGTACTTCACATCTGCATAGAACTAGATGGGACTGTTGACGCTTACGAAACAAGCTGCAATAAAGCACACGTGGGATGCTGCTGTCTGAGCAGCCTGCAGCAGGAACTGCAGCGTGAGGAAGGAAGGATTGGAACCACACTGCATTCAGGACTGCACTGACTCTTCAGGAGAGTTTCATTCTCAGACTCCAGGATAAAAACTCCATAGGGTGTTCTTACTTGGTTTGAAAACCACCACTACAGAAACTGCTTCTGTTGGCCAACTGCTGAAGTTCCAACTTGAAAGCCTTCACTTACACTCAAAAATACAGCACAGCAGTGAGGGCACAACCAAACCAAGACAGAACTGTGTCTATTAACTCACCTGATCCTCAACTGAAAAAACAGACATCGCAGAGAATTGAGTGGGTGTAAAAAAACCCCACATATTCAGGATTATTTCTGGTCTAAGACTGACCCAAGAAATGGCTGCAGCCCAAAAAACACCCTTTGCAGAAATAAGATCCCAGTAAACCACACATCAAGCATGATTCTGAGCAGTGTAAAACAGCATGCAAGGCTGCACATGAACAGTAAAGGTCCCCGAAAGATGGGAATGATCTGTCCCTGGGATTGTGCTACTTCCCTTAAGAACAGGATTCCTCCCTTGATGTTTATATTACAAACGCTGGATGAGACTTCAGAGGTGAATTTGCTTATCAAGCAAACACATATCAGAAAAAGGTGAAGACAACAGCATTCTGGTCTGCTGGGAATACCTCCAGTTGGGGCCTGAGCTGAACAGAGAGAACTGACTGCACTCCAGGCAGATGAATGCTTGGAACAGTGGTCTCAAACAGCCCTTAGCAGATGGCTATCGAAAAGGCAAGCTTACAAGGGATGTGAAAAGCCAGCAAGAAGTCACAAGATGATGATGGAAAGCATCAAGTAGAAGAAATGTTCAAGATACAGCATCCATATGTCTTTGGTTTTAATAAAGGGCATTAATGAACAGATACTCTCTGTGGAAAAGCCTGTATTTCAGACCTGACGGTGTCTCTCTGCTCTCTTATTCTCTCTGTACGACGCAGAATTGTTCAACTCCCTGAAGCGTGTAATCCATCAGGTAAATAAATACAGGAATTCACGTATTGCCATGGTAACAGGAAAACCAAGCAGAATCTGTGGCCTCCTCTGCTTTCTTGGCAGCCCTGCTTTGGAAGGAACAAGTATCTTCTGTAAGTGAAGACCAAAATTACAGATGCATCAGTTCTAGAGCAAAGAACAACCAAAGGCCGGATGCTGTCCTTCCTCCTTGGGTCAAAGGGGTTCTGTTTTCAGAAAGTATTTGGAAGTCTGGCTGGAGCCCGAAAAACAGGGACTCTAGAACTGCTAAAACTGAAACACAGCGCCTTGTTCTGCACTACCAGATGGATCCCCTTCACTCCAAAGCCGTGCTATGAATCACTGCACAGTGGCCCTTCTGTTGAGCGCAGAGCAGAACTGAGAGGCTCCTGAGGGAGCCCCGTCCTCCCCTCCCTGGTGGACAGGAGCTATTATGTATCATCATTTATTTTTGTATTTTATTAAGTGTTGACAACGTGTTTCATTTAAAAACCCAGGGAGGTACATAAGATCTCTAGGGATCTAACTCTAATAATATTGTTGTAGCCCCACAGCCTGGCTAGATGACTGCTTTCTCATTCTGTATGAATATGCAGATCGTCAAAGCAAAGCTCCAAACCATTCCAAAGCCATTCAAGAAGACACATTATCAGGCAACAGCCTCTTTTATTTACAGCACAGTGGGTCCTGCTTGTCTTTTGGTTCCCATAAGAAAAAAAACACACACAAACATAAACAAGCAGATCTCAGATCTCACAGCATTTGTTCCATGACTCCGCATCCTTTGTTCTACCACTGTATACATTTGGACAAATATTATCCCAGAATTACTGCAGTATAACAGGCTGTGTTTACACACTGACCCTGTTCACCAACCTCTTTGTGTCAGTCATAAGTTCCAACACTCAAACTGTGACCTAGAGCACTCCGTACCAAAGCAGCTGCCTTCTAGCCCTCCTTCCCTCCTTTCCCCGTCTCTTCTCCTCCAGTTTATACTTAGACTACGTTTTTTTCCCCTCTCTTAATAACACCCTCCTTAAAGAAATGCAAACACAAGCAGTTGAAAGAGCACAGTTCCCCAAATTTACACTTTCTCTTATTCAGCAAATCACCACCACGCTCCGCACCCACTACAGCACGCCTCCGCATTAAGACTTCACCCACGGCATCTTCAAATCTGTACACTGACCTGGGCACGGATCCTGCATGATGTCTTGAGTTCTTCACTGGGAGTTGAGTGTGTTGCAAGGCCGGGTCTCCTACGCTGCGCAGCGTTTGGGTTTTGTGTGGTATTTTTGGCCTTTCTGTTCTATTGTACACGGAACCGCACCGCGTTTGTGTGTGTCTACAGAGTCATCTTCCAGCGTTTGAACTCTTCACGCTGCTTCGCTGGGGTGGAGCTCTATTTACTATTCTCACAGGGTTATTTACTGCACGCGAATAAACAAAACGTGGTCACTTATTTTTCACATCCGCAATTACTGGCTATAGAACTGTCAGCATTTACTAAAGCCCCTTCTAATGGAAAGTTCACTTCTAATGGAAAGAAGTGGCCACTGGTTCAAAGCTGGCCCCAGCTCTATGGGTGCTGCTCACCCCTTCCTTACATTGTTAACCCGCTTCCAGGAGGAAAAGTGGCAGTGATGCACCAATAAGCATGGAAAAGAAAGAGCCAGAACTCCCCAAGCAAAGCGTTACACTGCAATGCTATGTAAGGGATGGTGCATCAGATTAACCTCTGATATTTCTGGAACAGCATCTGTCCCATGATGCGAGGCACACTTGTTAGACAGTGACTGAGTGCTGAGAGCTGGAAGCACGCCTGTGTGCCGCACCGCCTGGAGGTGCTCCTCCCTGGAGGCTGCTCCAGAACCGAAGCACAAGGAGCTGCCTTCTTGTACAGCACAGCACAAACCAGGATCGAGTGACCAAAGCCATGGAGGGCTGCTCCGGGCCCTGCTCCTCTGAAGCAGGGATCTTCCTAAAGCACTGCCTTGGGAAGCCCCAGTGCTGCACTTCACACGTCTGACTCACACTGCTGCAAGGCCCTGCTAGGAAAGCATCGAGCTGCTCCTTACAATAAGAGACCACCAAAAAGCATTGTTTTTTCCTCTACTAATTAAATGCGACGTAATTAAACCAAATAACTTCAGCGCCTGATTTGCAAAGCGGTAATTGAGGCTTTCACTGTACTGCAATGGGAGGAATGGGGGCACCTCCAGTGACAGCTGAGAAGCACTGCACGGTGTGTGCTGGGTGCTTCCCCGGCTCATGGAGAGCCCCCAAAAGGGGCAGCTGCAGCCGAGCCCTTCCCTGTGCTGTCTGCCCACAGATCAGTCTGTTCCGATCGTGCACAAACACCGGGGAAGTTGGAGAAGTTGCCATTAATCACTGCGTGCAGGGCCCGAAGCGCTGCAGCTCTGCTGTGATGCTCTGCTAGACTGAAAGGACGGTGCGAAAAGGGGGGGAGGGGGGCGAGGGGAGAAGGAAACAAAACAACGGCAAATAAACGGAGAAAGGAAAGGAAGAAAAACGAAATAAAAAGGAGAAACGGACCAGAGGACACAAAGCCTGAGGAGATAAAAGAAAAAGAAAAAAGGAGAAAAAAAGAAATCCAACAGGAAAATCCACCAGGAAACCAGCGAGGGAGCGCGGCACTGCTGCGGGGCTCGGCTCGGCTCGGCAGCCCTCCCCGCCGCCCGGCCTGACAGCAGCCCCAACCGGCCCAGAAGCCGCCCGGCCCGCCGCCATCCCCCGCCCCAGGGCCGCGCCGGGCCCGCGCCAAGCAGCAGCGGCAGCGGCTGCAGCTCCGGGCCGCAACGCGGAGGGCGGGGAGGAGAAGCGCCGCCGCCCCGCCGGGCCTCCCGCCGCTCACCTGCTTTCTCGATCTTGCCGGACATGTCGGAGCCGGGGCTCGGCGCTCAGGCCCGGCCGCGCCAGGAGCCAGCGAGCGGCCGCGGCCCCGCCACTGCCGCCTCCTCCCGCTGCCGCCGGCCGGCCGCGATCCGGGAAAGGCGCCGCGGCGGCCCCTGGGGCTCGGCGGCAGGCAGGCAAGCAGCGCTCCCGCCCCCCGCCCAGCTCCGCCGGGCCGCGAGGGGAAGAGGCGGCCCGGGGGCTCCCGCCACACACGCACACGCGCGCCGGGCCGGGCCGCAGCGCCGCCTGCCGGCCGCCTCGGGAAGCGCAGCCAGGCGCCGCGGGCGGGGCCGGCCCTGAGGGAGGCGGCGCGCTGCGAGCATGGCCGGTCCGCTCCGCTCCGCTCCGTCGGCCGCTCATCGCGCGCGTTTTCCCAGCTCGCGGAATCGCGAAGGAAGGAGAAGCCCTCTCACCCCACAGCCCCACCCCGCCGCCGCATCCCCGCTGCTCTGGAACGCGTCGCTCCTGAAGGCAGCGCCCTGCGGCCGCCCTGCGCCTTGCTGTCATTTGCTCCCGGTGCGCTGTGCCGGCTGTCGGTGCCGGACAGAAGCTGGTTCCCTCTAGCGGGAAGAGGCAGCAGTTGGAGCGGCCGTTTACGGCTGTGGAAGGGCCGTGGATGTGCTGGGAAATGAGCTCCTTTCCGTCGCTGTATTGACAGCATGAACGCAGTGGCGCCCTGACTTCTCTCATTTACGTGGCTGTAAGCTGTGCTGTCACCCCGTTTGTGGCGGTGACAGCAGGCGGGAGCTGCGGTACATCGTGCTGCTGTGAGCAGGGTGCGTGCAGGAAGAAACCGCTGCAGGGCTGTCAGAGTTGGGCAAGGGAAGAAAGAGAGCACAGAGCCGAGCGGCTGCGTCAGGTCGTGCTGGCGCTGCAGGGCTGCTCTGCACCCAGATGAGAGCCCTGATGTCCTCCCAGCAGCAGGAGAGGGGCGGCAAACTGAGCTCTTCCCACGATGTTTCTTTACTGGGGGAAAACAGTCGGCAGCAAACGTGCCAGCAGCAGCCGGGCAGCACAGAGACGTGCTGCAGCCCCAGGGTCACAAACTGCAGCTGACCCACCGAGATGGGATGTGCAAGAAGCGCCGACGCGATTTCCGAGCCTTGCAATCACGGCAGAGCGCTCCTGCCCTCTAGCGCCCTTCCCTTCCCCTCTCCCGGGCTGTTCCCTCCCATCCCCATCCCTCGTTCTGCTCCCCTCTACTTGCAAGGCCGGGCGGTGCCTGTCTGTCCCTCCAGCAGTGCCGAGGTTCGGTAATTCAGTGTCCCATTCAATAAGTGCTGCTGTCACCGTTTCACCCCCCAGAGCCGCGGGGATGTGGCACTGAGGGATGTGGCACTGAGGGATGCGGCAGTGGGCACAGTGGGGTTGGGCATTGGATCCGAGAGGCTTTTTTCCAACCTCCATGGCTCTGATTCTAAGCACAACGAAGCCCAAGTGACAGACATTGCGGTGACCTGATACTGCCACTGCCAACACAACCCCTCCCTTTGAACTGGGGAGAGATGAAAACATGTTGGTGGAAGAAAATGAGGGACAGGATTCCCACCACCTGTTAATGGATTCAACTCCTCTCTGTGTGTGCAATGGCAGGATAGATAGCGGTGAGATGGAGAGGAACTGCTCAGGAAAGGAATGCAGGTGGGGCTAATAAGGGACGCAGAGGAATGGTGCAGGAGGGGCCAGAGCTGGGAAATGAAGCAGGCGAGGTCAGAGCATCTGCATCTGTCCCCTGCAAAAACACGTGTGTGAGATGGACTGCAAGTCCTCCATTTAGAGCACATCCCCAATTTCAACCTCGGCATCCTGCAGTTTTACTCAGTGTGCTGACAGCATCTAGCTGGTGGTCCTGGCTGTAGGACAATCCAGCACAGAGACATGAGCAAGACACGAGCACCTGGCTGACGGAGATGGCATTTTCCCATTCAGCGATGCCTGTCCTGCTGCACCCGCAGCCGTGCGGCCCTGGGACTGCTTTGCAGCCCTGCCAGATGTCCCATCGCTGACCCGTCATTGCCGGGACTTGATTTTCCCACCGGCTTTCTCCTTCTCCGTTCGGGTGCGGGCTCTAGAGGGCAGCAGATGCCGGGTGATGGGCACAGCGACCTCCGAGCCCTGGCTGGGAGCCCACTAACGGGGATGGGGGCGGCCGGGTCCGGTTCTGTGTGCCGGGGCACAAACCCAGCCCTGCTCCCTGCCCTGCTGCCTCACTGCCTTTGCTTTTTCCTCCCCTCCCCCCGCGACAAACCTCCCGAAGGAGTGAGACACCAAAACCAGAAGGGATGCTGAACACTTGGTGCTCAGGATAAGGAAGAACTTCTGGCAGCTCCACCGAGCTGGTCTTCACCTACAAGTTGAGGCTGTGGGCTGTCAGTGGGGATGAGGAAGGTGCAGGGAACTCTCCTTGCTCTCAGCCTGTCCTGGGCATTCACTGCCACTTACAGATCCTGAGTGCATCTTCTTCCTGCTGTTCCAGCTGCTGCTGCTCTGCATCAGTGAGACCACTGACAGGCAGTGCAGCTGGATTCGAGGAAAAAACTGGAAATGGAGAAAGGAAAAGAATAAAGTTGGGAGAATTTTGCAGAATTTTCTCCCATTATCCACCACTGCTGTTCCCAAGGAGCTGGGTGCCACCGGCCCTGTGTTGCAGCAGCCCATGAGGACCTGGCAGCAAAACTAGAAGAAGATCCACCCATCTCACAGCCACGTCACTGCTCCATGCAAAGTGCTCCCCAAAACTCAGCTGGGTTTCCAGGTGACCCTGCCTGCTTCACCCTATGGAGGAAGCTGAAGGTGCCCTGTGCCCCTCCTCCTCCCCCCGCTGGAAAGAGCAAAACCAGAATGAATCAAAAAAGGAAATCAAAATCAATATTCCAAAGTCAAATAGTAAAAATCCCATTATGGACACAGAGGTCACCAGGAGAAAAACGCAATCGGAGGTGACAGCCCTGCTCCCGCATCCCAGGTGGGCAGACCTCACTCCCAAGGCACAGTGCCACCTGCCCACCTTCCAGCAGCAGTTTTGCACAGACAGTGGGCGCAGAGACCTGGGAGGATGGAGAGAGGGACCCTGTGATGTCTGTGAGGTGAGGAGCAGGCTGTCCCATCCGCAGAGCAGGGCTGCCCGACCCCACGCTGTCTCCATCATGCCACAGATCGCAGCCTGAAGTCATTGCCAATGTGTGGCACGTAGCCCTGGTAATGATGCAAACTTCAAACCATTATTTCTCAGCACCAAGGGGTTGTTTAGTGCCGTTTTCCCTCCTTCTTTTCTTTTTCTTGTTTCTTTTATTCTCAGACTTGACCTCTGATTCTGGCTGGGATTTTATGTTGGCTTCTTTTTATTATTGTTTTTTCTCTATCTTTTATTTTTCTTCTTTTTTTTTGCACCATATTAGCAGCAGAGAGAAACATCCCAGGAAGTCTGTTTGCCAACAAAGCTTTCTTTAGCAGACAGACAATGGAAAAGCAGAAGAGAATGCTCTGGGCTGGATGTGGCATTTCCAGCACTGCAGTGGCTGCTCTCTGCCCCCTGCAGCTGTCCAGGGGTGACCTTCAGCTCTGTGAATAGCTGATGTCCTCACCCAAGGTGTGCCTGCATGCCCTGCTGCTGGAGCATCTCAGCTGTGCGATGGCCCCATCCCAGCACTCACCTCTCCTGTCATTGCTACCAGTTTCATTCCTTTCAGTCCTTGTTGATCCAGCCTGCCCAGGGAATCATTTAACTCCAAATCCTTCAGGGTTTATTTAGCTCCATCTCTGATAAACGTGGTGCAGGCGGTGGCTGGATGGCATAGCTCTTGCTGCATGCAGGTGGGTCTAAGCTGCAATGAGCCCTTAGGGAAGCAGCTGGAGTTGCTGCCCCCAGGCCCAGGGATAAGCAATGAGCAGGAACAGCCCCTTCCCCATAAGCCAGAGGGGTTTGGGGTGGAGGAAGAGGAAGCAAAGCTAGAAACATCCTGACTTTATCAACTTCACCTTCAGCAGGAGTCAGCGCTCCTCGCTCCTCTTCAGCAAAGATGCAGCAGAAATGGAAAAGATCCAAAGGAGTGCAACAAATAGTATCAATAATCCATGAGAAGAGATTAAAAAGACTTAGGCCTGTTTAGTTTGAGAGGGGGTGGGAGAGAGGGGAAAATAAGGAGGGCATGGCAGAGGCATACAAAGCGACAAGTGGAGATGCCTGGGAGCACGGGCTGCCCTTGCAGTGCCAGGACAAGAGGCACTGGTGTGGTTGGAGGGCAACACCTTGTGAAGTGACAGCGGGAGTAAAGGAAATGAGATTAGAAACCCAGGAGAAGTGGCTCCACAAACATCCCTGCTGCATGGGGGCAGCGTGGGGACAACGCAGCGCAGGGAGGGTGGCACAGGTGGGAGGAGGGAGCGGAGAGGTTTGGAGGGTTTTGCTCTCAGAGGCCAAATAAAAGGATTATACAGGAGCTTGTCAGGAGGCCAATGACATTTATAAAGTATTAATCCCTGCAGTGTGTGCTTGATAGCTGCTCCACGCTGCCTCCTGCCTCTCCCCACTCAGCAGTGCAGCCAACGCGCTGCGCTGGGTGATTTTCCTAGGAGGAATCCCACCCCTGCCCTACGCCACCCTGCTTTGATGCTCTGCTCCCCTCCTACCCCGGGGACCCCAGACCCCATCCCTGGTTCCACCTGCATGAGCTCAGCCCTACTTCATCGTTAAGTGACAATTAGTGGACTCTATGGGACCACCACGGGGGAGAAGCACATGTGCTGCCTCCATAGCTGCTGGGTGTGCAGACCTGAGCGTCTCATCCACCCTCGGGGGAGAGAAAAGGAGTGACTGCAGCTTTAAAACAAAGATTAGATGCAATTTTTTTCCCCTCTCTCCCTCCCTTTCCCTCTCCTTTTTTAAAGGGAACGTGTCAAGGTTTCCATCAATAATAGATAATGGTGCATCACTCTGGCAGGTTACACCCTCCGGCTGTTTTGATATTTTCCAGAGAATTTGTCAGCAATCTCACTGCAAAGGAGGGTTGGGGGAAGGGGTGGAGGGGGGGGGGGGGGGGGGAGAGTCCTCATTAATTTTTTGTCATTTGCATTCCTGCTGTTAAATAATGTATTGATTGCTCTTTCTCTCTCCCTCTTTTAATTCTCTCCCTTCCACGGCGTCTCGCAGCCGCTGGCCCCGCTCTGTGACGGATGAGTTGTCAGAAGCAGCCAACGGCTCAACTGCTGCCATGGGGCTCAATGTGACCCCTGCAGTGCCAAGCGAGTGACAGCTCTGGGGCTGGTGGCACTGCGTCCCTGTGTGGGGACAGAGCAGCTGTGGGATGTGATTCTGTCCCTTAGGGCCACATCCACGCCTCTCCTAAAGGCCTCCAGGGTTGGGGATGCCACCGCTTCCATTTGCAGCCGCTGCCAGGTCTTGACCACCCAGTGCTCAGTGTCAGCCTCCCCTGGTGTGATGTAGGGTCAGGATCATCCGGGTTGGAGGCCTTCGTGAGATCATGGAGTCACAGGACTACCCAGATTGGAAAGAACTTCATGAGGTCATGGAATCCTTGAGGTTGGAAGAGACCTTTGGAAGAGACCTTCATGAGATCATGAAATCACCTAGGCTGAGAAGACCTTCATGACATCGTGGAATCACAGGATAATCCGGAGTGGAAAAGACCTTCTTGAGGTCATAGAATCATGGCATCACTGAGGCTGGAAATGACCTCTACGTTCACCAAGTCCAACCGTTGACCCATCACCACCATGCCTGCTGAGCCACATCCTTCTGTGCCACAGAAAGGTTTGGATGTCACAGAAATGTAGGGATTGCCCACCAGCCAAGATGCTGGAGCTGTGATGGTGGCTCCCAGTTGTGCAGACCCATCCCCTCTGCTGCCCCAGGGTGCTCTGCCCAGCCCAGGTAGCTCCAGCTCCCTAAGGGATGTAGGGACTTTCAGGTCTTTTTCCTCCTCCTATTAGGAAATCTTCCACTAAGTATCTGCCCTTGGAGGTCTGAGGATTCCCAGTGCTTTGGTCTGAAGACCCAAGCCAAGGTCTTGGGGAGCCAGGTCCAGGTCTGCTGATCCAAACAAGAAGTTGCACTTGACTTGATTAAAGCTGTGCTCAGCTCAATGTGGCATGCTTCCTTTTTAATTAATAAGTACTTAATTACATAGTTAATATTTTAATATTTCCTTTAAAAAATGTCTGATTTAATGCAGTTACTGCCAGCTATTTGTTTTGTATGACTCTCATGTTTATCTTCCTCTTTCATTTCTCATTTCCCCCTCCACCCAGCACTTCAGTCCCCAAAGCTCTTGGTTGATCTTTGCAGCTGGAAATTAGCACTCGGGCTTTCAGCAGAAATTGAATCTGGCCCCTGGCGCTGCCGTCCATCAGCCAGAGGTGCTAATGGGAGTTATTAGCACAGCTCTGCACCGCAAATACATCGGCCCTGAGGGAGGAGAGGGACGGTGTGAGGATGGAGCAGAACATCCAGAGAGGAGTGGGGCTGGGGCTGCCTCCAAGGTCACCCCTTCCTTGGATGGAGGATGGAGCAGGGCAGAGAGGATGGAGGGGATGGATGTGACAACCTGCAGCTCCACAGTGCCTCTCCTGAGCCCTTGGCTCCTTGCATGCCTGTGGGTAGATGTACAGAGGACACCAAATGAAAGCTGCTATGGCTTCCTATGCCCACTCCTTCTCTTGCTGCTCCCTGGCCTGCAGATTATTCTGCAGAACATCCTGCAGCATCCTACACAGTATCCTACAGAGCATCCCCCAGCATCCTGCACCACCCTGCAGGGCATCCCACAGCATCCTACAGGGTATCACAGGGCATCCCACAGAGCATCCCACATCACCAGGCCTGTATTCCAGCTGTTGCAGCTTTCTCCTTGCTGTGGGATCCCGGCCCCAGTCTCTCTGCAGGGGCATGTGGTGGGGAGAAAGGTGCTTTCGCAGTAATCTCCGTGAGCAGCCTGTTAGGATAATAAAGCAAATAAACGGAAGAGTTATAGCCGAGGCACTTGGGGCACTGTAAAACAGGCTGAAAGCAAATACAGCATCGTTAATCCATCATAAAATAACAGCCTCTTACGATCCCAAATGCATCAAAATGAATGGGAGTGCGGCGGGGTCACCGTTTAAACGGGGAAGCGCTGAATGCGAAGCAGGGCTGGGAGCGATGATGGGGTGGGAACCAACCCACAGCCACAAGGATCAGGAGAAGGACCTGGGAGCACCAGGCAGGGGAGGCCATGGGGATGTCCCTGCCTGTGTGTGGGGGAGCTCTAAAACCAGTAAGAACCAGTAAGACCAGTGCAAGCCAGTGGGTGAGGTGCGACGTGTGCACTGCCTTCACCATGGGCATGGAGGTGTCAATGGGGTCCCAGCACCAGGAGGGCCGGGGAATGGGGACCCCCAGGGTCCCATGGCATCTCTACTTCATTAGCAGCTTCCTCATTAAGCCTTCCCTGCCCTTCTGCAGGGTTAGTCACTCTCACCTGCCTAATCCAGGGAGATTATGTTCTGGTCTCTTTTTAAGAAAAGCCAAACCCCCCAGACTCTCCCGTCTGCTTTCAGTTCTTTTCATTTCACCTCGTTTAATTCCTTGCCAGCTTAATGAGTCGGTAGTAACGAATAAGATGAAAATTAGGGCTTATTAAGTGTGAAGAAAAGACTGTTCTCACCAACGAAGGGAGCACAGCGGTGGGAAAGCGCAGCGATGACCCAAACCCATCCCAGCAATGGGGACCATGTTGGGACAACGGTGCCATCCCTGCCCTGGCCTAGCTCACACTGGAGCTGTGCTGTGCCGTGCCATGCTGAGCTACACTGTGCCAATGCTGTGCCATAGCATACTGTGCCACGTCATGTTGAGTGCTGCCATTTCATGCTGAGATGTGCCATGCCATGCAGTGCCATGCAGTGCCAT